>NC_132789.1:55349630-55652989 GCF_048418805.1 Vulpes vulpes
CCTTTTGTGGTCCCAACGTTATTGACCACTTTCTGTGTGATGTGGACCCACTGATCGCATTGTCTTGTGCCCCCGCACCCATCATAGAGCATGTATCCCATTCTGTGAGCTCTCTTATCATCATTCTCACCATTTTGTACATTCTTGGGTCCTATGCCCTGGTGCTCAGAGCTGTGCTTCAGGTTCCTTCTTCAGCTGGATGGCAAAAGGGCTTCTCTACCTGCGGATCCCACTTAGTTGTGGTGTCTCTGTTTTACAGAACCATAATGGTAATGTATGTAAGTCCCACATCTGGCAACTCAGTTGCTATGCATAAGGTCATCACACTGATATACTCTGTAGTGACACCAGTCTTAAACCCCCTCATCTACAGCCTACGCAACAGGGACATGAAATTTGCCCTCCATCAGGCCATTTGTGGAATGAAAATCCTCAAACCCTCATGAATAGATTTTGTGAAAACCAATGATTCTTTTTCTCAAAGTTGGACAGTAATCTTCTTCCAACCTGGACTGGCTTGGTTTTATTCATAATCATGATGGTCTTGTGGTGCAAAGCAAAATTCATCATGCATTTGATCATAATTTGATGTGCTTTTAGTGTCATAGATGTGTTACCCTGGAGTTTGCCACCCAATAAAGAGATCTTAAAAATCTTAATATTTACTTCCAGGAAGGCTTTGACTTTTTCAATATGCAACCTCTGTCCATACAACTTTGTTAACAATATGAATCAAACTTGTTATTTGCTTACATGGTTTTCTAGAGCTTCATTAAAAAGACACATAACACGGGCAGCCCAGGTGGCTCAGTGGTTTGGCATAACTTTCTGCCCAGGGTGTGATCCTGGAGACCCAGGATCGAGTCCCATGTTGGGCTCCCCACATGGAGCCTGTGTCTGCCTCTTTCTCTTTCTCTGTGTCTCTCATGAATAAATAAATAAAATCTTTTAAAAAATTTTTTAAAAAGACAGATAACACATCAAATGCCTTTTGCCTGGATTTTTTATAGAATACTCTGGTTTCTCTTCAGATTGTATAAATATTCATTCTTTACTGGATTTTTGGCAGACACCCCACACATCAATGTTGGCTACACTAAGAGACTGCAACTTCAGTTTCACAATACTTATACATTACCCTCATCAACAGTGTACAAGGGAAGGCTAGAAATTTTGTGCAAGCCATAAGGAAAAGTATCTTTGGTGAATTGTTAGTATGCAATCCTACAAAGAAAATGAATCATAACAGGAGCAAAATGAATTCCCACCAATAATAGAGCAAATATAGAATACTCACATTTAGCCTAGATAGGGCTCATGGAAAATAACCAACTTGGATGATCTTGAAAGAGATTTCACCCATAAGCACTACTTGGAGAATAAGACAACCCCAAAAGTGAGTCTTATGGAGTGGGTCACCAGAATCCAGAAATGAAAGAAGTCATAAGAAGCTAGCCAATGAAGCACTGCCTACATCAGGAAACTACAATTTAGAGAGCAACCCCCCAAAAAAGAAAGCACTCCACAAGAGAAAAATCAACATACAAACTTCTGCCAAACGATAAGGAAACAATATGCAAGGAAAAGTCTTTCATCTTTGCTTCTCTCCCACCTGCAACATAGAGTAACCAGAAGCAGTAATAATTATGTGGGGAAGACGAGTAAAAGGGCAAAGGAAAAGAAGTACATCAAGCCTGAGTCAGACCAAGTCTTAAGAAATAAGTTTTAATTTAGATAAAAAATTTAAAATTTTTAAATAAATTTTAAAGGAGATAAAGGAGACCCTGTATTAATACTAAAAGTAATCAGAAAAGCTATCACATTGGCCAAAAATATTGCCCACAGATGGAGACAAATAGAACATCAGAAAGTGTTTGAAGTAGAAATGGTGAGAAAAAATAAAGTTCCTTTGTATTTATACCCTACGACGTCCAAAACAACAATTAAATAACGTATAAGTATTTTTTAAATGCTATCGCCTATGAAAGGAAGAAAACCCTCACCTAAAGACCAAAAGATAAATCTTTAAAAGTCTTCTTGAGCAAGTGGAGAGCATGATATTTCAAGGTGAGTAAAGGAACAACAACAAAAAAAAAGTGGGAAAGGAATCAGAAAATCTACTTGGGAAGCTATTAAGGACAGGTTTGAACTACCTACCACAGTTTTACCTTAATTCAGCACTAATATTTTAGTGATTCAGCCAAACTCACTAGCTGAAAAGGAACAAAAAGTATTTTGTATAAAATAGTACATTTCCTACTACTGCAACTTATCAGATGATGAATATGTAGCTATACCTGTCAAACACCTATTCATTTGTTAAGATTGAATTCAGATATCACTTCCACTGTAAAGCCTTCCCAACTTCCCTAGGTTGCATTGTGTGCCCCTTCATAATACATCTAAAAAACACCCGGTAATTTTTTATCATTGTACTCTTTCAGGCGAGTCTATTATGTGCCTGTCTCTTCCCTCAGAGTATAAATCCTTATCTTTTCGTCCCCAGCCTGTAGCTTGATAACTGATAAATAGTAAGCACATGAAGAAAGGAAGAGTTTTCGCAATTGGATGGGTGAACTAGTTCTTGAATTAGTCCTCACAAGAATTAAATATATTTTATTCACAAAGCCACTTACTGTTTACATTTTTTTAACATTTAAAGAACTTACCTACTTTTAAAACTACATTTTGATATTTATTTTTATCTAAAAATAATATAGTCTTATTGTAAATTTTTTTAAAAATACATAAGATGGTAAAGTCACACCCTCCTCACACTCCCACTTCCCACAAATAACAAGTTTAGTACTAGTTAAATTTCTATATGTATACAAGCATGGAAATGCATATACATATAATGGACTTGATTTCTTTAAACTGATTATATTATACAGACTATTTCACAGCTGTTATTTATTCTAAAGTTTTGTAATTTCCTACGCAAGTATAATACTAATAGATATGCTTCATTCTTTTTCAGTTTAATAGTGTCCTCTTGTGTGAATAAATCATTACTTTAATTTTTCCCCAATTGCTAGACACACATTGTTTTAAAGTGTTTTGTTCTCACATAACTTCTGGCAAAATTGTCCTACAAAACAATGCTAAAGGGAGTCCTTCAAGGTGGAAATGAAAGGACAATAGACAGTAGCTTAAAGCCAAATGAAGATATAAAAAACATTTGTGATGAACACTGGGTATTATGGGTAAATGATGAATCACTAAATTCTACTCCTGAAACTAATATTACACTATATGTTAACTACTGAAATTTAAATAAAAACTTGAAACTAAAAAAAGATTTTAAAACACTAATAAAGGTAACTACATAAATAAATATAAAAGCCAGTAATATTATATTTTTTTGTTTGTAACTTTTTTTCTTCATGACACAAGGCACAAATGCAGAAAATAATTTTAAATCTATGTTAATCTTGCCTTCATGGATGTATCTTGCAAGAAGTTACTGTGGCCAAGTTCAAAAAGGGTGTTGCCTGTGTTCTCCTCTAGGATTTTGATGGAATCTTGTCTCACACTTAGATATTTCATCCATTTTTAGTATATCTTTGTGTCTGGTGTAAGAGAATTGTCCAGTTTCATTCTTCTGCATGTGGCTGTCCAATTTTCCCAGCACCATTTATTGAAGATACTGTCCTTTTTCCAGTGGATAGTCTTTCCTGCTTTGTTGAATATTAGTTGACCAAAAAGTTGAGGGTCCACTTCTGGATTCTCTATTCTGTTCCATTGATCTATGTGTCTGTTTTTGTGCCAGTACCACACTGTCTAGATGACCACAGCTTTGTAGGACAATCTGAAATCTGGCATTGTGATGCCCCCAGCTATGGTTTTCTTTTTTATATTCCCCCTGGCTATTCGGGGTCTTTTCTGATCCCACACAAATCTTAATATAATTTGTTCTAACTCTCTGAAGAAAGTCCATGGTATTTTGATAGGGATTATATTGAATGTGTAAATTGCCCTGGGTAGCATTGACATTTTCACAATATTAATTCTGCCAATCCATGAACATGGAATATTTTTCCATCTCTTTTTGTCTTCCTCAATTTCTTTCAGAAGTGTTCTGTAGTTTTTAGGGTATAGATCCTTTACCTCTTTGGTTAGGTTTAGTCCAGGTATCTTATGCTTTTGGGTGCAATTGCAAATGGGATTGACTCCTTAATTTCTCTTTCTTCAGTCTCATTGTTAGTGTATAGAAATGCCACTGACTGGGCATTGATTTTGTATCCTGCCACACTGCCAAATTGCTGTGTGAGTTCTAGCAATCTTGGGGTGGAGTCTTTTGGGTTTTCTATGTACAGTATCATGTCATCTGCAAAGAGAGAGACTTTGACTTGCGCTGCTGGAGATCTACCCCAAAGATACAGATGCAATGAAACGCCGGGACACCTGCACCCCGATGTTTCTAGCAGCAATGTCCACAATAGCCAAACTGTGGAAGGAGCCTCAGTGTCCATTGAAAGATGATGGATAAAGAAGATGTGGTTTATGTATACAATGATATATTCCTCAGCCATTAGAAACGACAAATACCCACCATTTGCTTCAATGTGGATGGAACTGGAGGGTATGATGCTGAGTGAACTAAGTCAATCAGAGAAGGACAAACATTATATGGTCTCATTCATTTGGGGAATATAAAAAATAGTGAAAGGGAATAAAGGGGAAAGGAAAAAAATGAGTGGTAAATATCAGAAAGGGAGACAAAGGGATCCCTGGGTGGCGCAGCAGTTCGGCGCCTGCCTTTGGCCCAGGGCGCGATCCTGGAGACCCGGGCTCGAATCCCACATCGGGCTCCCGGTGCATGGAGCCTGCTTCTCCCTCTGCCTGTGTCTCTGCCTCTCTCTCTCTCTCTGTGACTATCATAAATAAATAATAATAATAATAATTAAAAAAAAAAAAGAAAGGGAGACAGAACATGAGTGACTCCTAACTCTGGGAAACGAACTAGGGGTGGTGGAAGGGGAGGTGGGGCGGGGGGTGTGGGCGACTGGGTGACGGGCACTGAGGGGGGCACTTGATGGGATGAGCACTGGGTGTTATTGATATGTTGGTAAATTGAACACCAATAAAAAGTTTATTTTAAAAAGTAAATAAATAAATAAGTGTATGTATGTACGTATGTATGTACATACATACATACCAAAAAGAATAAAATACCCAGGAATAAATTTAACCAAGGAGGTGAAAGACCTGCACTCTGAAACTATAAAACAATGATGGAAAAAAAACTAATGCTGATACAAACAAATGGGAAGATATTCTATGCTTATGTACGGGATGAACCCATATTGTTAAAATGTCCATACTACCCAAAACAATCTACAGATTCAATGCAATCCCTATCAAAATACCAAAAACATTTTTCACAGAACTAAAACAAATAATTCTAAAATTTGTATGAAACCACAAATGACCCCAATAGCCAAAGCAATCTTGAAAAGAATAAAGCTGGCAGTATCACAATTCCATATACTATAAAGCTGTAGTAATCAAAGCGGTATGGTACTGACAGAAACAAAGACACACAGACCCACAGAACAGAATAGAGTCCAGAAATAAAGCCATGCCTTCAAGGTCAATTAATTCACAAGAAAGGAGGCAAGAATATACGACTGGGAAAGACAGTGTCTCCAACAAAGGATGTTCAGAAATCTAAACAGCCACGTGCAAAAAATAATGACTGAACCATTCTCTTACACTACGCACAAAAATGGATTAAAGACCTAAAAGTGACAGGTTAAACCATAAAACTCCTAGAAGAAAGCAAAGCTAGTGGGATACCCAGGGGGCCCAATGGTTGACCATCTGTCTTGGGCTCAGGGCTTGATCCCAAGTCCAGGGATTGAGTCCTGCATTGGGCTCCCCACATGGAGCCTGCTTCTCCCTCTGCCTGTGTCTCTGCCTCTCTCTGTGTTTCTCAAGAATAAATAAATAAATGTTTTTTTAAAAAAAAGAAAACACTACTTCGGATACATGTATGGGCTTTTTTGCTGCACTATTTATAATATCTGAGATATGGACGCAACCCAAATTTCCCTTGATAGATTAATGAACAAAGAAGAATTGGTATATACATACACTAGAATATTATGCAGCCATAAAAAGGATGGGAAAACGTGGATGGGCCTAGAGGGTATTATGCTAAGTGAAATAAGTTAGACAGAGAAAGACTAATACCATATTTCCTTTATATGTGGAATCTAAAAAGCAAATGAATAAATAAACAAAAACCAGAATCACATCTATGGATACAGAGAACAAACCAAAGATTGCCAGGGGCGAGGGGGGTGGGCAGGAGGACGGGCAAAGTGAGTAGTGGGGAGTGGAAGACACAGGCTTCCAGTTATGGAATGAGTCAGTCACGTGAATAAAAGACACGGCCCAGGGAAAATCGTCAATGGTTTTGTGACAGTGTCGTATGGTGACAGGTGGTGGCTGTGCTGGCGGTGAGCGCAGCACAACGTGTAGAGCTACGGCATCACCATGTGCTGCATTTAAGACTAATGCCAGCTACTGTATCAATGATACTCAAATTCTAAAATATATAGAGTTTTCCAACCTATGAATAAGTTATATATTTACATTTATTGACATCTCCAATTTCCCTCAGCCAAGTTTTGTAGTTTTCATTGTATAGGTCTTTCGCCTCTTCTCTAGCTTTGTCTCTATTAAATGTTTTTGTCACTTGTAAATGGTATTTTTTAATACCAACGTCTGATTGCTACTAGCAGTTGCTTATAGTAATGCAAGATTTTTGTATATAGATCTTGTATTTTGAAATCTTGAAAAACTTAATTCATACTTCTGGTAGCCATTTTTATAGGTTTCACTGAATTTTCTACATAATCATTTCATATCTCATGACAATCTTACTTCTGTCAGTCTAGATGCTATTTTTTCCTCCTCCCGATTGCACTGACACTTCCAGGAAAACATGGAATAGTAGTGGTGAGAGCAGACATTCTTTTCTTGTTCCTGATTTTAGAGGAAAATCATTCCTTTTCACCAGTATGATGTTAGATGCAGGTTTTTTAAAATGTCTGCTACAGATCAGAGACGTTTCCGTCTGTCCTCAGTTCCTAAGAACTTTTCTTATGATGAGTGTTAGTTGGAATACAGTTTCATATGTACAAATACAGCATGCACTAAGTTTTTATGTGCCAATATGTGCCATCATCTAATATAGTTTAAATGGGGAAATGTCAAATTTTCTTTAAAGAAAATTCATAACTGGGCTTGACTTTTTACCCATATAAGATCTTATGAAATACAAATCTTCATCTTATTTTTTGTTTTTTAAAGATTTTTTTATTTATTTGACAGAGCATGCATGCACAAACAGGGGGAGCTGCAGGCAGAAGGAGAGGGAGAAACGGGCTCCCCACCAAGCAAAGAACCCAATGCGATGTGGGGCTCAATCCCATGACCCTGGGATCGTGCTCTGAGCCAAAGGCAAATGCTTAACCAACTGAGCCACCAGGGACTTCTCTTATTTTTTTTAAAGATTATTTATTTTAGGTGGTGAGGGCAGAAAGAGGGACAGAGAGAGAGAGAGAGAGAGAGAGAGAGAGAGTCCTAAGAAGACTCTGTGCTGAGTGCAGAGCCCAACCCTGGGTCAGATCCCACAACCCTGAGATCACAACCTGAGCCAAAACCAAGAGTCAGATGCCCAACTGACTGCACTACCTAGGCACCCCATTCTTTTCTTTTTATTTTTTTAAGATTTTATTTATTCATGAAAGACACAGAGAGAGAGAGAGGCAAAGACCCAGGCAGAGGGAGAAGCAGGCTCCATGCAGGAAGCCCGACATGGGACTCGATCCCAGGACCCCGGGGTCATGCCCTGGGCTGAAGGCAGGCACTAAACTGCCGAGCCACCCGGGCTGCCCATTCTTTTCTTCTTAAATTAATATTTCTTTTCTTTCTTCTTGTACATTTTTGGTTGACACATCATTCCTTGATGGAACAAAGAGGAATATATGGAAGTAAATGCATTTTTTTAAAGATTTTTATTTTTAAGTAATTTCTATACCCAATGTGGGGCTCAAATTTACAACCCTACGATCAAGAGTCACCTGTTCTACCAAATGAGCCAGCCAGGGATCCCAATAAATGCATTTTTAATTAAACATGTTTGATTTAATTTAATCTAACTTAATTAAGTAGTTCCAAGTTAAGAATTGCTTAGAAAGTATGGCTCTTTATTAAGATGGATTTTTATTAAATTACAATTTTTATTAAGGCTTACCCTTAGTGTATAGTATTGAGCAGGCTTCCCCAGAGTTCAGATAAAATACTCTTTATTGTGACCTCGAAGGTTCTTGATAATCTCATAGTGCTCATCTCTTCAGCCTTATATACCATTTTCTTCTGGATGACCAAAATTAACCTTTATTACTTTTGAAAACTCCATAATCATACCTGTACTTATGTGGAATTCAATTCCCCTAGATTTGCGCATGGCTTGTTCCCTTAGTTTAAAATATCACATCCTCACAAAAGACACTCTCTGGCCATCTTTTTTTTTTTTTTAAGATTTTCTTTATTTATTCACAAGAGACAGACAGAGATAGAGAGAGAGAGAGAGAGGCAGAGACCCAGGCAGAGGGAGAAGCAGGTTCCCTGCAGGGAGCCCGGTGCGGGTCTCCATCCCAGGACCCCGGGGTCACGCCCTGGGCCGGGGGCAGGCGCTGGGCCGCTGAGCCACCTGGGCTCCCCTCTCTGACCATCTTCTCTAAGCTATGTCCTATCATCAGGCATGAGAGAGGATGAACACTTACCATTTACCTTGACGTGGATGGAACCAGAGGGCATTATGCTGAGCAAAATAAGTCCATTGGAGAAAGACAGTTCTCATATGGTTTCACTCATATGTGGATGACTGGAATGTCATCAGAGGGAGAAAAACCAGGAGAGATTCTTCACTATAGGAAAGAAGCTGAGGGCTGCAGAGGGGAGGCGGGTTGGGAAGTGGTGATGGGTGACGGGCTCATGACTGAGGAGCACCGGGTGCTATACGCACCTAATGAATCACTGACCTCTACCTCTGAAGCTGATGATGTACTTACTACATGTTGGCTAATTGAATTTAAATAAAAAATTAATCAATGAATTATTCCCTATTCTGCCACTACAAAATTTATATTGATACTAAGTAATTCAAAAGGAAAAGTGGAGAGTATCTTTTTTTATAGCTCTTTGTGTTTATCTCCTTATTAGCTGTCTCTCCCAAGAATGTCGTTTCACAAAGGCTGGGATATCATAGAGGTAAATCAATGGGTGAGTAAACGTGCCAACCCCAGATGCCAATCGATTAGTCCTCGATCCAAGAGTTGGGCCTGGGACTGTCCTCGGGTTCCTCTGCGTCTCTTTACTTCAGTCTCTTACAATCACCGGCTTTGCTCTCCGTCTGCTTTCACTTCCCCTTGGCTGTGCACGCATCTCAGCCTTCCTGCATGTGAGACTAACCCAAACTGCAATGCCCCTAAGTACTGACTTTTTTTTTTTTTTAAGATGTATTTATTTGAGAGAGAGACAGAGAGAGCAGAGGGAGGGGCAGAGGGAAGGAGAGAGAAAATCCTCAAGCTGACTTTCTCTCGAGCACTGAGCCTGACGCGGGTCTTGACCCCAGCCCCCCAAGATCATAACCTGAGACAAAAATCAAGAGTCGCAGGCTTAACTGACTGAGCTACCCAGGTGACCCCGGGGACTAACCTTTCTTTACTTATCTATTTAAATTCAAGCAGCCGCCCCAGTCCCTGAACCCCAGCAGAGGACTCTGCAGCCGCCCCCTGGAGCCCCCTCACCTCCCAAGGTGCCATCCCCCCAACTTCCCACCCCAGCCCCGGCCTTCCCCCTTCCATGGGCCATTTCCACGAGGAAAGGGAATCCGATTGTATGTCCCCTCCACTCTTTGCACCCCTTTGCTGATGCAAGTTGGGGTGACGACCCGCTTCCTGCTGGCCCTGCGGATCGTAGCCACATGAGAACTGGGCAGAGAAGTGGCAGGAAGGTCCTTCCTGCTGTCCAAGGGATCGCTGATGACTATGACGAAAAGACACTAGTGGAGGCGTCCAGGAGAGGGGTGCCTGCAACGGAACTGTGACTGAGCATCAGGGGAGAGGTAACCCAGCCACGGGGTGACCAGTGCAAGGATGCGTGCCAGTTCCTGGCGGAGACTGCACTGGCTAAGGAAGCAGCTGGGAGGTGCATGGGTTTTAAGTGCCTTTGGCTTCACGGAAGCTTAAGTGAGGATTTCCTTGCAATGAACAGAATTACCCTTCTGTCTCTTGTCACAAGTTTAAAAACCTCACAGCTTGTATAATGTAACCACTTGGGCCCTGCATTACACTTGGACTAACTCCTTCATGCAATAAACTAAAAAAGAGCCATGAATTAATTAGTTAATCTAAAGAGCCAACTAGAGCACATCATTAGTCTCAGATGTAGCTAATGAAATAACTCATTAGTTTCATACAACACCCAGGACTCATCCCATCTCATGCCCTTCTTAAGGGCTAACGACCTTTTTTAAAATGTAAGCCTATTTCCAGTATGTTCATATTCTTGCACAGGTAAGAAAGGTAAAAAGAATATAGTCTAGTCCTTATTTTTTAAATGGAGGCTTTCAAAATTGATGCAGGAAAAGAAACTTCTATTATCATGAGTGTTTGAGTCACTTACAGTACTCACTGTAACTTCTTTCGCTTCCCCCAAAATTAATATAAGATTTTTATTTATGTTACATATTTATCTAAAATAGTGGCTCTACAAGATCAGTCTGTGGATTCGTGCTGATAGAGATGCACTAGAATCACCTGAGTAACATTAAATGGGAATTTCCTGGGTCTACTTCAAAGACTCTGATTTAGGAGCACTGGAATAACACCTGAAAATCGTGTTTTTCTTTTAAAAAGACCCTCAAACAATTATGAGACACACAGGTTTGGGAGACAGTGTTTCAGATCATTTTAGTCTTTTGGATGTCAATTAAATTTGTAAAACTTTAGTTCAGTTATGACTTATAGACTGGTACTAATTTCCTTTAGTATGAGCCAAAAATTGTGGATGTACTTCTATTAGAAGTAGACTTTCTAGCCAAATGATCTCTGCTTTAAGTGTAAAAATGGATTCAAGCAATAGAAGTAAAAAAAAAAAAAGTCATGAGGTCAAGGATTAGGTAAGGGATCACAGGTAAATGAGCAAGCAGTTATTGGAGCGCAGGGTGGGAGAAGAGTCCAAAGTTCAGACATCCAGATCACTAAATTCAAGTTACCACCTATGAAGTCCTGATTCGAAGGCAAGATCTGGTTTAATTGGGGCTACTACTGTCCTTAACTCGTCAGAAACAGATGAATTTAAGTCTGCATCTCTAGGTACAAATGAATAAAGACCTACTTTTAAGTGGGAAGATGCGGAAAAATACATATCATGATCTTGGTCCACTCATGAATGTTCATTTGTCTTGACTAATTTCTCCACACATACGAATTTTTCTCAAGGCAGCCTTCATGTCTTTGTTCCGTAGACTGTAGATCAGTGGGTTTATAAGTGGGGTCACTGATGAGTAGAACAGGGTTATAATCTTCTGTATCCCAGCTGGATTCGCAGAGGTTGGGCTGATGTACATCACCATGATGGATCCATAGAAAAGAGACACAACAGCCAGGTGGGAACCACAGGTGGAGAAGGCCTTACGTCGGCCAGCTGCTGAGGGGACACGCAACACTGCTCTGAGAACCAGGGTGTACGAACCAAGGATGAAGAAGAAGGTGATGAAGATAATGAGAGAGCTCAATAGAGAACAGGAAAGCTCAATTCCAGGGGCAGGGATGCAGGACAGGGCCAGAAGAGGACCGGGGTCACAGACAAAGTGGTCAATGGTGTTGGGGCCACAGAAGGGGAGCTGTGTGATAAAATAGATAGGGATCGGATAGCAGAGGAAGGCTGTGACCCAGCACAGGGCCACCAGGTTCATGCAGAGGCGGTTGTTCATGATGATAGGATAATGGAGAGGCTGGCAGATGGCCAAGTACCGATCAAAAGCCATGAGGGGCAGTAAGAGGGTCTCATTGATGCCCATGGAGAAGAAGAAGTAGAACTGGAAGAAACAGGCTGTGAAAGAGATGGTTTTGGTCTCAGATAGGAAGTTCTGTAACATATTGGGAACGGTGGTGTTGATGTAACAGATCTCCAGGAACGAGAAGTTGGCCAGCAGAAGGTACATGGGGGTGTGAAGCCTGGGATCCAGCTTCACTGCACAGACAATGGCCCCATTCCCCATCAGTGTCAGGATGTAGGACACAAAGAACAGCAGGAAGAGGAGGACCTGAACCTCTCTGGAGCACGGAAAACTCAGGAGTATGAATTCAGTCACTGTGCTGACTCCTGACATATTCGCAGCTTCCTAAGGGGTAGAGAGGAAAAAGTGACAATGACAAATATGACCTTATTCCTTAATCTTCAGAAATATTTCCTTTTTGGAGATCCCTAACTCCCTCAGATTCTATTATTCCATTAAATAAATAGCTACGCTGCTGAAGATTATAAACCTTGGGTAGGGCTTGGTGATCAGACTTTAGATATTTGTATTCTCTCATTTCTCTCTCTGAACCTTCTCGCATTAAAATGCAGGATGTTATGCAGTAAGCAGCTTGGAGAAGGTTGATGGCAGTGCTCACAAATGTAAGTAGGTGTGAACATCACGTATTCGTTTCTATAGATTAAGAGAGATAGACCCTTACTACTGGACAGAGTTTCAATTACTAAAATGTTTGGAATTAGAAACCCAGATGTTAGGCATCAGAAGAGGGAGAAAGGTGACAACACACGGAAACCTTCTGCATTTCACTGTTATTCTGGATCAGTGTTGAATTGTAGGTGTCGGTGTCTAAAGTTATCTGACAACTGAGACAAAAATCATCAAACATACCATCCATTCTTCAGCGTTCATCATGGTTTGTCAACTCGATAAAAATTGGAACCCCCAGACATCTACATGATGGCTTTCATATCACTTCCATCTTCTACCTGTTGAATTCAAATGCTTCTGTAAAACCTTGGTGTAGGTTGAATCCCTACTTATAGGTCGAGAAACTGAGCAATGTAACTGGTATATTATTTAAGGATTTTTGAGGGTTTTGCCTGAAGTGTCACACAGTGTCCTGGAAAGGCCTCCGTTCTTCTGGGTTAGGGATGGATGCAGACGCTCCCAAATGTCAGATACTGCCCAGCAGAGGCCTCTGGGAACTGAGAGCAGTGTGGGAGCCATAACCCCTCCCTCTGACCAAGATCCCCCTCCTACTCCCTTGCCTAGTCCAGATGTGGAAGGTTGGCATTGCTTTGGGAAGTTGAAGGAGAATCTTCACGAAAACTTCCTTCTCTGAGTAAGTCTTACGTGTCGTGTGATTTCCATGGTGAGACAAGCAAAACAAAGCCTGTGAAGTTGCCTACGTTTCTGTTGTTAGTAGTTTGGTCTTAATTTATTAATTTATTTCAGAATCCCCTCCACAGTGAGGGACAGACCTGGTTCCGCCCGGATGTAGCTCCTGGTTAAGAAGGACCAACTCTCCCTTCTTCCTCATCCCCATCTCTCGGTTCCCTGACAGCCAGGCCTCTCAGGTGTAAAGATGAATCTCCTTACATTCTTCGGGTGACATGAGGGGCTATTGTTTCCAGGATCACACAGGGGCGGTGGAGATAGGAGGCCTACCTGAGGACTGTCCTACACTTGTACCTCCTCTGAACCCACCTCCCCGTAGATCCGGCAGGTCTGACTTGTAATCCTCTGTTTCCAGGGCAGCAGAAGGCAGGCACGATGGAGAACATGGGCTCCTTGGCAGGCAGCAGCCCAGAGAGGGCGCTTGCGTTGCTGGACACTTCTGGTTTGGAGAGAAATATTGGCTCCACTACAGACTTATCTATGTTTCTCTGAAATCTGTCTGATTCCTCCTATGGGATAGTGTCTCCTGTGACTTCCAGTAGTGATAATTGATGAGCGAGGATAGTCAGTTATATCCCCAATGTTCCCTTCCCTCAGGAGGCCCTTAATTGGCCTTTGGGACTCAGTTTCCCCAGTGTTGATCAGATACTCCCATGCTATTCTTAGAGCAGATACTTATTTTTTTTGTATAGAACACGTTGCCCTTATGATAGTACCAGCACTATAGCAACACCAGCTTAGCTGGAATACCAGCTGTTTATCTTGTTCCTTTATATTCAATTTTATTCATTTTTTGAGTTTTTAATTCTCTTAAGTGTCATTATCAGAGTTCTCAATCATTCCTGTTGACTCATTCCAAGGCTTAAAAAGGGTTATTCCCTTTGTCTGGTAACAGCCTGTCTCTCTTAGGTCAGCGCTGTGTTTTTCGTATGACACTGATAAGTAAATTCCACTTCATGGTGAAGAGGTGCTAGGAGCATAGACCATGGGGTATGTGATGAAATGCCAAAGTGCTAGAAAATACCTCTCTATCTAGTCCTTGAGAGTATTTCCAACTATTTTTAGCAGATGTCCCCAAAAGCTGATATGAATGCTGAAATTTCTTGCTTCTTTTAACAAGGCGTTGTTGAGAAAGGTGTCTGAAACTTTTGGTCCCCTTTGTTTTCTTTCTTTTTTTTTCTTAGGTGTAATTGACATATTACCTTATTTTAGTTTCAGGTGTAGGACACAACGATTTGATAGTTGTATGTGTTGCAAAACGATCACCACAGCCAATCCAATGAACATCCATCATCCTACATAATGACAAGATATTTTTCTTATGATAAGAATTCTAAGATCTACTCTCTTACTTAGCAGCTTTCAAATATGCAGTACAGTCCTATTAACAACAGTCGCCATGCTGTACATTGCGTTTCAAGCCTGTACCTTTGGATACCCTTCGCCTATTTCATCCACTCCCATCCCTCACCTCTGGCAACCATCAGTCTGTTCTCTCTATCTGGAGCTTGATTTTAGGATTTTTGTTTTGTTTTGATTTGATTTGATATTCTACATATAGGTGAGGTCATAGGGCATTTATCTTTCTCAGTCTGATTTATTTTACTTAGCATAATACCCTCAAGGTTTATCCACGTTATTGCAAATGGCAAGGTTTCCATCATTTTATGGCTGAAAAATACTCCACTCCTACATATACATTATGTTTTCTGTATCCATTCATTATATTAGTAAATCGACCATCACTTGGGTTTTTTCCATCTCCTGGCCTTTGTAGATAATGATGCATTTACATGGGGGTACAGATATCTCTTGTAAACAGTGATTTCATTTCCATCAGATATGTACCCAGAAGTAGAATTGCTGAATTATATAGTAGCTCTCTTATTAATTTTTTTGAGGAAACGCCATACTGTTTTTCATAGTGGCTGTACTAATTTACATCCCCACCAACAGTGTATGCAGGTTCTTTTTCCTCACATTCTCACCAGACCAGTTGTCTTTTTGATGACCATTCCAACAAGTGTGAGGCTGTGTGTCACTGTGGTTTTGATTTGCATTTTCCTCATCATAAAAAGACTTGTTAAATATTCCTTCATTTTATTTAATGGAAAGTAATAAAGTAGTAATAAGGAAGGTAAATACCAAGTATAATCTCATTATGTATTGGGGATTAAATAATCCTAGTTAATACTAAAAAAGAACAATAAATTCATTAATATGATGTGCTGTATAAAAAGAGCATGGATCATGTCTCAGGCTGACCTCTATTTGTACTATAGCTCTGTCATAAACTCAACTGTGTGATCCTTGGTTTATTATTTAACTTCTTTAATCCCCAGATATTTAACTACAAATATACTAGTTAACTGTGGAAGGAGCCTCAGTGTCCATCGAAAGGTGAATGGATAGAGAAGCTGCGGTCTGTGTATACACTGGGATATTCCTCAGCCATTAGAAACGACAAATACCCACCATTTGCTTTGACGTGGATGGACCTGGAGGGTATGATGCTGAGTGAAGTAAGTCAATCGGAGAAGGTCAAACATTATATGGTCTCATTCGTTTGGGAAATATAAAAAATAGTGAAAGGGAATAAAGGGAAAAGGAGTGAAAATATCAGACAGGGAGACAAAACATGAGAGACTCCTAAGCCTGGGAAATGAACAAGGGGTAGTGGAAGGGGAGGTGGGCAGGGGGTTGGGGTGACTGGGTGATGGGCACTGAGGGGGGCACTTGGCAGGATGAGCACTGGGTGTTATGCTATATGTTGGCACATTGAACTCCAATAAAAATAAATAAATAAAAAATAAAAATAAATTAAAAATAAAAGCTAAGGAAAATAAATAAATAAATAAATAAATATACTTGTTTTTTCTAAAAACATACTAGTTTATCCTGATTCAGTTGTGAATTGTGAAAACTAAATAATAATGTATGTAATATGCCTACAATGCGGTACTCAATAAATGAGAGTCTTAAAAAAATTTAAAAATAAATAAATAAATAAATAAATAAATAAGAGTCTTCCCCTTTTCCCTACTTTTGTGTTAAACCTCACACAAAATCGGGCTCCCGGTGCATGGAGCCTGCTTCTCCCTCTGCCTGTGTCTCTGCGCCTCTCTCTCTCTCTCTGTGACTATCATAAATAAAAAAAAATAAAAATAAAAATAAAAATAAAAATAAACCTCACACAAAATTTTCTCTGGAAGAAATATTTCTGTTATTTCTGTTATTTGTAATTTCTTACTTATATGAAAGAAAAAATTCATGCATAGATATATGTGTATATTTATACTCTACCCTTTCTGCAAAACAAAATATGTAAAACAAAAATTTAAATCTAAATGAACATAGCTAGGAGTGACCATGGGAGAAGAAGGAGATAGAATTTTATCATAAAACTTAAGTTTAAGAAAACTTTCACAACAGAAAGAAAGCAAGCTATCATAGCCAACATCACACTTAATCATGAGAAACTTAGTTTTCCACTAAGATCAGATACAAAGCAAAGATATCACTTCTCACCACTCCTTTTCAACATTGTACTGGAAGTCCTTGTTGATGTAATAAGACAAGAAAAGGTGTACAGATTGGGGACACATAAAACTATCATTTTTCAAATGACATGATTGTCTATGTAGAAAATCTGAAAGAACTGTTTGAGTAGGCAGTTAGTTTTCAACAGGGTACCTGGAAGCCAGCAATAAGGAGGTCATGACCAGCTACCAGGAAAGTCAGAGACCTGTTCTGGCACACTCCACAAAAAGCCAGATCAAACGAGACAGGCTCAAGATGGTGGGTGCCGGAACAGGAAACCCCTGACCAAATTAAGAAGAAAAACTGTGAAACCCTGCATCCTTCCCACAAGTAATGAATATTCCATCCCCTACGTAACAACTGTCAATAAAAAACAGAAATCCAAACCCCACGGAGTGCATCTCTCTTTCTAGAATTTGCCCATTCTCATTATCTCAAGAGTGTATTTTTTCAGTTTAATGGACTTTCTTGTTTGTGTTGCATGCCTATCCCTGAATTCTTTTTTGAGACAAGACCAAGGACCTTCAGCAACATCTTTGGGGATGGGCCGGGCCCAGACTCTAGGGCCCAGGATCTCCCCAGTTCACCCAGCAACAGAATCAACAAAAAAATTTCTGGAACTAATAAGTGGTTATAACCAGGGTGTAGGATACAAGTTCAACATACAAAATCAACTGCTTTCCTATATGCCATCAATGAGCAAGGGGAATTTGAAATTAAAAACATGATACCATTTACATCAGCACCTCAAAAAATGAAATTATTACATATCTAAACAAAATATACGTAAGAACTATGAGGAGAACAAAATCAAAGAAGAACTGAATGAATGGTGAGGTAGCCAACATTCATTAATAGGAAGATTCAGTACTGTCAAGATGTCAGTTCTTCCCAACTTGATTGACAGATTCAACACAATCCCAATTAAAATACCAGAAATTATTTTATAAACATCAACAAACTGATTCTAAAGTTTATATAAAGAGGAAAAGACCCAGAATATTTGATAGAGTATCGAAGAAGAACAAAATAGGCAGACTAACTGGAACTAACTTTAAGACTTACTATAAAGCTACAGTAATTAAAACAGTGTGGTACTAGCAAAAGAAAAGACAAATAGATCAGTGTAACAGACTAGATCACCCAGAAATAGAGTCCCAGAAATACAGTGAACTGATCTTTGACAAAGGAGCAAAGGCAATACAACAGAACAAAGGTAGTCTCTTCAAACAAACGGTGCTGGAACAACTGGACACTCACATGCAAAAAAAAAAAAAAAATGAAGCTAGATTTGAACATTTCATCCTCCACAAAAATTAACTCAAAATGGATCATCTAAGTGTAAGATGCAAAATCAAAACTCCTAGAAGATAAATATGAAAAAATCTAGAAGATCTTGGGTACAGTGATCCCTTTTTAGATACCATACCAAAGACATAGTCTGTTAAAGAAATAATCGATAAGCTGGGCTTCGTTAAAATTAAAAACTTTTGCTACGCAAAAGACAATGTCCAGAGAATTAGAAGACAAGTCACAAAAGAGGAAAATCATTTGCAAAAGATGTATCTGTTAAAAAACTGTTATTCACAATATACAAAGAACTCTTTAAATGCAACAATATGAAAACAAACAATCCAAACAAAAAGTGGGCCAAAGACTTTAACAGATATTTCACCAAAGGAGATATCAAGATGGCAAATAAGTAGGGGCACCTGGGGGGCTCAGTGGTTCATCTGCCTTGGCTCAGGTCCTGATCCCGGGGTCCGGGGATCGAGTCCCTTATCGGGTTCCCCACATGGAGCCTGCTTCCCCCTCTGTGTCTCCGCCTCTCTCTCTCTCTGTTTCTCCGCCTCTCTCTCTCTGTGTGTCTCCCATGAATAAATAAATGAAATATTTTTTAAAAGATGGCAAATAAGTGTATGAAAATATGTTCCACACCATATGTAATCAGGGAAATGCAAATTAAAATATTTAGATACCACTACACACCTGAAGATATCCAGATGGCTAAAAGACATGTGAAAAGAGGCTCAAAAAAAAAAAAAAAAGAGGCTCAATATCACTCCCTCATCAGGGAAATACAAATTGAAACCGTGATGAGAGGGGTCCCTGGATGGCTCAGTTAAGCGGCCACTTTGGCTCAGATCATGATCTGGAGACTTGAGATAAAGCCGCGTGTTGGCCTCCCTGCTCATCAGGGAGTCTGCTTCTCCTTCTCCCCCACCTCCTGCTCCTTCTCTCTCTCTCTCTCTCCCTGTCTCTCTCAAATAAATAAATAAAATATTTTTTAAAAAAAACAACCATGATGAGATATCACCTCACACCTTTAAGAATGGCTAAAATTAACAGGTGGCTGTTAATGGCTAAAATGAACAATTAAAGAAACATCAGGTGTTAGCAAGGATGCAGAGGAAGAGGAACCCTCTTATACTGTCCATGGGAATGCAGACCAATGCAGACACTCTGGAAAGCACTATAGAGATTCCTCAAAAAGTTAAAAATAGGGCTACCTTACAACCTGCAATTGTAATACTATGTATTTACCCACAGGATACAGAAATATTAATTTGAAGGGATGTATGCACCCCAATGTTTACAGCAACATCATCGACAGTAGCCAGATTATGGAAACAGCCCAAATGTCCATTGATTGATAAATAGATAAGGAAGTGAGATATATCATTACATATATATATATTATTTATATATATGTACATACATACGTATATAAAATAGAATATTACTCAGCCATAAAAAAGAATGAAATCGGATGTGTGAAACATTTGATGGAGATTAAGTAGGATTGGAGGAGTACCAGGTGTTTTATGTAAGTGATGAATCACTAAATTCTACACTTGAAACTAACACTATAATGTATGTTAACTGGGATTTAAATTAAGAACTTTAAAAAAAGAAATGAAAAAATTAAAAAAATTTTAAAAAAAAGAAATGAGCCATCAAACAATGAAAAGACACGGGAGAAGCTTAAATGCGTTTTACTAAGGGAAAAACAACCTGGAAAGGGCTACAGCCTGTGACTCCGGTGGTTAGAGTCCAGAGAGCGTGAAACTAGGGAGATGGTGAAAGGATCCACCTGAGTAAGGGGTCACCCAAGTGACCCCCCGGACCCCAATGCCCCTGGGACTCTGACCCCCCCAGGACCTCCCCCAGGTGACCAGGTGACAGCACCTCGCCCTGGGGGCTGCCTGGGGCTCGGGAGGCCGCCTCAACCCGGGACCGTGGGCCCCCTGGAGGGGCGCACCTGTGAGCCCTGGGCACCTGCGGCCTCTGCACCCTCTGCTCGGTGCACCTGCTGCGCCCCCACTGGGCCGCTCCGGCTGCTGCCCTGCACTGGGGCTTGCAGCCCTGAAGACTCTGGCTTCCCCTCCTCCTCTCCTCCCCCTCCTCCTCTCCTCCCCCTCCACCCCCTCCTCCTCCTTCTTTCCATCCTCCCCTTCCTCCCCATCCTCCCCATCTTCCCCCCCTCCTCCCCCTCCTCCTAGTCCTCCTCATCCTCCCCCTCCTCCCCATCCAGTTCAGTCATTTGAGTGTCCAGCTCTTGGTTTTGCCCCAGGCATGATCTCAGGGTCATGAGATTGAGCCTAATGTTGGGCTCTGTGCTCAGTCTGGAGTCTGCTTGTCCCTTTCCTTCCCTCTCTGTCCCTCTCCCTTCACTCCTCCCCCTCTAAAATAAATAAAATCTTTTTTAAAAAAGACACAAGAAAACTACTGCCAATATCCCTGATGAATTTACATGCAAAAGTTTTCAGTAAACTATTAGGAAACCAAATTCAACAATCTATTAAAAGGATCAGACACCATGATCAATTGGGAATCATCCTTGGGATGCAAGGATGGTTTAACATAATTAAATCAATATATGTGATACACTACATTCATTAAATGAGGGATAAAAACCATATGATCAACTCAAGAGATGTAGAAAAAACATTTGGCAAAATACAACATCCTTTCATGATTTAAAAAAAAAAAACTTTTAAAATGTGGGTGGAGAAGAAACATACCTCAACATAGTAAAAGCCATATATGCTCACACCAAACATCATACTCAATGGTAAAAGGTCAAAAGTTTTTCTGCTAAGGTTAGAAACAATGTCAGGGTATCCATGCTTACCATTTCTATTCAATGTAGTACTGGAAGTCCTAGCCAAAGCAATCAGTCAAGAAAACAAAATAAAAGGCATCAAATCAGGGGGGAGAAGGTAAATTGTTTTTGCAGATGACATGATCTTATATATATAGGAAATCCTAAAGACTCCACCAAAAAGGGGATCCCTGGGTGGCGCAGCGGTTTGGCGCCTGCCTTTGACCCAGGGCGCGATCCTGGAGACCCGGGATCGAATCCCACATCGGGCTCCCGGTGCATGGAGCCTGCTTCTCCCTCTGCCTATGTCTCTGCCTCTCTCTCTCTCTCTCTCTCTCTCTCTGTGTGACTATCATAAATAAATAAAAATTTTAAAAAAAGACTCCACCAAAAAAACTATTAGAACTCTCAACACATTGAGTAAAGCTGCAGGATACAAAATCAACATATGAAGATCAGTTATATTTATGTACACTATGAAATATCTGAAAAATAGATAAAATAATCCCATTTACAATAACATCAAAACAATAAAATATTTAAGAATATATCTAATCCAAGGAGGTGAAAGATCTACACACTGAAAACTTTAAGACTTTGATGAAACAAACTGAAAAAAGGTACTGATAAATAGAAAGATATTCCCTACTTACAGATTGGAAGAGCTACTGTTGTAAAAATGTCCATACTGTCCAAAGTCATCAGTAGATTCAACGCAATCCCTATCAAAACTCCAATGGCATCTTTTCACAGAAATAGGGAAGAACCCTAAATTTGAATGGAACCACAAAAGATCCTGCATATGCAAAGAAATCTTAAGAAAGAACAAAGCTGAAGGAATAACACTTCCTGATTACAAGCTATACTACAAAGCTATCATAATCAAAAAATATGGTATTGGCACAAAAATAGATACACAAACCAACCGAACAGAATCAAGTGCCAAGAAATAAACCCTCACAAATATGTTCAACTAATATTTAACAAAGGAGCCAAAAATATTCAATGGAGAAATAGTGTAGGTCAGTGAGGTCCTTGAGTATCAAGTTCACATACAAACTACCCCAGGAACCAGCAATGAAGATTTTCTCATTGATCATCACCATCACCATAAGAGTCATATTTTAAAGAAGTGGTTTAAGAGGCCCCTCAGAAAACCTCAGTTTTTTTAAGAAGAAAAACAAAAGACAGATGATACAAAATCTCTTCTCATGTTTGAACTGATTTCAAATTCCCCACTCTTAGAAAGTGAAATCATAATGCAAACTGGCAATTTGACCATAGTAGGTGAATAAATGGCTCCTGCCATCTTGGATTTCAGTCACACAAGGTAGTTCCAGGTAATAGGTAATTACCAACCACCTGGTCATTACAGTGAAAGACTCCAGAAAAAATGTAGTGTGTTTAACTTTAAAGTGATCAAGAGGGCAGCCTGGGGGGCTCAGCGGTTTAGAGCCGCCTTCGACCCAGGGTGTGACCCCGGGGTCCTGGAATCAACTCCCACCTCGGGCTCCCTGCATGGAGCCTGCTTCTCCCTCTGGCTGAGTCTCTGTGTCTCTCTGTGTCTCTTATGAATAAATAAATAAAATCTTTTTTTTAAAGTGACCAAGAGGGGATCCCTGGGTGGCGCAGCCGTTTGGCGCCTGCCTTTGGCCCAGGGCACGATCCTGGAGACCCGGGATCAAATCCCACGTCGGGCTCCTGGTGCATGGAGCCTGCTTCTCCCTCTGCCTATGTCTCTGCCTCTCTCTCTCTCTCTCTCCGTGACTATCATAAATAATTTTAAAAAAAATTAAAGTGACCAAGAGAACATAGTTTCATGTTTCTCTGTTGCAACACTTCACTTAAGCATTTATTCACAAACATATTTCAGTTTCAGAATTTGAGTCATGGTCAAAACTTCCATTTATTGCACTAATCCCCACAGAGGATGACTCTTTAATGGAATATAATCTCCACAATAGAAAGCCTCCTGAAATTTCTTCAGTTTTTCCCCTGGATTCTCTGTTTTCTACAAAACAGAGCTAAGCTACTAGAGCTAATCTACTAAAACCTGGAAGAGCCCCAAATATTGGAAAGAGGATGCACTCCAGGGAAACATGAGAAAGCCACTGAAACCACCTGGGGAGAGACATCAAGTTTCAGAGTAATCCCTGAGAGGGATCAATCCCTGAGATTAAACACCCCTTTGCATGCTAAAATGTCTCGGTAAACACCTAGAAAACAAGCTTCTAGAGCCTCCAGAAATTAAGGCAGTCCAGTGGAGCACATATAATGCCCTTACCTGGAGTTTTCATCACCAAAGCCAATGAGGAGACAATGCCTTTCTGTTCAGCTCCACTGTGTCTATCCCTCTTTCCAGGCTGAGCCAGGAAATCCATGATCGTATGTACGAGAAAGGGACTAATTGTCCATATTACAAGCACTGCTGTGATATACTGAAGGCAAGTGAGGGACGTTTGAAGGAGGCTATTCTTTTTAAAGATTTTATTTATTTATTTATTTATTCGTGATAGACACAGAGAGAGAGACAGAGACACAGGCAGAGGGAGAGGGAGGCTCCCAGGACTCTGGGATCACACCTTGAGCTGAAGGCAGACGTGCGGTCACTGAGCCACCCGGCATCTAGGAAGGAGGCTATTTAATCAAACTATTCTCTCCAGATGGCCACCCAGGAATGGTGAGTTTATTGGTTAGTTGGTTGGTTTCTTGTACTAGAAAGAAGTGTACGGAAAAGCTAGTCTCCTAGGATTGTGGCTCATATAGTGGTTTATGGATGCCAAAAGCATTAAACAGCATTATTAATGGTATAAAATGGTAGATTTGCCCCTCTAATACCCTACCTATCCCCAGCTAGTATTTTGGAGGCTTTCAAAGGTGAAGCCACGCAGAACTTTACGGAGTCAGTTTAGTCTATCAGTGGTTAAAATAAAAACTGATTACCCCGGTTTTGCCATTAAGCTCCCCACCCTGTGATTATCCCATTACCTACCAACACTTTGACCGAGGTTATGGGGAAAATAATGTTTCTGCTAATAAACTTTACCGGGTTTGGTGGTAGAAAAAAAATGAAATTAAGTGTGAAGTTGTTGGTGTATAATGGAGAGGGTCCTAACCTGTTATTCACATTAAGCAGGCATGGTCCATTCTTCAGGAAGAAGGATAGGAGGCACAGATCTCAAGATTCTGGTTTCTAGTTTGAATTTGTGGGCCTGGACCTAGTTCCTGATCTGTAGCAGGAAACTTATTTATGCTTCATAAATAACAGTCGGAATTATCTGTTGAGCACCTTATTCAGTGAGGGTGGTAAACAAATGACTTTCAAGTTCAACATCGATTGGAAAACTGGACAATTTTAGAACTTGGGTGCCCAAACCTCCTTTTTATGCTTCCTTAAAAACCACCAACAGGAGACTAGTCGTATTGAAGCCCAAATATCTGTTGTTATTTGCCTTTCAAATTTCTTTATCTTCCATTACTGACCAAGTTATAACTAGTGACTTCCAATAGATAAGGCAAGAGGTCTGAATTTAACCAAAAACACTCAATATTGAAACTACCATTTTTAAGGCTCCTAGTGCTTTTCAATATTAATTAATTACAAGATTATTCTGTTGCTTAAACACAAAAATTGGTATTTTTGTTCAATTCTTAAATAACTACTGAAAAGTACATACCTATTGAAATATTTGAAAATATCCTCTCCCTTTCAGAAAACAAATTCCACCCGATAAAAGTGCAGATAAGACCCCATTCAGCCTTAGATCCCTTTGTTTTTATCATCCAAAATTATTTCCAAATGAACTAAAACTTTGTGCTGAAAACATCATTTTCTTTATTTTAACTAGGCAGGATCTGAACATAAAAAATAAGACAGTTCATTTTTTATAGTATGTGCAAAAAATATGAAAATAAACACTTGCAGGGATGCCTGGGTCGCTCAGCGGTTTAGCACCTGCCTTCAGCCCAGGGCGTGATCCCGGGGTCCCAGGATCAAGTCCCACGTCGGGCTCCCTGCATGGAGCCTGCTTCTCCCTCTGCCTGTGTCTCTGCCTCTCTCTCTCTCTCTCTCTGTGTCTCTCATGAATAAATAAATAAAATCTTTAAACATAAAAAATATACACTTGCATACAGAGATCATTGAAAATAATATTCCCACTTATCTTTTAGAGCAAAGATACTTAATATGGTTTGTCTTTTGTGAATTCTTTAGGTGTCACACAGCTGTTAGAGTGATATTTTAAAAGAAAATCTTTAAGGGACAATTTAAGGACAGCCTTGAGTCTCGACTGTAGTAATGTCTGTAACAATTAATTCAGTTGATTATACTATTCTGGAAAGCCAATGATCTGGAGTAAGTTTTAGCTCCATGAGTAATTCAACTAAAATTCAACTAATTTTGTTCTGTTGCCAAAGGTTTAACCACCCTCACATCAGCTGTCCTCAAAATATTTGCCTTTTTTTTTTTAACAGGGTGTGTTGAATAAGAGAAAGTGGACGAGTTTGTGCATTGAAGACCCATAATTAACTTTAGGGAAACAAACCAAAATCATACAAGATATTCTTAAGAATTAAAGAAAACATAAAAGAAAGAAATTTAAAAGAAAGAAAGAAAGAAAGAAATTTGCCTGGCTGTACCACTGATGTAGAAGATTCTTGCTGCATTGGATTCTAGCAAAAGAATACTAAGATTTAGAACTACGATCAATTCAAAATAAGGTGGGATTTATTCTCATCTCGTCTCAAAATATCTCACATTTTCCTGCAGAGCTTACGTGCCCTTCTCACAAAAGCTCTCGAGGCAAGTAGGGAGCAGAGAGACTTGTGGTGCACTCATGTCTGTCCTCCTAGGTTTAAGACCCATGAACAGGTCAGCAACACACATTCACGTTGTAACCGAGTTTGTCCTCCTGGGATTCCCCGGTTGCTGGGAGATACAGATTTTCCTCTTCTCCTTCTTTTTGGTGGTTTATGTCTTGACCCTGCTGGGAAATGGAACCATTATCTGTGCAGTGAGATGGGAGCCACGATTACACACCCCCATGTACTTTCTGCTGGGCAACTTCGCCTTCCTTGAGATCTGGTATGCTTCCTCCACTGTTCCCAACGTCCTGGCCAACATCCTCTCCAAAACCAAGGCCATCTCATTTTCTGGCTGCTTCCTCCAGTTCTACTTCTTCTTTTCCCTGGGCACGACTGAATGTCTCTTCCTGGCAGTAATGGCTTATGATCGTTACCTGGCCATCTGCCACCCACTGCACTACCCCACCGTCATGACTGGGAAACTCTGTAGAACTCTGGTGTCTCTCTGCTGGCTCACTGGATTCCTTGGCTACCCAATCCCCATTTTCCTCATCTCCCGACTCCCCTTCTGTGGATCCAATATCATTGACCACTTCCTGTGTGACATGGACCCCCTGATGGCCCTGTCTTGTGCTCCAGCCCCCATTACTGAACTTATTTTCTATACTCAGAGCTCCCTTGTTCTCTTTTTTACTATTATGTACATTCTTCGATCCTACATCTTGTTACTCAGAGCTGTTTTTCTGGTCCCTTCTGCAGCTGGCCGGAGAAAGGCCTTTTCCACCTGTGGTTCTCATTTAGCTGTGGTGTCTCTTTTTTATGGGACAGTCATGGTAATGTATGTGAGTCCTACATATGGCATCCCAACTTTGATGCAGAAGATTCTCACACTGGTATATTCGATAATGACGCCTCTTTTTAATCCGCTGATCTATAGTCTTCGCAATAAGGACATGAAACTCGCCCTGAGAAACATCCTGTTTAGAATGAGAACTAGTCAAAACTCTTGAGCTGAAGATGTTCAGACTTCCAAGTTCTAATAAAGAGTAAGTTGGAGATGTATAAGTTTTTTAGTGGCCTTTTATTTCTTACTCTAATTAAAAGTTTTTCTTTTTCCCTGGAAGTGTGCTCAGCTTAAATACCGACACTGACTACTAAAACCTAAATTCACGGCAAGTAATTTTTCTGAAGGCTATCATTATTGGAGTGATTAAGTGGGACTGGTATATGAGAGAAGTTAGATTTCCTGAAAAATTTACCTTCATTTTTAGGACAAGTCTAATGACCTTTACCAAATAGTTAAAGGTGTAGTGACTTTTTTAGCAGTTTTGTTGATGTATAATTGATACACAAAAGGACTGCACATGTTTAATGTACATTAAAGGTGCAGTGGATTTTAACTAGCCATGAGACCTTTCTATAACTTTTAGCACACTCATTTCTTATCCCTAGCCTAAAATTTTTATCTCAGCATGCTTTCCCTATATTAAAAGAGAGGGGGGAAAATTCTCTTTGCCAATAGGAACTCTTTCAACAAATTTTCTTAGGGATGGAATTCCTCCATGGTACAACTGAAATAAATCTTGGATCCAAGCTAAAAAATCATTTGTTGAAGTTTCTATTAACAGTCCTATTATTACATGTACCACATTGTAGCATAGTCTATTTATTTATGTGTACTTCCCCCCCTCAAGAGAGCTCCTTGAGAACAGGAATTGCCTTTTTCCTTTCTGGATCCCCAACACACAGCGACAGAGAAGAAAGCCTCTGCAACTGGGGAACTGGCCTGGCAATTGTCTTCTGAGTCTTGGTGTTGCCAGGAGTCAGCCTGGTACTGTCAGTCAGGCTGTGGTGTGTAAACCTATTGAACATAAACAATCTCACAGAATACCACCATCCAGCCAGGCCACTATGTGAACACGATGGATCAAGACAAAAGAAGACCACTCCATAATCATGTCTGAACAAGAATATAGTACCAACTGTTAAAAAAAAAAAAAAGACCAACCATCCCTCTCTTTAGGCTAATAATATTAGTGACTGCTGCCTCTTTACCAAGTAAAGCTTTAGCCCAACTGCCTTTCAGGTAAAACTTAAGATACACAATCACAGAATTATCTTCCACTTTCTGACAACATCCAGAGAGAAATTCTATTTCTTCAAATTCTCCCCAAAGTCAACTAACAGAAGTCCAAACCATATAATAAATCCTTTCTGACATCTTCCTTTTGGATGCCCCATGTTCCTCCTGACATATGTTCTCCCTTACTGCAAAAAGCCATTAAATTTATCTTTGTTCAGTGACAAGTGTGTTCCTGATGGCCTTTTCATGAGTGGGAGTCAACAATACTATGATACCTAGCATAGAATAAGAACTAAAAATGTTTATTAGATACTTTTACCTTGATTTTTTTTTTACTTATGAAAATAATATATAGTTGTAACAAAGTCAAGGGATGAAGAAGTATATAAAAATGATGGATTTCTCATCTTCACTGTGCTCCTCAAAGTCAATATTCCTTAAATCCTCTGTCTGGCACTCAACACACTTCATAGTATGGCTCCACTAAACCTACTGTATTTTTCTTCCCCTCGCAACTCAACCCTCAGCTCTAGGCAGGCTAGTCACCTAACTACTCCCTCTCCAGCATCTCCACACTGTTGCTTAGGCTACTCTTTAAACCCAGGAAGCCCCACTTTGTCTTCTGCTATGCAGTTTGACAATTTCTTAGAGTCTTGTTTTGTAAAAATGGCTGTAAGACTTATATCTTGAAAATAAACTCATAAAGATAAATGAGACGATTTACGTAAGGACCATAGCACAATGAGAGACACACAGGAGGTTCTCAGCACATGTTTGTTCCCCTCTCCTTCCTATCTTTTAAATCTGACCATGGATGATTTGCGGATTGCTCTATCAGATGTTTGGTATACTCACACAAGCCTCTGTTGCCAAATAATACGGATACATATGAATTCATAACCAATGCCTTAAAGTACAAACTCTAGAGTCAGACTTTATATCCTGCCTATTCTGCTAGCTGTGAAACCGTGGGCAAGTTGCTTAAATACCACAATTTCAGCTACTTTACCAGTATAATAGGATGATGATAATAATAGCTGTCTTGTGGGGTTATTATGACTCAATAATTTTTAAAAAATGAGTCAATACTTTTAAAGCTCTTAGCTTTGTGCCTGTTAAACGGTAGAACTCCCAAGACACAAAAGTCCAGGGCCAGATGGCTTCCCAGGGGAATTCTATCAAACATTTAAAGAAGAAACTATACCTATTCTACTAAAGCTGTTCAGCAAAATAGAAAGAGATGGAACACTTCCAAACTTGTTCTATGAGGCCAGCATCACCTTAATTCCAAAACCAGACAAAGACACCACCAAAAAGGAGAATTATAGACCAATATCCCTGATGAACATGGATGCAAAAATTCTCAACAAGATACTAGCCAATAGGATCCAACAGTATGTTAAGACAATTATTCACCATGACCAAGTAGGATTTATTCCCAGGACACAAGGCTGGTTCAGCACTCGTAAAACAATCAATGTGATTGATCATATCACCAAGAGAAAAAAAAACAAGAACCATATAATCCTCTCAATAGATGCAGAGAAGACATTTGACAAAATACAGCATCCATTCCTGATCAAAACTCTTCAGAGTGTAGGGATAGAGGGAACATTCCTCAACATCTTAAAAGCCATCTACAAAAAGCCCACAGCAAATATAATTCTCAATGGGGAAGCACTGGGAGCCTTTCCCCTAAGATCAGGAACAAGACAGGGATGTCCACTCTCACCACTGCTATTCAACATAGTACTAGAAGTCCTAGCCTCAGCAATCAGACAACAAAAAGACATTAAAGGCATTCGAATTGGCAAAGAAGAAGTCAAACTCTCCCTCTTCGCCGATGACATGATACTGTAAATAGAAAACCCAAAAGACTCCACCCCAAGATTGCTAGAACTCATACAGCAATTTGGCAGCATGGCAGGATACAAAATCAATGCCCAGAAGTCAGTGGCATTTCTATACACTAACAATGAGACTGAAGAAAGAGAAATTAAGGAGTCAATCCCATTTACAATTGCACCATAAAGCATAAGATACCTAGGAATAAACCTAACCAAAGAGGTAAAGGATCTATACCCTAAAAACTACAGAACACTTCTGAAAGAAATTGAGGAAGACACAAAGAGATGGAAAAATATTCCATGCTCATGGATTGGCAGAATTAATATTGTGAAAATGTCAATGCTACCCAGGGCAATTTACACATTCAATATAATCCCTATCAAAATACCATGGACTTTCTTCAGAGAGTTGGAACAAATTATATTAAGATTTGTGTGGGATCAGAAAAGACCCCAAATAGTCATGGGAATATTAAAAAAGAAAATCAGAGTCAGGGGCATCACAATGCCAGATTTCAGGTTGTACTACAAAGCTGTGGTCATCAAGACAGTGTGGTACTGGCACAAAAACAGACACATAGATCAATGGAACAGAATAGAGAACCCAGAAGTGGACCCTGAACTTTATGGTCAACTAATATTCGACAAAGGAGGAAAGACTATCCACTGGAAAAAAGACAGTCTCTTCAATAAAGATGCTGGGAACATTGGACATCCGTATGCAGAAGAATGAAACTAGACCACTCTCTTACACCAGACACAAAGACAAACTCAAAACGGATGAAAGATCTAAATGTGAGACAAGATTCCATCAAAATCCTAGAGCAGAACACAGGCAACACGCTTTTTGAACTTGGCCACAGTAACTTCTTGCAAGATACATCCACGAAGGCAAAAGAAACAAAAGCAAAAATGAACTATTGGGACTTCATCAAGATGAGAAACGAACAAGGGATGGTGGAAAGGGAGGTGGGCCAGGGGTGGGGGTGACTGGGTGATGGGCATTGAGGGGGGCACTTGATGGGATGAGCACTGGGTGTTATATGTTGGCAAATTGAACACCAATAAATAAATTAATTAATTAATTAATATCCAAGGTGAAAAAATAAATAAATAAATAAACAGTGGAACTCAATAAATATTTTTAACTCAATAAAATATAATAGGACTTTTAAAGTCAGTACATGTAACTTTACCTCATTCTATTTAACAGGCACAGTGTTTTCCATTATATGAACATATCACAATTTGTTCATCAATTACTCACTTAAGGCAGTTTATTGTATCCAATATTTAACGATTAAAACAATGTTGCAACTAATGTCCTTAAATATAAGTCTCTACACATTCACATCAATATTCCACAAATTAGAGGAAGGATTTCTGAGATCTAAGAAATGTGTATTTTTAATTTTGAGAAATACTGCTAAATGAGATGCCCCCCAAAAATGTTCAAATTTCCAACAAATGGTATTGGGACAACTAGATATCCACATGCAAAAGAATGGAGTTGGGCCCCTACCTCACACCACATGCAAAAATTAATTCAAAATCAATCAGAGGGATGCCTGGGTGGCTCAGTGGTTGAGCGTCTACCTTTGGCTCAAGGAGTGATCCTGGAGACCTGGATCGAGTCCCTCATCAGGATCCTTGCATGGAGCCTGTTTCTCCCTCTGCCTGTGTCTGCCTCTGTGTGTGTGTGTGTGTGTGTGTGTGTGTGTGTGTCTGTGTGTCTGTGTGTGTGTGTCTGTCTGTCTGTCTCTCATGAATAAATAAATAAAATCTTTTTAAAAAATGAATCAGAGACCTAATTGGAAGAGCTGAAAGTATGAAACTGCTAGAAGAAAACATAGATTTAAATCTGTGGGACTTTGAATTACTCAATTGTTAAGACATAAAACCAAAACTTAAAAAGAATAAGAGGAAAAATAAATTGGACTTAATCAAAAGTTTAAAATTTTGTGCTTTAAAGGATACTACCAAAGTACAAGTTCACAAAATGGGGGGGAAAATATTTGCAGATCATGTATCTGATAAGAGTCTATTATCCAGAATATAACAAGGACTCTTACAACTCAACAATAAAAAAGACAAATAACTCAATTTTTTAAATGAACAAAGATCTGAGCAGACATTTCTCCAGATAAGATATACAAATGGCCAATGAGCACATTAAGAGATTCTCAACAACATTCGTCATTAGGGAAATGCAAACCAAAACCACAATGAGATACTATTTCATACCCACTAGCATAGCTAGAATCAAAAAAGCAGACGATACCAAGTGTTGGCCAGAGTGTGGAAAGATTAGAACAGTCACACCTTGTTGGCTGATATGTAAAATGGTACATACAGCTGCTTCAGAAAACAATTCAGCCATTTCTCAAATAAATGTAGTTATCATATGATCCAGCAATTTTCATACATAGGTATAAACCCAAGAGAATCAAAACCATATGTTTACATGAAATGTATATACAAATGCTCAGGGCTGCATTATTCATAATTAGTCAAAAAAGTAAAACACTCTAAAAGTCCATCATCTGATGAATGGACAAAATGTGATATATACATAGAATAGAATCTTATTCAGCCATAAAATGGGATGAAATATGGTATTTGCTACAATGTGAATGAACTTTGAAAACATTATGCTAAGTAAAGCATGCCAGACACAAAAGGGGACGTATTGTATGATTCCATTTACATAAAATGTCAGAGTAGGTAAGTCTATACAGACAGTAAGATTAGCAGTTATGAAGGACTAGCCAGGGGGAAGACTGGGGAATGACTGGAATGGGTTCCCACTTTTGTGGGGAGTGATGAAAATATTCTACAATCAGATAGTGGTGATGGTTGCATGACCTTGTAAATATACTAAAAACTACCTACACTTTAAAAGGGTGAATTTTATGCGATGTGAAGTGTATCTCACTAAAAAACTTGCATGAGATGTTCTTTTTCCCATAGCCTCCCCAGCCCTGGATCTTCTCACGCTTTCTCATTTGTTTACCAATATTAGAGGTGAGATTGATATTGTGTTAATTTTCCTTCCTTGATTTGAACATTAAATGCCATAAGAACTTAGGAAAATGAGTTATTACCAGTATATGCTGTAGACAAATGTATTCAAGGAGGAAGTTGTGGTCTATCTGTGGCTTGAAGATAGGGAGAAGGGAGGAACAATATATATTTATAGACACTTCCCCCTCCAGGAGGTAGAGCTTAACCCCTTTTCCCAAAAGGTGGCCTAGACATAGTGACTTGCTTCCAAGGAACATAAGGGAAAGAGAAAAATAGAAACTTTACAGTGGAGAAACTAGAAAACACACCATCAACCTAGTGATGAAGGTTAACCTCCTGAGCGATGTCTTGTGGGTATCATGTCCCCTGGTATGACATGACAAGAAGGGTACTTCATCTCCATGGTATCTTCCCCTAAAATCCACAATCATAGTCTTATCATGAGGAAAAAATATCAAACCCAGGTTAGGGGCCATTCTGCAAGAGACCATGCTCAATACTCCTTAAGACTGTCAAGGTCGGGATGCCTGGGTGGCTGAGAGGTTGAGCGCCTGCCTCCGGCCCAGGGCATGATCCTGGAGACCTGGGATCGAGTCTCGCATGGGGCTCCCTGCATGGAGCCTGCTTCTCCCTCTGCCTGGGTCTCTGCCTTTCTCTCTCTCTCTCTCTCTATGTGTGTCTTTCATGAATAAATAAATAAAATCTGAAAGAAAGAAAGAAAGAAAGAAAGAAAGAAAGAAAGAAAGAAAGAAAGAAAGAAAGAGTCACAGACACAAAGGAGAGAGGTCACAACGTGGGTACCCTGAATTGGATCCTGGAACAAACAAAGGACATTCAGAGAAAACTGATGAAGTCCAAATAATGGAGATCTGTTACCAATAATATACAAATATCGGTTTATTTGTTTTACCAAATGTACCATATAAGATGTTAACAATGGCGGAAACTGGGTGAGTGTAATTCTATATATCAACTTTTTTTCATCTTTATGTTATTCTATCTTGAGAGAGAGAGAGCATGAGTGGGAGTTGGGGGGAGGCAGAGAAAGAATCCTAAGCAGACTCTACCCTCAACTCAAAGCCAAACGGGAAGCTCAGTCTCACCACCCTGAGATCATGACCCGAGCCAAAATCAAGAGTCAGATGCTTAACTGACTGAGCCACCTAGGCGACCCTATATTATCTTTTAAACTTCTATAAATATAAAAGGATTCCAAAATAAAAAGTTCATTGCCTTTTAAATGGCTTACCTGATACTTATACCGCCTGAATAGTCTCATGGGAAATGCCAAGGTCCACATGAAAATACACTGGTGTACCCACAGGATGCATGGATTCTGAAAGCCTCAGACTCAGAAGTTGAAAGCCTCAACTTCAGAAAAAAGGAAGCTTTAAAGAAGCTTTAAAGTAGATCATTTATTTTTTAAAATTCCCCTGGCTATTCAGGGTCTTTTCTGATTCCACACAAATCTTAAAATAATTTGTTCCAACTCTCTGAAGCAAGTCCATGGTATTTTGATAGGGATTGCATTAAACGGTGGGCACTGACTGGGGGCACTTGACGAGATGAGCACTGGGTGTTATTCTGTATGTTGGCAAATTGAACACCAATAAAAAAATAAATTTATTATAAATAAATAAATAAATAAAGTAGGTCATTTATTATGTTTAGTCAGTTTTATTACTTGAATCCTGAAGAATATTTATTAAGACTTAATACAGCAACATCATTGTATGCTTGAGGAAAATCAAACATTTTCTAAACGACTTGATAAGAGAAAGCTTAATTAGATGCTACTATAACATTTAACGTTTCCTCACAAGGTCTTTTAACATCACATTGGCAATGACCGAAAAGGATGAGCCATGAGATTTAAAGACCTGGGGCTCCTGTGAGTTCAAGCCCCACATTGGGTGTAGAGATTACAAAATAAACAAACTTACAAAAAAAGAAAGAATGATCACACCCTGAAGCATGATCCAAAGAAGTTGAATTTCCCAAGTTCTGTTAAATAGCCAGAAAGGAGAAAAAGTAACATATACCCTCTGCCACTTGCTACTACATATTCATGCAAAGAAAATTTCTCATCAATGATGAATACCTAGAACTTGAAGAGTTTTAATATTTAATATTTTTATTATAAATTTTAATCATATATGATTTTTTCTTAAGACATAAGAAATATTGTGAATTTTTTCACCAAAATTTATAGAGCTGACTTTAAGTCCCTTCAAATGTATTCCACTTTGTCATATAAGCATCATTTTCCTGGTGGACAATTTTCGAAGCACTGCCATAAGGGACAGCAAATCTGTCCAGTCAACAATTCTCTTCAACATCTTGGGGGAGTTAAGTTACTCTGACTAAATTCCTCCTCCCAGAATTGTTTGTGAAAATGAATGTTATAGTTTAAAACTTAATGAACTTTCTGGAGGTTGATTCTACATCAATACAACTTGTCAATATCATGCTGATTTTTATCTCTCCTCCAGTCTCTAAACATATCGTCCAAGGCAACCATCTCTATCCTTCATAATAGTACTTACTACAACCACCAATTTAATGTGCTCCTTGCTTCAAAAAGATCTTTCTCAAAGTGAGTGGGAAATACCAGAAAGGGAGACAGGACATGAAAGATTCCTAACTCTTGGAAACAAACAAGGGGTAGTGGAAGGGGAGGTGGGCGGGGGGTGAGGGTGACTAGGTGACGGGCACTGAGGGGGGCACTTGATGGGATGAGCACTGGGTGTTATTCTATATGTTGGCAAATTGAACACCAATTAAAAATAAATTTATTTTTTTTAAAAAAAGATCTTTCCATATATTTTAGAATAACATTTGCCATCATTTTGAGCTTTGACTTTGGCTGCTTATTTCTTCCTAGAGACTTGCAAGATTATTAATTTTAAAATAAACTATCACATTGCTTATGCTCCTTGTGGAGAAAAAGAAATCATCATGCACTCTTGGTGAAATCGCGAATTGGTAGAGCCATTGTGGAAAACAGTGCGGAAGTTCCTTAAAAAACTGAAAATAGAATTACCATAGGACCCAGTAATCCCACTACTGGGTAATTACTCAAAGAAAATGAAAACACCAAAAAAAAAAAAAAAGAAAGAAAGAAAAGAAAAGAAAAAAGAAAACACCAATTCAAAAAGGTATATGTTTATTGCAGCATTATTTGCAATAGTCAAATTATGATAGCAGCCCAAGTGTCCATGAATGGATGAATGGATAATGATAGATGAATGGATAAAGAAGTAATAGAATATTATTCAGCCATAGGGTGCCTGGGTGGCTCAGTCAGTTAAGCATTTGACCTGGCTCAGGTCATGATCTCAGTGTCCTAGAATCGACCCCTGCATTGGGCTCCATACTTGGTGAGGAATCTACTTGAACCTCTCCCTCTGCCCCTGCCCTCACTTGTGCTCTCTCTGTCTCTCTCCTTCGAATTTGAAAACAATAAATAAAATAAAGAATATAACTCAGTCATTAAAAAGAAGGAAATCTTGCCATTTGCAACAACATGGATGGACCTAAAGGGTATTATGCTAAGTGAAATAAGTCAATCAGAGAAAGACAAATACTATATGATTTCACTCATATGTGGAATTTAGGAAACAAATGACCAAATAAAGAAAAAGAGACAAACAATGGTTAGGTCTTTCATATGAGCAACTATACATCAAACAGAAATGGTTTACTAAAAGGCTGGATTAATATGGCTTTATCCTCAATTATACATTTTTTGTACCAAACAAGCAAGTATAAACATTAAATATATGAAAAAATACATTTAAAAATTAAATCTAAACACCTAAGGAGAATTAGACACTATACACACTAATGTTAACTATTAAATTTAAAAAAAAATAAAATAAAATAAAAATAAAAATAAAAAAACTATTAAATTTTAGTCCTTCATGGGGTGCCTGGGTGGATCGGTTGGGCATCTACCTTCATATTGGGTCATGGTCCTGGGGTCCTGAGATTGAGCCTCACATTGGGCTCCCTGCTCAATGGAGAGCCTGCTTCTCCTTCTCCCTCCTGCTCATGATCTCTCTCTCTCTCTAATAAACAAATAAAATCTTTTAAAATATCTTTAGTCCTTCTTGCATTATATTTTTGTGGGTTTAAATAAAAACACATGATTTTTCATTTTCTTTGCAATAATATCCCCACAAAACAGCCCAGTATAGTGTCAAAAGCACTAGACCTGGTTTCAGATCTAAATTTAAGCTCCAGCTTATCACTCACTAGCTGTATGACATTCATCTTAAAACTTTCACACTGCTGTATCCAATACGAGAGTAGGTGTCCAATCAACATTTATAAATTTAATCAGGAACTGAGTCCAGGAGAAACCAGGGAAGAAGTGAAAGAGGCCTCCTCTTTGCTTGCCAACTTATTAAGTGGGCTATAACAACAGGTAAGCAAATATAAGAAAGGATATAGTCCTCCCCCCAGCAATTGTTCAATCCTGGCCAGGCAAAGAAAAATGGCCTGCACCAGGAAATGAGCACAAAGGGAAGGAAAGCCAACAGGGCAAAAAGACAGGTAACCTTAGACCTTCACTAAGATTCCTTTTCCCCTGGGAAGCAGTTTTCCCTGACCACACTGGGAAGCCATGCACTCCGCCATGCAGTGAGGCCATGCACTAAAATCCCAGCATTCTAGATCTGCTTCTATTCATCTGATAGAATTCTCGTTAATATTTTCTCATGACCTGAGCAAAGATAAGCAAGACCATGTAGCCATTTTGTTTCTCTATCAATATGAGCATGTAAAATACATGGGGCAAAAATGAGAATCTGATCTCCTAAATCTAAAGCAAGAATAAGAAAGACATACATAAACAAAAACAGAAAAAACGTGTGTTCAGAGAATTGTAATCAACAACAGGATGATATATATTCAACTCAATATTTATTGAGTGTTTACTGGAAACAGATAACTAGAGTTAGTAACATATTTTAGAAAGACATTTCCTACCTAGAAGAGATCAAAATCTTGCAGGAAATACTTATAATACTTTACAAATCATATACATTAGATGGTAATAAGAATAGATAGATAGATAGATAGATAGATAGATAGATAGATAGATGCTTTTTCTAGAACACATTCCCAATGAACAGCAATAAAGCTGTATAGACTGAGATTTCTATCTCTTTCTTGGTCTTGTCCCAAGACACAGCCTTGTGAGCAAGTTTATCCGCAGGCTAACAACTATCCCATCATTCAGCAGAAAGGTAACAATTCAACCCTCAGAGAAGTTTTCCATCCTAGATCTTGACTGTGCCCTGGCCAACGAGCATTGGTAATAAGGCGCTCAAAGTCAAGTCTATGCTTTGCTTCTCCAAGGGTGAGCTGGAACCAGGACAATCCCCCTCAGCAGTATCCATTTGTTCGGAAAGAGGTCACACAAATGTGTTTGTGTATGCCAGAAGGAGACAAATTTATTCTCTAACATAGCTTTAAAATCATACTTTTAAAAATGTTTTCAAATATCATTTAAAAATGTAACCCAAAAGTCAATCCCAAAAGGCTACAGACTCTATGATTCCAACAGTATGACATTCTGGAAAAGGCAAAATTGTAAAGACAGTAAAAAGACCAGTGGTTGCTGGGAGTTAGGGAAGGAAAAGATGAATAAGAGGAGCACAGAGGATTTCTAGGACAGTAACACTATTCCGTATGATACTGTAATGGCGGATACAACATTATACATTTGTCAAAACCCACAGAATGTACGACCTCAAAAGTGAATCCTAATGGAAACCATAGATTTGGGGTGATAATAATGTATCAATGTAAGTTCATTGGCTATAACAAATGTACCCTTCTAATGTAGTATGTTGATGGTTGGGGAAGCGCGCGTGTGTGTGTGCGCACGTGTGTACAGAGGGTACATGGGAACTCTGTACTTTCCACTCAATTATGCTGTGAATGTAAAAGTACTTTAAAAAATAAATTATTTCTTTAAATAACCTTAAAAACGTAACGCAATAATAATTATTGGCCAAAACTCCATAATTCGTTTATTCTCTTTTTGGCAGTGACAAACAGAAGCAGACAAAGTAAGTTTTCTACAAGGCTTTTTGCTATAGAGAAACAGTCTATAGACCAAAAATGTAGAGGCTCAACTAGTAAGTTTGCCTCAAATGATAGGTTTTTTCCATCTATTCATTTACCCCATAATTCACTTTGCCCATTCTGGATGCCTCAACCAAACATCTTCTTCTCCCCTCTCTGCTAGCAAGAACAAAAAACTTCAGGGAAACACAGTAGTTGGCAAAGTCTTGAAGAGACTGGCACTGTTCAAGCGGCCTCTGTGAACGCAATGCCCAAAGGATCCCCGTCCCCCAGGCCTAATCCAAAGACAAAGTTGTTTTAACAGATTAGAAAGGAAACTTGAAGCAGCAGAATCATAGCAAAGATCCTGAGGTCTCCAGGTGCCAGTTTGGGTCCCTCTGGCAGCTCTGCCTTGGTTGATTAAAGCGGGAGTTGGAGACCCCTGAGAGTCAATTAGAAAAAAGAAGTCAGGGCGAGGAAGAGAGAAATGATTCCAGAAACTACCAATTAAAAGTGAATATGGATCCCACAGCATCAAGGGACCGTAACTCAAACTGTTGCATCAGTCAAGTGTCAGTACCAACTCCCCAAACATGAGGAGGGAGCAAACGGGAGGGAGCCAGACGAGTTCCACACCTGACAAGTGACCACTTCGTATCCCAAGTGCACGCATACCTGGCAATTAGGGTGCAAGTGTTATCTCTTGATTAGCTGTGCAGAAAACCCCGAGAACATGCCATGAGGCCAACCAGCCCTGGAGGCTGGGAAACACCCTGTGGAGTTATGCAGGGTGCTGCTGACACAACAGCCCTACTACCAACTCTGAACCATGCCTGTCAGGTCAGACCACACACGGCTCACTGTCCTTCGTGCAGAACGACGGCGCTTGCACGATCACGCTCCCCTCCCCCCTGTGATTGTAAAACACCTAATGATTCTCAAGCCCGTTTACAAACAGCACTTCATTAATTGTCACAGAACCCGTGTGGGTTTCGTCAAGCGTGTTTTAGTATTTCCATCTAGGAATTTAAAGAAGTTAAATTGTGCTGAAGTTCAAGAGATGTGCCTAAGATCACACAGGCAATATGATTTTTTTGTATTTTAAGTGATGTGCCACTAGGCTTACATATACATAGACTCTCTCTGGAAGAGGAGTGGCTACTACAGCAAGGGAACTAGGGGGCAGGAGTGGAGATGAAGCTTGCCTCTGTTACTTTTTATGTAACTTTACAATTTTACCCTGTTGTATACTTAACTCCCAGAAATTAAATGAAAAAGAAGATTATTCCCCAATAAAAAAAAAAAATAGTGAAAGGGAATAAAGGGGAAAGGAGAAAAAATGAGTGGGAAATATCAGAAAGGGAGACAGAACATGAGAGACTCCTAACTCTGGGAAATGAACTAGGGGTGGTGAAAGGGGAGGTGGGCGGGGGGTGGGGGTGACTGGGTGACGGGCACGGAGGGGGGCACTTGACGGGATGAGCACTGGGTGATATGCTTTATGTTGGCAAATCGAACACCAATAAAAAATAAATTTATAAAAAAAATAAATATGATCAGGGAGCAGAAAACCACAATGCAAACCTCGTCCCCCTGCGTGATGCCGCCTCCCATGCTGGGGAAGAGGCCAGCGCAGCCGTCCTCCTCCTGCATCCCTCCACCTCCCCCTTCCCTCTCCCCCATCCACATATATGTACACAAGCACAATTTTCCACGAGAACATCCCCTGCTCTGAGTCTGCCAGGAGCTGAGCGTGTGCTGAAAACCAACCAAGAGGTAAGGAAAGTGAAAACATGGTTCTGGCTTGGAGGTGGAGTGATCCTAACAATACAGTTTCCTTTGGGGAAAAAAAAATAGCTTTTTTGTTCAATATTTTAAGGGAATAGAAATATAAAGCAACACTTCAGCATAAGGGATCGAGCATAGAAAGAATGAAGGCCCAAAACCGGCCAGCACCGGGCCCGTGGCTCCCGCCTCCTTAGCAGGCCGCATGTCACTGAGCCGAGGGAGGCACGGCCTGTCCCGGACACCAGGGGAGACTTCCCCACTGGACACGGCCGGACAGGCCCCCCAGGAAGGCGAGAGGACGTAAGACACAGGGCGCCTGCAGCCACAGGTCTAGAGACCAAACAGACAAAGCTAAGTTGATGAGGCATTGGAAGAAACTGCGTCCCACGCCACGGCAAGCAAGGACACCCCATGGTCACAAGTCACGGCTGTAGGTAGAGCAGTAAAGAGGGAAGAAAGGGCCAGGGCACGCCCAGAGGTTAGGCAGCCGAGTCTTGGCTTTGGCTCACGTCATGGTCCCGGGGCACAGAGGGAGCCCCCCCTCTGGGCTCAGTGTGGAGTCTGCTTGAGACCCTCTCCTTCCCCCCCACCCTCACACCTGTGAGTACATGCTCTCTCAGTAAAATAAATAAATACCTCTCCCTCTGCCTGGGTCTCTGCCTCTCTCTGTGTGTCTCTCATGAATAAATAAATAAAATCTTTAAAAAAGAGGGGTGCACCCAGGGGGCTCAGCGCTTGAGTGTCTGCCTTGGGCTCAGGGCGTGACCCCGGGTCCTGGGATCGAGTCCCATGTCAGGCTCCCCGCGGGGAGCCTGCATCTCCCTCTGCCTATGTCTCTGCCTCTCTGTGTCTCTCAGGAATAAATAAATAAAATATTTTTTAAAATAAAAAATAAAATATTTTTAAAGAACAGAAAATGCTGACACAATCCTGACACCGAGAGTTCCCCATTACCATGAGCTAAATAGGTGATTACCATGGGAACAGCATAAACGCTCTTTTAAAGTCTGTTCATCTGTTCCATGTAGATTTACTGAGCACCGAGCTAGGATCTAAGGCTGCAAAAATGAGAACCTTCCAAAAGCTTGCAGCCCCACTAGCAAATAATTAAAACACAATGTCCTAAGGGCTCTGAGACTATCAATATAGACACATCAAAATCTGCTTCAGGTGAGCTCAGGGTTTTTTTTTTTTTTTTTAATTTAAATTTATTTTTTATTGGTGATCAATTTGCCAACATGGTTAGTACTTGGATGGGAGAGCTCAGGGTTTTTTAAGAGAGGTAAGATTTGAACTGAATCCAAAGGACAATTAGGAACTCTCTAGCGGGGGAGACAAACATTTCAAGCAGAAGGGATCACAGGTGCAAAAGTGCTGAGGTATGAAAGAGCATGGAAAATGTCCAGATATTAAGAATATGTTGGGGGTTCCACGGATTAGGATTAAAAGAGAAAAGCAGACGCAAGATAATATAAATAAGCAGACAAACATGAACGTTGTGGCTGTGTGAAGGAATGTCTTACTGGAATTATAGGGCTGCTGAAGGTTTCTAAATAAGGAAACAGGGCAGTCCCCCTTTATCCACCAGGATACTGTTCCTAGACCCCCAGTGGAGGCCAGAAACCTGGAGGGAACTGAACCCTACACACACTGTCTCTTCCTATACCCGTACATGGATGATAGAGTCGAATTTGTAAATGAGGCCCAGTAAGAGATCACCAGCAGCAGCCAAAAATACAACAGGCTGTGACTCGAGTTATGCGGGGCCTCCCAACGCAGCTTATTGCACTGTGCCTTCCCCTCTGCTTGTGATGACGTGAGCTGGTAACACGCCTACGTGATGCGATGAAGCAGGTGAATGATACGGGCCTCGTGACCTAGTGTGAGCCCACTAACGACCTTCCGACAAGTCACCAGAGGGGTCGCCTGCTTCCAGACAGCGACCGCCGGGCCTGAAACAGCAGCAAGTGGAACTGGGGGAGCGCGACCTGCAGTGAGGAGGGCCACCGGAACATGACCAGACTGAGGTTTGAGAAAGGGGAGCCTGTCGGCAGCATTTCCCATCCTGAACAGCAGAGCACGTTAGCAGAATGGACCAGACTCCCAGAGCTAGAGCCAGGGTGACGGGGTGCAAACTCCAGCTGCCCCACAGCTGGAATGTCAGCATGACTGAGCGCCGTCTGCTTGCCTCTGCTCATCCATGTACCACATGGAGGACGTGTGTTAACTCATTTCAATCTCCCAACAGCCCTGCAGGTAGGTAATGACACTATCTGCATCCTACAGGTGGGGACACCGAATCTCAGAGAAGAAACTTGACCAAAGCCTTTGAAGCAGAATAACAGTTATGATGTCAAATCTTGGCTCTGCTACTTACTAGCTTATAAACTGGGACAACGCTACTATTATGGTGACTATTATTAAAAAGTTTAAAAATGGGGAAAAACAATTTCCACTATAGAGAAAATAAAAAGAAGATCATTCGGGGATCCCTGGGTGGCTCAGCGGTTTGGCGCCTGCCTTTGGCCCAGAGCACAATCCTGGAATCCCAGGATCGGGTCCCACGTCAGGCTCCTGGCATGGAGCCTGCTTCTCCCTCTGCCTGTGTCTCTGCCTCTCTCTCTCTCTCTCTATCATAAATAAATAAATAAATAAAATCTTTTAAAAAAAAAATAAGAAGAAGAGGAAAAAGACCATTCATTGTAGGGGCACCTGGGTGGCTCAACCGGTTGAGCAACTGACTCTTGATTTTGACTCAGATCATGATCTCATGGTCGTTAGGTCGAGTCCCATGTTGGGCCCTGCACTCAATGTGGAGTCTGCTTAAGATTCTTTCTCACTTTCTCTCTGCCCCTCCTCCCCACTCACGGGCACTCCACATTCACTCTCTTGCAAAATAAAAAAATAAAATAAAATAAAATAGAAAAGAAAAAGAAAGAAAAGAAGAAAAAAAGAAAAGAAAAGGCCATTTGCAAGAGTCAGGCAAGAATGCAGAACCACTGGACTAAGATAACAGGAATGGAAAGAAAATAAATGAGATCTTTTAAGAGGTATGATTAAAATATCCAATGACAGGCTGTACATCAGAAATGAAGAAGGAACAGTCAGAGGTGACTTCCTGAGTTTCTGGCTTGGAAGCTAAATACATGGGGACGTCAGCCACTGCTACAGACACAACAGAGGTGGCTGCCAGAGATAACGAGTTGTGTTTCAGACATGCTGGATCTAACGTGTCTGTGGCACATGCAGCCTATGAAGCTGGTGTAAATTCACTACTACTACTTCGGGAAACTATCTGGACGTAGAGATTTAGGAAGATTGGTTTGGTAATTGAACATGTAGCTATGAGCGGAACGGTGGGTTCTCCCCCGTCCTCCCTCAAATGTTTTGAGGCAGAGAAGCAGCAGGCCATAGGTAGAACTCCTAAGGGCACCATCATTTAAATATGGGATGAGGTGGGGCCACCTGGGTGGCTCGCTGGCTAAGATCTGCCTTGGGCTCAGGTCATGATCCCAGAACCCCAGGGGACAGAGCTTCTTCCTCTGTCCCTCCCCCTGCTTGCTCGCTCGCTCACTCTCTCTCTCTTTCAAATAAACAAAATAAATAAATATTTAATAAATATATAAAAATAAATAAATAAATATGGGATGAGGAAGGGTACGTGCAGGAAGTAGGACTTAGTAGGATTCCGACTTCACCACCAGGGCTGTGCTCACGACATCCCCAAATCGGAAACGGTGCACATTTTGGCACTATTCACTATGCTCGTAGTTATTCTCTTAGATGTAGCACTCTGGGCATTTCTCCTCTCAGTTCTTCCCCTAATCATTGCAATTAGGACTCTTTCCTCCCCACTGTAGAATCTAGTTTTAAGCCTCAGCTTCTGTAACCCTTGGAAGGGTGCTCCCTTCTGGAAGTCCTGTGTTGGATGGCACTGTGTCAACCTGCAGAGCTGGAACGACATTTCCAGGCATCCTCTACCTTTCACAGTTCTGGCTTGGAGTTGGCCAAAAGACCAATTTTCACAAGACCTGAAAGGTGGAAATGAATCAGGAGTCATTGCTCTGAAGGTCATTGTGGCAAGAGGCGGTGACAGACCCGGAGGTGCCAACAAGTTCCAGCAGCCTGTTTTCACTCTCCCTCACTCTGCCCTGCTCTTCGTTATTACTGACTGGCTGGCCGGCAGTGGGCAGGCCCTCAGAGACCGTCCAGTGGCCCGGCCTCCCACAGACACAGCCCGCAACACACACCAGCCTTCCCTCTGCAGTCAGTCCCATTTCAGTGGTTGGAAATGAGGGACTCCTAACTTCCTCCTGGATCTTCACCTCTCCAGCCCCTCTGACAGTTGCATAAGGTCTAATTCATATAATAAATCTTTTATCCTATAACTCATAAAGGTCCTGCTCCCCGTTTAAACCATGCTCCATCCTTTCTTCCCTCGTCCTGACCTCCATGCTCCATATACTGATAAAGAATATCACAATTTCCACTGTCTCTTTGAAAGGCTACAGACCACATTGACTTAGAAGAGGAGCAACTATCAAAGCAGGAGCCCTGCACAGCAGGCTCTTCACGCCAATAGAATACGGGTTCAACATTATTCTTATTCTGCAAACAAGGTGTCAACACCCTCTCTATTAGTTGAACATACCCTACTTTCCTAATCCACCATCTATCCAGCCACCCATCTATTTGGTAGAGTCAGACAATGTCTAACCTTCCGATGCATGTGATAGTGTCTAAAACTCAAAGATAAGTATGAATTCGTGTCTGTCCTTAAAGAGTTCAAACCATGTAACCAAGCGATTCTAATACAATAAAACACATATCATATAACATAGAATGTACACAGTGCTATATCATTCCCTAAACATATGTCCCTAAATTTTTTTAAAGATTTTTTATTTATTCATTCATGAGAGACACAGAGAGGGAGAGAGAGGCAGAGACACAGGCAGAGGGAGAAGCAGGCTCCATGCAGGGAGCCCCATGTGGGACTCGATCCCGGGACTCCAGGATCACGCCCTGGGCTGAAGGCGGTGCTAAACTGCTGAGCCACCCAGGGATCCCCCTCTAAATTTTTTTAATACAGTTTCCTCAGTCTTGGATGTCATCTGTTACATTTCACATCAAATTCATAAGTAACTAACAAATACGTTGTTAGACTATGCTCAATATCACGGATAAAGAAATATAAATTTAAAAGAATGAAGTGTCATGTTGCCTATCAGATATAAAAGCTATTTCCCAGGTTATGAATAGCCATTCTTATAACATTTGGGAAGGGAGAAAATCAATAGTATGAAGATACAAATAAAAATTAATAAAATGGAAAAAAATAGGGCAGCCCGGGTGGCTCAGCGGTTTAGCACCACCTTCAGTCCAGGGTGTGATCCTGGAGTACCGGGATCAAATCCCACATCAGGCTCCCTGCATGGAGCCTGCTTCTCCCTCTGCCTGTGTCTCTGCCTCTCTCTCTCTCTCTTTCATGAATAAATAAAATCTTTAAAAAATGGAAAAAAATACAAAAGATGGGGGTAAACAAAGTCAAGTTCCTTGAAGACTAGTAAGAGACAAACTTCTGAAAGAAAAGACACAATAGAGAAAAAGAGAACAAAAATTCTGATACCACAAAGAATAAATAAATAAGGAACATATAAATAATTTAGATTTGAAAACCTAAATGAAGTGAAAAAATTACTAAAAAATATAAAATATCAAAATCAAATCAAGAGAAAAATAAACATTAAAGATTTAAATCGAAAAAAAAAAAAAGAAAAAAAAAAAAAAGATTTAAATCGTTAATCTTTCCATTTAAAAATGCCAGGTAGTAGAAGACACGTATGGACATTTTTCCAAACATGACACCCAGATGGCCAACAGACACGTGAAAAGATGCTCAACATCACTCATCATCAAGGAAATACAAATCAAAACCACGATGAGATACCTCCTCACACGTCAGAATGGCTAAAATTAGCAACACAGGAAGCAACAGATGTTGGCAAGGAGGAGAAAGTGGAAACCCCAAGATGCTGCTGGCTGGAACGCAAGCTGGTGCAGCCACCCTGGAGAACAACGTGGAGCATCCTCAGAAAGTTAAATAGACAATCACACCACTGGGCACTTACCCAAAGGGCACAAAAATACAGATTTGAAGGAGCACATGCACCCCAGTGTTTATTGCACAATGTCCACAATAGCCAAACTATGAAGAGAGCCTGAATGTCCATTGACTGGAGAATGGATAAAGGAGATGTGTGTGAGTGTACAATATTACACACACAACACACACACACACACACACTGGAACAGGACGCAGCCATAAAAAGAATGAAATATTGCCACTTGCAAAAATGTGGATGGATCTAGAGGGTATTATGCTAAATGAAATAAGTCAGAGAAAGACTAATACCATATGATTTCACTCATGTGACGAACTTAAGAAGCAAAACAGATGAATACGGGAAGGAAGAAAAAAAAAGAGGGAAGCAAATCATAAACTCTTAATTACAGAGGAAAACTGAGGGTTGCTGGAGGGGAGGGCAGGGGGCCTGGCCTGGGGGGTGCAGGGTATTACGGAGGGCACTTGCAATGATCAGCACTGGATGTTGTATGTAAGTAATGAGTCACTAAATTCTACTCCTAAAATCAATATTATACGATATGCTAATTAACTAGAATTTTTTTTTAAGATTTTATTTATTTATTCATGAGAGACCCAGAGAGAGAGAGACGCAGAGACCCAGGCAGAGGGAGAAGCAGGCTCTATGCAGGGAGCCCGACGCGGGACTCAATCCCAGGTCTCCAGGATCATGCCCTGGGCTGAAGGCGGCACTAAACTAAGCCCACCCGGGGCTGCCCAATTAACTGGAATTTAAATAAAAACTTGAAACAACAATGAAAACAGCCAGGTGCTGATAACTGTATATGCAAGTTTTACCAAGAAAAAGATAAACTGATTTAAAACAAACTTTGCAAATAAATGAGTAAAAGAACCACTTTTTACTCATTGTATGAGGCTAGCGTAACTTTTATAATAAATGGCAAATAATTTTTCTCCTTTAATCTGCTAATGTGAAATAGAACATTCAACTTTTGTTTAATGAACCAAACTTGCATTCTTGGTACAAACCTTCCTTAGGATATATATTCAGGATATATATTTTTATATGCTGTTAGATTCAGTTGCGTAGCATTTAGGATTTTATACCTGTGGGTCACAAGCGATATTAGCTTTTGAGTTTACATTTTTCATCAGACATTGAAAATATTTCCTTCAAGTACAGGAACAAGACAAGGACACTTATAATCATTACTTGTATTCAGCACACTAGAGCTCATAGCTATCCTGGAAAAAGAAAAGGTAAAAAGATTGGAAAGGAAGATACAAAACAGTCATTACTTGTATATAGAAAACTCAACAGAGGCAACAAATTATTAGAATGAGAGATTCTAAAAAGATCACAGCTACAAAAAAAAAAAAATACATAAAACAGCCAGTTGTATTTCTATCCCCAAACATAGCAAAAGTATTTGTTAAACTGATACAATTTACAATAGCACTGAAAACTATAAAGTATCTAGGAATGAATTTAATAAAATATATGTAATACTGTTCTGGGGAAAATGTGTAATTATACTCAAAGACATTGAAGAAGACTTAAAAAATGAAGGAAGTCATGGATACAAGATTCAAAGCCACAAAGATGTCTATTCTTCCTAAATTGATCTATAAACTAAATGCCATCCAATTAAAATCCCAGAGTTTTTTGTGAAAATGTACAAGCTGAGGGGATCCCTGGGTGGCTCAGTGGTTTAGCGCCTGCCTTCGGCTCAGGGCGTGATCCTGGAGTCCCGTGTCGGGCTCCCGTCATGGAGCCTACTTTTCCCTCCTCCTGTGTCTCTGCCTCTCTCTCTCTGTGTGTCTTTCATGAATAAATAAAAAGTAAAAAATAAAATCTTTTAAAAAAAGAGAAAAAAATAAAATGTACAAGCTGATTCTAAATATAAACAGGCTGCTTATTCAGAACAAACATCAAGGAGCTTGTCTGGTCAGATATGGACTTTTTATAAAGCTATAAGACAATGTGATCTGGGTAGAGAAATAAACCAATAGATCAGAGTAAGTCACAATAGAGAGCTCAGAAACAAACCTGCATATATATATATATATATATATATATATATATATATATATATATATATAAAGTTGGTTTAAGACAGATTGGGCTTTAAAGATCAGTGGTTAAAAGATGGATTCCTTAATAAAAGACGCTGGGCCAATTAATCATACGATTTAAAAAAAGTATATACCTACAACATAACATAAATGTCATAATGAAAGAAAAAAAAACCAATGGATAAAACTTCATAAAACAATAGAGGACAGATGTCTTTATGACTTCCAGATAGGGAAGGACTTCTAAAAACACAAACGACACCGACCATAAAAGATTGACAAGTTCAGTACAACTGGAATGAAGAACTCTGTGCAACAAAAGCTCCAACACAGAGATTACACACTGAGCACCTGTTAGATGATGTCTGCAGCACATAAAATGACAAAAGATTATTACGGAGGATAAACAAGTAAGTCCTACAAATCCATTTGAAATCCAAAGAGAAGTAGGCAAAGACACAAGTAGTCCTTTCACCATGAGAAAATATTAGTGGAGAAAATATTAGTTCATAAACATGTGAGAAGAGGCTCAAGCCCATTAATAGAGAAATGCAGCCTAGGGCCGCAGGGGGCATCATTGAAGCCTCCTCTATTTGTGACCCTAAACAATAAGACATAGAGGAGAGTAAGGAGGACCAGGGAGACATACCGGCTGAGTGTAGACGCATAAATCGGAATAGTCACCCTGGAAATGCTTGGTATTTCTCAAAAAAAGTTGAGCGTGTTTCTACCCTGTGTGCACTGCTGTGCTAATGCTGCGGCACCGCTTCTCATGCACTACATGCGGCGGAATTCCTGGGTTGGTTCCTTAAACATGGGTTATCGGACTCTGACCCTGAGCGTCTAATTCAGGGATTGGGGCCTAAGAATTTGCACTAAAAGGGGCGCCTGGGTGACTCGGCTGGTTGAGCATCTGCCGTCGCTCAGGTGGTGATCCCGGTCCCGAGACAGAGCCCCACGTGGAGCTCTCTGCTCAGCGGGCAGCCAGCTTCTCCCTCTCCCTGCTGCTCAGGCTCTCCCTCCCTCTCTCTCAAATAAATAAATAAATAAATAAAATCTTTAAAAAAATGTTTTTGGCATTAAAAGAGGCTCCCAGGGCACCTGGGTGGCTCAATCATTTAAGCACCTGATGCTTGGTTTTGGCCCAGGTCGTGATCTCAGGGCAGTAAGTTGAGCCCTGACACAGGCTCGGGGCTCAAGGTGAAACCTGCTTAAGATTCTCTCCCTCTGCCCCTTCCTCCTCTGCCCCCTTCTCGTGCATTCTCTCTCTGAAAAAAAAAAAAAGGGGGGGGATGCCCAGGTGGTTCAGCAGTTGAGCACCTGCCTTTGGCCCAGGGCGTGACCCCGGGGTCCTGGGTTTGAGTCCCATGTCGGACTCCCTACATGGAGCCTGCTTCTCCCTCTGCCTGGGTCTCTGCCTCTCTCTCTCTCATGAATAAATAAATAAAATCTTTTTTAAAAATCTAAAAAGTAAAAGAATTAAAATGCAGTTCCAGATGATGCTGTTGGTGAGGGACCAGTCTTTTAGAACCGCGGCTACTAAGGGAACCCTCGCACTTGCCATTCAGGGCAGGATATTAACACTGTCCTGCTTGCAGCAGCACATGCCCACAGGCATCCCGTGAACTGTACACACGTGTGTGTGCTCACGTGTACATGTGCTTCGTCGTGAATCTCTGAAGTCCGGCTTCACCCCACCGTAGAGGTCTTTAGGCCGCGGCCGAGGAAGGCAGGAAAGGCTGCAGTGGCCCCCACGCAGGCCCCGGGGGCACCTCCAAACCTCCACAGGCCCTGCCCAGTGGGCTACCTCAGCCAGCATGGTCACCAGACAAGGGAACATCCCGACCACCACAGCGCTCGCTCCCAGGCGTGGCAGGGGGCACACCTCGGTGTCCCGCCTGCTGCTCCCTGGCAGTGCCTCCAAAAGCTTCTCTCCTTTTTCTGCCCCAGGTGAATGCTTTCAGCACCTGCGCCCCCAGTTTCCACCCAAGGGTCGCCCCATGTGGGGCCCCTCTCCGACCAACGCACCCCATGTGGGCGCCCCATCCACCACCTACGGGCCATTTCCCTACTGTCCAGCCCTACAGCCGGGGTGGAATCACACTCAGGACTTGAGTGACAGGGGAACGGTGACTGGTCTCATCTCTCTTCTGACCCTAAGTCACGTATCACCCCCCGCTTCCTCCCCATTGCTCACAACCACTTCTCAAGGCGCCTCCAAGCTCCTCGTTGCCCTTCGGTGACTGTAGGCCTCAAAATCAACACCGAGTCAAGCACAAAGCTCCACGTGTGGGCAGACGGGTGCTGCATTAACACCTCCTTCCCACCAGATCAATAGGCTTATTAGAAGGATGAACTCAGGTATCTACCATGATTATTTTTGTAATCTGGTCAGTTAATAAATGACTACTTTCAAGTGGAAAAATAGAAAAATAAAAAATAAATAAAACCTTCCCTGGTTACTACAGACACGTTGGGACAGTAGAAAAATTGTTTTTGCAACTATGTCATTAACAACTACTCATACGAACTTTATTAGAATTCCCAGGAACGTTTCACACGCGATGCTTAAGATAAACCTAGAAAGTTGGCCCTCGGGGACTAAAACAATGGCCTTCAAGCTTTTCTCTTGGATCCAGCCCTTGAAACTTCCTTTGTGTTGTTGTCCATTTAGCTTATTTTATCATCATTCTCTGACCTCTATGCTTTATAATCTTCATAAAATGAATGAGTCACCAATGATGTTCAAGCGACGGATCAAGAGTCCGGCAGGACCAAGGTGCCTGGATGGCTCGGCCAGTTAAGTCTCCAACTCTTGATTCCGACTCTGGTCGGGAGGTCGGATGTGAGACCGAACCCTGCGCTGGGCTCCTCCCTAAGCAGGAAGTCTGCTTGTCCCTCTCCCTCCTCCTCTGCCCCTCCCCTACTCACCGCACAAGGTTTCTCTAAAATAAATAAATAAATAAATAATCTCCCTTTTTTTTTTTAAGACTTATTTACTTATTAGTAAAAGACACAGAGAGAGAGGGAGGCAGAAGCAGAAGCAGGCTCCATGCAGGGAGCCCGATGTGGGACTCGATCCTGGGTCTCCAGGATCAGGCCCTGGGCTGAAGGCGGCGCTCAACCGCTGAGCCACCCGGGCTGCCCTAATAAATAAATCTTTAAAAAAAAAAAAGAGAGAGAGAGAGAGAGAGTTCAACAGGACCAGACAAGTAGAGAGACCTAAGGCAGATCACCGGACCTCTTCCAGATTTATCTGTATCCACGAACATACTCTCTAGTTACAGCCATCCAGCTGGGCATTAATCCTCCTTCATGTTTTTCCATTTTTCCATACAAACATTAAAAGAAACTATTACGGGGGCCCCGGGTTCTCAGTCAGTTAGGCACCCGACTCGTGGTTTCGGCCCAGGTCATGATCCCCAGTCACGCTCTACACTCGGCAGAGAGTCTGCTTTCAGGTTCTCTCCCCAGTTCTACCCCCACTCACGTGGGTCTGCGTTCTCTCTCAAATAAATAAATCTTTTAAAAAAAGAGAGAGAAACTATTACATAGTTTCTATAGATTCCCCTATATGTTACCACTATAGGGGATCCCTGGGTGGCTCAGCGGTTTAGTGCCGCCTTCAGCCCAGGGCGTGACCCTGGGGTTCTGGGATCGAGTCCCGCGTCGGGCTCTCTGCGTGGAGCCTGCTTCTCCCTCTGCCTGGGTCTCTGCCTCTCTGTCTGTTATCTCTCATGAATAGATAAATATAATCTTTAAGAAAAAAAGTCACCATTATAATCTGAAGGGACTGAGCACGTAGCTCCGAGGTCTCTCAGCCAAGGACGCCACTGGGACACCACTGATGGCATCTGGCACCGTGACGAGGGCCGCCTGCAGGGAAGACAGGAGGAGGAGATGTTGGGTAACTGCTTCCCGGCGACTCTGTGGGGTCGCTGTTCCTGCCCTGGGCCGCCTATTGCCAGAATCCTTGTAACTGGGACAGAAGTGAACTGTTTCATGTAAGGAAAGAGGCAGGGTGCAGGGAGGTGACTCCAGGGGCCTGGAGTGACCCTAAAGCCAGGATCCAAGCTGGGAGAGAATGAAGCCAAACGACACGGTATTTTTTTTTCTCCAAATGAATTTAATTCTCTTCCAGCCCCAAAGAAGGGGAAGGACCTAAAGTTTAAAAACAAAAATTGCAAAAAAAAAAAAAAAAATACACAAGCCATTAAAAAATTAAGTCCCCTCCCTCAGCAATAAATACTGAAATGATATATACACAGGAGCCCAGGAAGGAGGCGAGAACAGGGGCCCAGGCCTCGGTCCCGGTGGGACCCCCGCGCGCCGCCGACACCGCTCCTTGCCTGAACCGTGGGGGGCACAGGAGGCGGCAGCAGAGGCGGGCACAGGCTGGGGGCCTCGAGCACCCCGCCGGCAGGGTCTCTGGGGGCGCTGCGGCCAGCTGAGCCGCTCAGGGCCCGTCCTCGCAGCCGCGTCCAGGCCGGTCACTCGCACTGCGGCCGTGATGCCACGGTGGCCGCGGCCTGACTGCTGGGGCCCTGAGGCTTCCCGTTCACCACAAGCAGCACGGGGGTCTCCACGCGGACGCTGGCAAAGGAGAAGTCCTGCGGGAGACAAGCACACGGAGGTCCACCTCGGGCCCCCCGGCCCAGCCCCCCAGCACCCCTCAACAGGGCAAAGGCAGCAGAGGGATGGGACTCCCCACGCTTCCCAGCTTTGGAAGGAAACATCTGCGCCGGGGGGGTGGGTGGGGAGCCAGTGATTCCACAAGAACGGGACAATTCTCTGAAAAAAGGCAGGCCCGGCACAGCCTGACCCTTGGGTGCCCCGGCCTCCACACTGTGGACCCGTCCCCAGCGTTTCTCGGCAGTGGAAGCCAGGGACACGGGGCACCCGCTGGCTCAGCCGGGGCGGCGGGACCCCCAGGGCCACCCAATAATGAGGCCCTGACCCCAAGACCAGACACGCGGCCGCCACGAGGCCACTCAGTCCAAGTGTCCCCAAGGCCCGACATTAATGCGCCAGACGTAAATTCAAGCCACTTCTCTTCTCGTATCAGAAGGAAGACAGAGAAGGCACAGTGCAGACATTCTGATTACAGAAAGACAGCTCCTCTAGCACTTCAAATGTGCTTTAAGTCATGAAGTTCTAGGACTTCAAGTTTTATGACTTTAGTTATGAAGTTTTATCACTTGAAGTCATAAAGTAATAAACACGGTAAAAGATCTCCATCCAAAGCATATTGTCCCACTCCTGGGAGTGTGAAGGCGTGAATTAAAGAGGCCTCATAAATCAAATTTTTTTGACATCCTACCAGTTACACGGGCAGTGACAAAAAAAAAAAAAAAGCCAATTTTTTTTAAGGGCCTGGAGTGACCCTAAAGCCAGGATCCAAGCTGGGAGAGAATGAGAGAATTCCTTATATAAGGAATATAAATAGCCAATAAACATATGATAAACTAGTCAACCTCAAATATAATCAAGAAACCAAAGCAAGAGAGCGGTGATGCTGTGTTCTTCACGTGAAAGCAGCACCCAACGTTTCAGAGGCTTCTCTCCTGAGCTGAGACGACTTGGGCAAGCCATGGCACACACCTCTAGGGGGAGGCACGGCCTCCCAGGACCAGGCGGCAGCACCGGAGGCCCAGCCCCTGCGCCCTCTGGAGCCTGAACACCTCAGAAGTTCACGGAAGTAAATCATCCCGGATTTGGACAGGTGCTCACTCTGGCGCTGGATGCCTCTACAACAGGGAGAGTATAGAGACGGCCTAGATCCAGGGGCAGCAAACTGTCTCTCCTGGGGTCGTGCGGCCGCCACCAAGGACTCATGCCCTCCGACGCCGTGGCCCGGGAAGCAGCCGTGCAAGCCCGGCTATGCTCCCAAAGGAGTTCGCTTGTGGACGCTGACGTTCAAATCTGCTGTAACGTGCAGGCTTCGCCAACTATCATCACTCCTCCAACTGTTTTCGTTTAAAAATACGGACACACTTGTCTCGCCGGCCACACAGGATAGGCAGGGAGCCAGGTTTGGCCACCAGGCCACTACCTGCCGACCCCTGATGGACACGACGAACGAGTGGACCGACAGCTCCTCTTACAAGGTTTCCGGGACTATGACATGAGCCCCCACGGGCCACAAAAGCTTTTGGCACAGAGTCCCACGGTCGTGTTCTATAAACGTGAGCCATCGTCGTCACCTTTATCACCACCGGAGTGTGTGTCGATTCAAAACAAAGTTGCAAAAAAAAAAAAAACACAAAGTTGCAAAAGTTGCAGAATATGTAAAAAACAAACACAGGGAATGTTCATGCCCTGGATATGATCTTCTGCTCCTCGTGCAAGTCCACGTGTGAATGTGTACATACAGATTCTTGGAAACAAGACTGGGGGTGTCCATACGAAGCTGCTAAGAGTGACAGCATCTGAGGGAGGGTATTTCAGCCCATTTAAAAAAAAAAAAAATTTTATTATGAGAACCGGCATCTGACGCTATTTAAGTTCGAGGTGTGCGACGTGCTTGTGTACTTCGCATCTCCACTGGAAGGAGACGAGCACCAGGTGTCAGTGAGCACATCCACAAGGTCGGAGGACTGTCACTGGCAACAGTTAGGATCTAGCCCCTTGGCGACTGAAGTACGCAGGACCGTCCTGTTGTGACTGCTGTCCTGTACGGTAGCTCTCCGGGTGTGTCTGTCCAGTCACCGCAAGTCTGCAACCTGAACAACCTCCCCAGGTGGCCCACCTCCCCCCAACCCCTGGCGACCACTATTCCATTCCCTGTTCTCATGAGTCCAGCCTTACTAGATTCCATATAGAACTGATATCATACAACATTTGTCTTTCTCTGTCCAGTCCGTTTTTAAAATTCTTTTTAACAGTAGTTTCCTTTTTTAGTAAAAAAAACAAAAAAAAAAAGTGTATGCACATCATAGATTTGTGTATTGTGTATACACACATGTGTGTTCATGTATCACTTTGCATATTTGCTAAAAGACATAAATTGGTCCCGCTTTCAGAGCCTACGAGCTACGAGAAAATCCTGACTGTCACTCACTTTTCCTTTGTGCTGGATTCGGTGAAGCCGGAGGCTGGGCTCAGGGATGGCAACAGAGTCCCCAATGAGCACTCCCCAGCTCTGCACCATATTGTACACCATCACGGCACAGCACGGTCCATCGGAGTCCACCAGGCCGAACGTGCTGCCAGGGGAAGGGAGGAGGGCCAGGAGGGGTGGGGAGGACAGCGGGCAGGAGAGAAGAGCAAAGACAGTGGTTTTAAGATACCAACGAAACGAACAGAAGCTTTCTCGGTTCCTTAGTGAGCTTGCAGCAGGCACCGTCACGCACAGTGCGTGTCTGCGTCCTCACTCCTTACACGGACAGCATCTCTGGTAAAGCACAGACGCACCAGACCCGCCGGTCACTTTGCCACAAACTGGAGACGTGTGTTCACCGCGACCACTCGGCAGATGTTGGTGACGAGCCCGCCCCAAATGCTGCGTCTGCAACATTATTCCTGGTCCATCCACATCACTGCACAACCGTCCCGCCCTCGCACGAGTACCTATCGTGCGTCAAGCTCCGTGCTCAGCAAGGCAACAGTGATCCACTACGAGTGAGCTCACAGTCCAGCAGGAGTCCAACCCCTCAATGGTCACAAGTGTGAGAGGCTCCAGAATGGCTTTTCCCCTGTGCCGAGTTCAGTGGGGTCGAAGCTGAGACCACGGGAACCCAGAGGAGAAATGTCCAAAACTAGAAGGCACAGAGGCTCCTTGAGGAGCCCCTCAAACTGAACGGTAAAGGATGAAAATTTATCCGGGTTATGAAAGGAAAACTAATCCTCAGTGGGAATAAAAAAACCTCTGGGGGAATGGGGACAGGGATTAACCGGGGGGGGGGGGGGGGGGGGACACAAGAGAACTTTCCAAGGTGCTGGTAATTCATGTTCTCTGTCTTGACGGGTGTTTGGGTCACTCACACGGGCTATGTACTAGTCAAAACTTGGCAAATATAGGGGATCCCTGGGGGACTCAGCGGTTTAGCGCTGCCTTCGGCCCAGAGCGTGATCCTGGGGACCCAGCATCGAGTCCCGCATCGGGCTCCCTGCATGGAGCCTGCTTCTCCCTCTGCCTGTGTCTCTGCCTCTCTCTCTCTCTCTGTCTCTCATGAATAAATAAATAAAATCTTAAAAAAAAAAAAAAACTTAGCAAATATACACTAAGGTTCATGTATTTCATTCTATATAAATTTTACGTAAAAGAAAACTAAACAAATCGAGCTCTACTTAAAGACTACATGCTAAAGTATTCACAGGAAAGATACTGATCTCTGCAATTTCTTCAGCACTGCACCAAAAATAAGATGGATCAATGGATGAATTAAGGGACAGACAGATACGTGACAAACCAGCACAGTAAAATATTAGCAGAATATAGGTGGTTGGGTACAGAGATGTTCACCGCAAAATTCTTCCAACTGTACTATATGCTTGAAAATTTTTATACTAAAATGCTGGGGGGGCAGAAGGGCGAGGAACATGAGCTATATCAAGAAGCAGCCAAAGAATTATCCAGACAGACATGAACTGTGTGTAAAGGTACGGAGGCATGAAAATAGCTGTTCTGAAACCTAAAAATTTAGGCCAAGAGGCTCAAGGGTGAAAGTAAAAGAAGAGAATGGAAGGAGGCAGGCAGGGAGCAGAGTACGAAGGGCTCTTCATGGGTTCCAACTTTATCCTAAAAGCAAGCACGGTAGTAGTAAGGGAGGGATTTTATGTAAGGAATGGCAGTGGTCAGCTCTGCGTCCAGCAGACGTTGCTCTGCACCGTGGAGCACTGGACAGAAACCAGGGAGCTGGAAGATGTGTCTGCGGAAGCAATGAGGTGCGAGACTGAATCCGTAGAGACAGAAAAGGAGGCGCGCACAAAACAAGTGCTGAACTGGGTGAGCGTCACAAGGCAGGAGAAAGGAGACTTGCAGAACGACTTCCAGAAGCCTCTGTTAGGGGACTGAGCAGACGAGCTACCACCGACTGACAAGGAAATCAGGGAGGACAAACAGTTTGTAGAGAAAGAGGAAGCAAGGGCAGCCCGGGTGGCTTAGCGGTTTAGCGCTGCCTTCAGCCCAGGGTGTGATCCTGGAGACCCGGGTTCAAGTTCCACATCAGGCTCCCTGCATGGAGCCTGCTTCTCCCTCTGCCTGGGTCTCTGCCTCTCTCTCTCTCTCTGATGAATAAATAAATAAAATCTTTAAAAAAGAAAGGGGAAGCAAGTAATTTTGACAATACTGAGTTAGAGATTTCTGACTGGAGCCCAGAGGCAGATGGACACAGAAACCTAGAACTTAGAGATGAGCCCCGGACTGCAGATACGCCTGTGGGCACGGCGGAGGCGGCCGAAGCCTTCAGTTGTGTGACATCACCAAGAGATGACCATACGTGAGACGGTGAAGAACTGGCGCTCATGCCATCCCTTGGCGCACCCGAATCCCCAACCAACGCCCCAAACAAGCCCAGCATTCTCCTGGCGAGTCTGATCGAGGCCTCAGAATCCTCCTACACAGTACGTTGGGCAGCCACTACCAAGTGGTAAAAGTTGGCACCCATTTGCTGTCCTGGGAAAGAGAAAAGAGCAAAGGAACAAAAACAGAGTCCTCCTGGAACCTAACAGTGAGAATTTAAGAAAAAAGAGAAACCAAGGAGCGACAAAATATTTGTTCTCAAGGCCCCCACCTCTGTCTACATCTCCTTTTCTTCCTCTTAGGGCTACGGTCTGCTCTAGGTAACTGAACTTTTCTCAACTATCCTCTTGTTCTCCAATTCCTAGGTCTCTAGAGAACGCCACGCAGAGAGCTCAGGCATCTAATGGGAAGTATTTCAGTTTGGATGAGGTGGAAGGGATATGAAAGAGCACAGTGAGGGACAGGTCCGAGCGTTCTGGAGCCACGCGGCGGAAGCCAGAGGAGCAGACGTGGCCATGCTAGGAAAAACCACCTCAGTAGAAAACAGAAAAAGGAAACCAGTCAGTGAGGCTTTAGGAGGTGAGTGAGGACAGGGGGTGACGGCATGGACCAAACCCTAATTTCTCAAGAGTTAAAAAATTTCCTGAACAAGGGGTGCCTGGGTGGCTCAGGAGGTTGAGCGCACAACTCATGATCTCAGGGCTGTGGTTTCAAGCCCTGCACCGCGTGGTTAAATTAATTAAATTAATATAAATTAAAATCAAACAAATCTTGGGACACCTGGGGGGCTCAGCAGCTGAGCGTCTGCCTTTAGCTCAGGGCGTGACCCCAGGGTTCCAGGATCGAGTCCCGCATCGGGCTCCTTGCGTGGAGCCTGCTTTCCCCTCTGCCTGGGTCTCTGCTTCTCTCTCTGTGTGAATAAATAAAATCTTTAAAAAACTAAAAAATAAGAATAAATAGACAAAATCTTTAAAAAAGAAATTTTCTAAGTAAATGATCTTGACTCATTTCCTCCGCTAGACTGTGAGCACCTTCACCCGGATCCTCTGTATTACACTCCCTACCATACAGAGAGCAGACGCTCGATAAATATTTGTTGAATAACATCTAAGACAATCTCCCCTCAGGCCTTAAACTGTGACTCAAAGCCAACCTTCCAGAACTCCCTCGGCACACCTAAATCCAAACAGGACTGAAAATTCATTCTCCTCCAAATTCTGTCATCATGAAATCACAAAGAGGCAGGATAATTTCAGAATTCCGTAACTTTCCACATGCCCGTCCGACTGCAGCTGTGATGCAGGAACCCGAGCACCGAGCTCCAGAAGACAAAGCAGACGGCAAAGCAGACAGCGGGGCATCACCCGGACCACACCTGCTCAGGGGAGCCACGGCGGGGAGAGCTCACTCACCTGCGACCCCTGAGCACGTCCTCGGTGGCAGAGAAAGGGCAGGAAGTGAGATGGGTTAGCTCCAAGAATGACAAAGAGGAAAGGCGGGGGGACTCACAAGGGGACCTTCTCCTCCGTGGTGAGGCTGAACACCACCTTCCCCAGGACCACGGCTCCGCTGTTCACTCCCGGCTGCAGCGCGCTCAGCGGCTTGAGCTCCAGGCTCAGCTTCTGCCCAGAGGCCGACTGGTAGCGCCCATCAGCACAGGGGCCCAGGTGGGCCGGGCGCAAGCTTCCCAGCATGCTCTGCAACTTTTTGGTCTTCACCTTTCCCTGCAAAAGAGAAAAAGAAAGGAAAAGTAAGAAGCTAGAACTAGTCCGTCTCGCTGAGGGTCTACTCCTCCTCCCGCCTGCCCGCGTCCCTGGACAGCATCACCACTGCCAAAGCCTACTTGATTCTACTTCATGCACCCCCGAGAGAATAAAACCAGGACCCCGCTCTCCGACGTCGTTACCTTGCTCTCCAGGAGGCTGGTCAGTCTACTGAGGAACTCCAGCAGCTGCTGCTCCCGCTGCCGGGGCTCTGGCCAGCCAGGGTCCAGTGCTGCAGCCCGAGAGAAGCCCTCCAGGGCCTCCCCATAGTTCTCTTCGTACTTATGTAACTGCATAAGAAGTAACCGAAAAGCTCCCGATTACGCATGTATTTAACCCAAACTCTGCCGGGGCAGTAATGGCGCCACGGGCCAGGAACCTGCAGAAATAAACTGTTTCCCTTCCCGTTCCATGGTGACCAACCTGAAGAAACAGTAATGCTTTCCCCCCTCATCCTGCCTAAGGAGATCACAAACCCCAAAGATGGGGTCATCTCACAGAAGCTCACTCCCAAATCCTGTACAAGCCACGCCGCATGGGCCGTGTCACTATTTTTATACTTATAATGAACATTTCAGAAAAGTCTTCTAAGCCGTCCCTCCACCTTCTGCGTGCCCTCCCACCTCCTCGGCCCCTTCTCCTTTCCCGCCAGAGACTCCATCAGATCCCAAAGTCAAACAGCCAGGTCTTCTTCGAAACAACCCGCTGTCCTCGGGCAAAGGAATACGCCGGTATCCAGCCAGGCTAGCCCCACGTGTCACCTGCTGGACTGTCAGACGGCCACCCGCCCACAGGTCTTACCGTTGCCCGGTTCAGATGAAGGTCAGGATTGCTGCAAGCTGTCCGGTCAACCTTCTCCTATCGTGGGAGAAAGAGACGATCAGTGGATGGCGCCTCACTCTCCGGGATGGCCGTGCCCAACATGGCCCAGGCCTCTGCCCGCTGGAAAACGTAGGTTCCGTCACTGTCAAAATGCTAGCTGTACCCCTGCCCCCCGCCCCCGTTACACAGTACCTGCCCGAGTGGGGTTACTCAGCCCCTGACACCTCCAGGAGGTAATAAGGGTTCCGTGTGTGCATAAAACTCCGACATGATAATCATTTCTCCGTGCAACAGTACAGAGATAAAAGTATAAAAGCATTTTGATTAAAAAAAAAGAAAAAAGAAAAAGTTTTAACGGTAAGAGAATGGTAAAAATGAGGAAGGCTAGAAATGTCCTCCAATACATTTCCTCTGCCCATGAGCCCGGCTCACATACAGGTACATTCAAGCCCCCTTCAAACACCCACTGAAAGTCAAATTCTGATTCTGGAATTTAAATAAGTGGGTGGCCAAACAGCATGAAGAACAGACCGATGTGCCGTGAACAACCTGCCAGGTCCCTGGCTACGCTCATTTTCCTTTTCTAATTACGTTCATTGCCTAGCACATTACAAAAGTACACACAACATGGATTGGATTAAAATGGTCTAAATGGTTGGTTCAAATATGTTTAAAAATGCAGGTTTGGGGCAGCCCGGGTGGCTCAGGGGTTTAGCACCTGCCTTCAGCCCAGGGCAGGACCCTGGGGTCCCGGGATCGAGTCCCGTGTCGGGCTCCCTGCATGGAGCCTGCTTCCCCCTCTGCCTGTGTCTCTGCCTCTCTCTCTCTCTCTCTCTCTCTCATGAATAAACAAATAAATAAAATCTTTTTAAAAAATGCAGGTTTGGGTGAAGAAATTATGAGTCAAAAGCAACAATTTGGTGGGAGCCAAATATAAAAATTTTAAAGAGTGCACTGTTACTATTTTTTTTAAACATAAACATCCACCAAAGTAAAAAATTAGACTAAACTATAATTCCTAAAAAAATAAAATAAAATAAACTATAATTCCTCTGCTTTCAAATTCCCTGATTGGAAAAAAAAAAAAAGTCAGTCCCTAAACGACAAACATAAATATAAGGCAGCTGCGTTCTTCATTCTGCACACCGAACAAAGTAAGTAGTGGTTAAGTGAAGAAGCAGCTCTCTATGTCAAGAGAAGACAGAAAGCAAAAGAAGAAAGGTGAATGCGGGGCCCAAATAAAAACTGCTCAGAGGCCAAGGGGAGCCTTCTTAGAACGAGGCATCAGGAACTCCAGCCTGAAGGAAATCTCCCACGCAAGCAGCTACTGACGGAAAAACGGCCTGAAGGCCCAAGCAAAGCACGAGCTCCGGGGGATGAATCCTGACGAGATGATGTCCGATGGACTATATGCTGTTTTCTATTTTAAAGATTTTCTTTTGAATCAACCTCTACAGCCAACATGGGGCTCAAATTCACGATGCTGAGATCAAGAGTCGCGTGTTCATAAAATATTTAAAAAAAGGGGGGGGGAGGGGGGAATCCCTGGGTGGCTCAGCAGTTTGGCGCCTGCCTTTGGCCCAGGGCGGGATCCTGGAGTCCCAGGATCGAGTCCCAAGTCAGTCGGGCTTCCTGCATGGAGCCTGCTTCTCCCTCTGCCTGTGTCTCTGCCTCTCTCTCTCTGTGTCTCTCTGAATAAATAAATAAATTAAAAAAAAAAAAGAAGAGTCGCGAGCTCTACCCACCGAGCCAGCTGGGTGTTCCCACTGTCTCCAATTTTAGCCTATGGAAAAATCCAGAGCCACAGTATCTCACGGGATAAGCACTTAATTTATACATAAGCATCAGAGCTTTCGTTTTTCTTTAAAAACGTACACAAATATTAACAGATGTTATTTTAACGTGGACTCTTTTCCCATGACGAGAGATGGACATGCGGGGAAAGGCTCCGTGACTCAGTCAGGAGCGCCCGCAGGAGACTGGATAGCTCAAAGACCCCTCTACCTTGCAGGTGGTGCCTAACACTGCGGTTATTGGGGGAAAAAGTCGCCCCTGCACACAGCGGAGGCCGCCAACCACGGCCCGTGCTGCTTGAAGGGCCACGCACAACGCTGACAGACACTCTGGCCTCCGTCGTGGCCAAAGTACTTACTGCTTGGGCGTAGGCGCTGAGGGCCTGCTGGGAGATCTTGGGGTTCTGGCCTGTGTTGAAGTAGAGAGAAAGATACGCATTCCCCAAGATATCTGAAAGAGAAGCAAAGGTCTTCCGGTCGGCAGGGGCTTGGAGCCTCCACTGCATCCTGACGGACTGAAAACTCGGCAACATTTCCCACCCCTGTCCTCTAGGGCCATAGGATGTACCCATGTCCAGGCAAACAGCGACTTCTGGCTCCGCAGGGCTGCAAGTCACGAGCCGCGGGACCCGGGGCCAAGGCAGGAAGAGCTGAACTATAACCCCCCACGAGCTGGAGGCCCAGCATGGACAAGTTGGGGAGTCCCCGGCATGAGGAGGCCCCACAGCACGGTAAGATTCACCCCCAGAAGCTCAACCACGTCCACAGCACGCATCCCACAAAACTCCCCGATCCTGCCAACAGGGGGAAGGGGCAAAAGGACTGCTCCAAAGTATGTGGAGCACCTGCTCTTCACAAGGCCGCCGCCCAGGACATACTAGCCAACCAGCACTATTGAACCCGCAGGGGGACAACATCCTCCTGGCCGTCCCTGTCCCCGGAACCCGGGAGCCTGCAGCTGCCGCCCACGCTAGCCATCCTGCCCCCCTCAGTGGGGGGGAACCCTGGGAACACGCTGGTGAGTCATCCCGGAGGCCAGGCTCAAGATACAACCTCCCTGGGTCACCCCGAACAGTCTATTCGAAAGGCCCCACAGCTGCAAGACCCCCCAATAACACCAGATTTAGCAGCTTCCAAATGCCACGGGCCCAAGGGGCAGACGCAGACCCAGAGCTGAGTCCTGGGCACGCCGCACAACGGCCCTGCCCAGCCGATGTGGAAGCACAAGCATCGTCCCTTGGAGGAAAAGATCCAAGACCCCCTAGAACCGTGGTTCATCCAAACCCCTTCCATGCTTCCTCAAGACTAAGGTGCCCAGGCCTGACCCTCAGGATGGACTCTACAGCTGGGCTCCAGACGAGTGTGGCACGTAGCCGTGCTGAGCACCACTGCTCCAGAAACCTGCTGGAGAGCCTTTGGGAGCACTCACACCAGGAGCGGCCGTCGTGGACGTCCATCTGCACGGCCAACTTGGCCTGGCGGACGCTGTCCATTACATGCCGAGAATGTTCGTCTCCGGTGTCGGCCCGCAGCTGGCGCAGCACCATGGACAGGTTCTGAAGCGACACTTTGTTCTTGCACTGCAAATGCAGAAGACATACTCAACCCTCCTGACTCTATTTCCCCTTTCCAGATCTTTCCTATCGTAACCTTGCAAATCCAATTTTTCATCTTGGTTCTTACAGTCATCTCTACATGTTCGGCCCCTGTCTACAAGGATCAGCTTGGTTGTTAATTTGTATTTATGAATTGTATTAATTTGGTTGATTCTCCTCTATCCCTGAACCTGATGCCATCGTCTTCTTCCTTCCTTGGGCTCGTCCCTGTTTTCCTCAGCAGCAGGTCCGCCCCCATCTCCCCCTCCCCTCTGATTCCGTTCTCCCGGTTCCAGTACAGTTCTGTTCTGGGATGCGTATCCTGGGGAAAGTCATGGAACCAGAGGAGTCTCAGCCTTCCCATCTGTGCTTCCCGAGGGGTAGTAGACGGCTCACGTGGGTGAGGGCTCCCGAGAAGCAGGTGTGGGCGGCCGCAATATCCCCTTTCTTCCAGTACACCTCACCCAGCTGGTTCCAGGCTTCCACCAGCTTGGGTTCCAGCTTCACAGCCTTTGACAGAAGCTCCTCAGCCTTTGGGCTGTAGTCAGGAGTCACATTCAGTGCCTTCCCAGTCAGCATCAGCACCTGTGCCTTGCCCTGGACAGAACCTAGGAGGAAGGGGAAGGCAGAGGAGGTTGGGAAGACCAGGACACTTCCTCTCAAGAAGCCACCTCAGGTCAGCCCTAGGAGTGAAACAGCAGAAGAAAACCCTGGGAACAAGGCACTCACTGAACGCCTACTGTCCGCAGGCCCTTCCCATGGTAGGCAACGGGGTGGCGACTGGAGCACTCTCCCTGCCTTGGAGGGGCCTACATTCTAGGGGAGAGGATAGGGCATAATCGCGCAAAATTAAAACAACCATGAAATACCCAATGAATGCACCCAGCGAACGGGCTTTAAAGAGCGAAAAGGAGGGGCACCTGGACGGCTCCATCGGGTAAACGTCCAAGTCCTGATTTCAGCTCAGGTCATGGCCTCAGGGTCGTGAGATCAAGCCCCACATCACACTCCACGCTCATCAGAGAGTCCACTTGGGATTCTCTCTCTCCCTCTCCCTCTGCTCCTCCTCTAACCCCTGTGCTTGCTCTCTCTCAAATAAAAAGATAAATCTTTTTAAAAAATGTTTTTAAAAAAAAGTGAAAAAAAATGAAAAAATAAAATAAATAAAAATTTTAAAAAAGTGAAAAGGAGAAAAGACAAGACCCTCTGGTTAAGAAAATGATGTACACAAAGATAGCGAGGCCGAAAGCCAGGCGGCACGCTCAAGAGAGAAGGGACACCCAGCCTGAAAGGCCTCACTTACAGCTCCTCTGTGAGCGGGGCGGGGTGGGGGGGGTACGGAGGGAAATACGGACAAAAATGGTCAGATGGTGGAGACTGGAGCACCGAGTTAGGGTGCGCAGACTGCAACCAGTCAGTAGCAGGAATCTCCGAATAACATGAGCAGCGAGGCAGGCACGAGTGAAGACTCCACACAGGAGGTGACGTTTAGAAATTTAATGGCATGATCGGTACATACATGAATTTGAAGTAAAAGAACTTGGAGGCAGAAAGGTCAGCTAAGAAGAACAGCTTAAGGGGTGCCTGTGGGGGGCTCAGATGGCCGATCGTCTGCCTCCAGCTCGGGTCACGATCCCGGGGTCCTGGGGTCAAGCTCCAGTCAGGCTCCCTGCTCAGCGTGGAGCCGGCTCCTCCCTCTGCCGCTGCCCACCCTGCTCGTGGGCTCTCTCTCTCTCTCTCTCAAATAAATAAAATCTTTAAAAAAAAAAAAAAAAGAAGAAGAAGAAGAAGAAGAACAGTTTGGAGGCATCTGGGTGGCTCCGTCAGTTGAGAGTCCATCCCATTCTTGGTGTCAGTTCAGGCCATGATCCTGGAGCCTGGACACGGAGCCTCAAGGGGGGCTCCATGCTCAGCCTGGGGGAAGTCTGCTCCCCTTCTCCTTCTCCCTTGGTCCCTACCCTGCTCTCACGCGCGCGCTCTCTCTCCCCATCTTAAATAAGTAAATCTTAAAAAAAAAAAAAAGAAAAAAAAATAGTTTAAGCAACAGGTATGTTATTTCGTGCCATTGCTGTCATCAAACTTCAGGCAATGTCGTTGGAGGACCCAAAGGCAGCCGGCCACAGGGGGCTCGGCTTGGAGGACGGGCTCTGCTGAGCCTCCGCGGCAGAGTTTCCCACCAGTGGGAAGGAGAGCAAACTCCTGCATTTCTGCGAAGGGCAGGGGTCGCGGGCTCCTTGCCCCTCATACCCACGACTTCCTCCATCCGCTGCAGGGTCTTCTCCATCTCCTCCCGCACGTCCCGCTGCTTCCTGCCAGCATCCTCGACACTGTGGGTCTCGAAGTAGCACTCTCGAAAGGAATACAGCTGATCCACCAGGTCCTAGGAGAGAAGGAACGGTGCGGGTGCCGAAGGAGGAGAGCAGCCGGCCCGGGGCGGAGTGGGCTAGCCCTGCGGCTCCCGCCTAGCAAGCCGACCCCTACCCCGACCCCTACCCCGGGACTGACGGACACCACGGGTCATAAAGGAAGTGGCTGGGTCCCAGCACCCACCCCTGCCCCGCGGCCACAGCTCCGTCCCAATGCCAGCAGGGCCTCCAGCAGGACTACACCCCTCGGCAGCCCACACGCCAGGGGCAGACGCTTTGCAACTTGAGGTGAAACGTCATTAAGATAACCCTAGGTTCCTGGTCCCCAGAGCACCAAACCTTGAAATTCACCCTTAAACCCAGACGTGCTAACAAAAACAATCTTACCCCCGGTTTTGCCTGTGCTGGTATCTGGAAATATATGGCCTTTGTGGTCATGAAAATGCGGGAGAGCCACTGCTCTCCGCGGCAGGAACCAATTTAAGTTTGAGAACCTTGGTGTCCTTACAGGATCGTTTCCTTAAACACTCGTGGTTTTTTTGTTTTGTTTTTGTCATCTGTTGGCTCTCTTGCCCTTGTCCCAAGTAAATGCTCCATTTCCTATTTTAAATACCTGTGTCTGAGCCTTCCTGTGCACCAAAGCCTTTCCATTATCTATTCTCTCCTAAAATGGACCAGCGGCAAAAATATGTAACACAATTCCGTGTCATCCTAACTACGACCGCAGCCCCCACCCCGCCCCCGGGCCGTGATGGACCAAATCAGCCCCATTTCTGGTCCCACCGCTGCAGGGGCCTCTCGCCTTGTTTCTACCCGCCCCCCATTCCCCGCCCTGTAGACACAATGACCCTACCAAGGTGTTCGCCACGGCCCACATTCTCCGATCCCCAGGCCGGCAAAGGTCTACCTCCTACCGCAGCCTGAAGACTGTAGGATCCGATCTGGCACCCTGCAGGCGGCCCCAAACCCCACCTGACACCTCCCTTCTTCAGCAGCCAAGGCACCTGCCTTCCCTGCGTCCCCAGACCCAGCATGCTCCGGGGGGGGGGGGGCTGCCCTCGGGCCTCCCTCCCTGTCCTCACCTAGACCTCGGTGCCCTTAACTTCAGACCCCACCCGGAGGAAAAGGCCGAGCAGAACCCCCTGTAGCAGCAAGGTGGCTCCAGGGTATTACTGTCGGGCCTCAGGCTGCAGATTCTAACTTCAGAAGCATCAGCAGAACTCAGACACCCTTGCCAAGCGCCCCAGGTGACTGCGGGGAAAACGGTCCCTAAAACACGCTGAGAGAAACACTTTTATTACACTCCTTCTGCCCTAAAACGACCACGAAATCCGAAAGTAGCGCCAGTCCCACGGACCAGCAAGGCCCGCGTCCTCCTCCCCGCTGCTGGGTCCCTGCAGCACCCTGCCTGCCCCCCAAGACGCCCGCGCCCCCGGCCTAGCCCACATAGCACAGATGGGCCCAGGAAGGCAGGTCTCGGGGGGACGCACCTGGTGCCCCCCAATCAGCTTGGCTGCATGTTGGGGATTCTAGGGGGTCTCACGGCCTGTTTTCCCGCCGTGAAAGCAAATATGCGTGAAATTGTGTGGCTTTGTTTTGTTTTGCTGCAGTGAACGTTCTTGTCTCGTGGAAAAAATCAACATAAGTAAGTTGCTAAAATTCAAACAGTCGCGCGTGAACCCACAGAGCTAAAACTCCTTCTCCTCACCCCACGCGGCGGGGAGAACCCCACGGAGGGCATCCGCAGCCCTTGTTCTACACATTCACACACAAACACACGGTGTTTGTAACGCAGACCCGGCCTGCGACTCTGCTTCCCCGGCCTGGCCTGGGGAAGGAGATTAAGGAAATCCGGGTCAACTGGAGGAGAAATGCAGGCCACGCTCTAAGGGTGTTCTTTGAACACGTTCAAGAGACAGACAGGTGTCCCCCTGCGCGGGCCTCTGCGCCCGAAGTTCCAGGCAGGTGCCAGCCGGCCCAGTGTGAGGTCGCTGCAGGCCGGGGCCGGGGCACCGGGGGCATGCACTGGGGTGCGGCTCGGGGTCGGAGCCCCACACCAGTACGGAGGTGACAAATACCCACAACTGTAAAAAAAATAAAAATAAAAACTACATTCTGTGCTGTCCTAGAACACACGGAACTGAGTTTCTAAGGTTTAAGGACAATCTTGGTCCTGGGCAGAAGGTGAAGGGGGGGCACCCAGGCAGCGCCCACCTGCCCAGAACGACGGGAGCTGCTAAGGGAAGAGGGCGGGGGCCGCCCCGCATCACCCCCCGCGGGGGCTCGTGGACAAGAACCAAACCCGGGGAGTCCTGAGGGCAGTGACCAGGCTACGGCGGGGCACGCGGTCATCGAGCTGCCCACGGCGGGGGAGCAGGGCGAGGAGGTGGCCCCCGTGGGAACGGGGACACCCGTGGGGAGGACCCCGCGGCGACAGCTGCTGCGCACCCCGACCCGCGGCAACCGGATGGGCGAGCCCAGGGGGGAAACAACCCCGAGAAGGAGCAGGACAAAGTCAGGGGCCAACAGCGTCCTGTACCCGCGAGTGAACCAAGTGACCCGGGGCAGCGGGGGGTCCCCAGGAGCCGGGAGACCCGGGGAGGGGCGGGGAGTCCCCAGGAGCCGGGTGACCTGGGGGAGGGCGGGGGGGTCCCCAGGAGCCGGGTGACCTGGGGGAGGGCGGGGGGTCCCCAGGAGCCGGGTGACTCGGGGGGAGGGGGGGTCCCCAGGAGCCGAGTGACCCTGGGGCGGAGGGTCCCCAGGAGCCGGGTGACCCGGGCAGCGGGGCTCCCTGCCTCCCCTCCCCCCTCCCCCCTGCACCGCCGCCGTCCCCTCCCCCCGCCCGGCCCACCTGCAGCGCCTCCAGGCCCCGCCGCCCTCCCGCGTCCTGCTCGGCCATCGCGTCCCAGCCGCGCGCCCGCCGCGACCACAGAGACGGGCCCGTCCGCGAGCACCGCGCCCCCTGGCGGCCCGGAGGCCCCGCTGCAGCCGGAGGTCCCGGAGCCCTGAGCCCGGAGCGGGGCGGGGCGGGGCGGGGGGGGCGGGGCGGGGCGGGGGGGCGGGGTCAGCTATGCAAACCCCTTCTTTTTTTTCTTTTTTTTTTTAATAAATTTATTTTTTATTGGTGTTCAATTTACCAACATACAGAATAACACCCAGTGCTCATCCCGTCAAGTGCCCCCCTCAGTGCCCGTCACCCAATCACCCCCACCCCCAGCCCTCCTCCCCTTCCACCACCCCTAGTTCGGCAAACCCCTTCTTGAATCAAAAAACATGCATATGGACTGATTATGCATTTGCCAGACCCAAGGGATGACTTCCGATTGCAAGAAAACACCGGCTTTCTTATAGGATCACTCTATACGGTTATAACATAAATACACTATTTATTGTGAAAAGGCATAAATGTCCTTTCTAGACAACTCGCCATTTATCCATCATGCACAGGGATTACATCTGTAAGGCCCTAGAGGAAATAGGATTCTTGAGGGAAAACAGCCAAATCCAAGGCCTCATCGAGGAAAAACATGGATAGTAGACAATGAATTCTACAGAGGACAAAGGCCCTAATTTCACATAATTTAAGCCCATTAGTCCCTGACAGGGTTCTCTACACAGAGTTTCTCAGTGAGCGAGGAGCAAATGGACTTACTGGATAAATTGGCAACTATGGAGCTGCCTGACAACAGCATAAATGGTAATGCACAGGATCCTGATAAATCTGCTACACTTGGGATGGTATCATGAAAGCCGTGATTAATAAACAAATAGTTAGGGATCCCTGGGTGGCGCAGCGGTTTGGCGCCTGCCTTTGGCCCAGGGCGCGATCCTGGAGACCCGGAATCCAATCCTACATCGGGCTCCCGGTGCACGGAGCCTGCTTCTCCCTCTGCCTGTGTCTCTGCCTCTCTCTCTCTCTGTGACTATCATAAATAAATAAATAATTTTTTAAAAAAATAAACGAATAGTTTAGCAGTAAAAACCCCCAACATATTGGTAGACTATCTATCTAGAAGGATACATAAGAAACAATGACTTCTCTGTAAAGGGAAAGGGGGACCAAGAGTTGTCAGTAGGCAAAGAAAATTATTTTGCTGTGTACACGTTTGAACTCATCATGTACATGTACCACCTATTTAAAAATAAACATAATTTTTCGATAAAATACTAGTTGCTTTCACACAGATTATCTCTGAAAGAGATGCAAGATACTGACAACAGTGTTTGCTTTCAGAAAAGTGAAGCGAGGGACTGGGGGACAGAGGTGAAAGGGAGACCTTATTTATTCTATGCCTGTTTTTTTTCCACCTTTTGAATTTGTGACGTGAATATACTAAACTCTACAATAACTAACTTTTTAAAAGTAGCATGTAATAGTCCTAATAGTCTCTCTTTACCTTTTTTTTTTAATTTCATTTATTTATGATAGTCACAGAGAGAGAGAGAGAGAGAGAGAGAGAGAGAGAGAGGCAGAGACAGAAGCAGGCTCCATGCACCGGGAGCCTGACGTGGGACTCGATACCGGGTCTCCAGGATCGTGCCCTGGGCCAAAGGCAGGCGCCAAACCGCTGCGCCACCCAGGGATCCCCTCTCTTTACCTTTTAATTATAGCTTACTTGTATTTCAAACTAATCCTGAGAACCAAACACAAGAAGCAAAGGTGCAAGGCAGAAATCAGGAATATACCTAAAATTATTTCCCCACACCATTTTTCAACAAAATTTAAAACTGCATAGAGAAAAACACTTTGTAGTGTCATCTATAAAATCTGTATCAACAAGAAGGGGAGGTGGCTGGGGGGTGGGGGTGACTGGGTGACAGGCACTGAGGTGGGCACTTGACGGGATGAGCATTGGGTGTTATTCTATATGTTGGCTAATTGAACACCAATAAAAAATAAATTTATAAAAATAAAAAAATCTGTATTAAGAGATACTATGAATTAGGAAGAGATGTTTTAAAACTTGTAGGTCAACATGATGAAATGAGCACTGGGTGTTTTATGTTGGCAAATTGAATTTAAATAAAATATTTAAAGATTGTTTTCAAAATAAACTTTTAAGTCAAGATTTTTCATCCTCTTTCTCGGACACCATTTTAACTTTGAGATACAGTAAAAAATGTTGAAGAGATTTTATATTCTATACTAAGGAAGAAAACATTACTTACTATCCAATTATGTAAAGCAAGGATAATCACTTGCCTTTCTAGGACTATAAAAGATCCTCAAATGCTTACCCAAATGACAATGGGATTTAGTATTTAGGGTAATTCCACTGTAATTACTCCCAAACCAATAAAAATAAATAATAAAATTTGAGAGTTAGAAAAGGTTTACAGGATAATTTAATCCAGTCCCTCATTTTACAGATTTAGAAACAGTCTCAGAAAGTTTAACTCAAACTCACAACCAATATATGGGAAAACAACATAATTAGAACCCAGATGTCCTACTTCTGCAACAGGTATGCTTTTAGGATTTGAGAGTGTGTGAGCCCAGAGGGTGGGGGTGGCAGAGGGAAACAGGAATCCTAAAGCAGACTCCTCGCTGAGCAAGGGGCTGAGATCATGACCTGAGCTGAAATCAAGAGTCCCACACCTAACCAACTGAGCCACACAGGTGCCCTGGCTCTACATTTTAAATAAGGTATTTGTGATAGTGGTCAGAAATGCTATTTAATAAAGGAAAACAAGGGCAGCCTGGGTGGCTCAGCAGTTTAGCGCCACCTTCAGCCCAGGGTGTGATCCTGGAGACCCGGGATCGAGTCCCACATTGGGCTCCCTGCATGAAGCCTGTTTCTCCCTCTGCCTCTCTCTCTCTGTGTCTCTCATGGATAAATAAAGTCAAAAAAAAATTTTAATAAAGGAAAACAAGAAATAAATCTTTAAAAGTATTTTAATTAACATAATCTCTTGAGATCAATAACATATTGTTGTTTTCTATGGTAAAAGTACATTTCTAAGTAAGTAGGTTCAAGACAAAAAGATAGTCATTTCATTTTAAAACAAATGCCAAAAAATCAACTTATAAAATAACTTTATTAAATAGAAATACAGACAACATACAAGCGTCAAATTGTCTTCTTATTCACCCACATGAGCATACCTCCAAACAAATTAATACAAGGGCAAATACAAATAGATAAACATACCCAAATAACAAGCTGTAGATTCACCTGCCATTTCCTGAGACCAAAATCTTCACATAAATATACTTGCAAATCCAACAAAATATCAATGTAAAGGAATATACATATATACATATATGCATAAATACCAGAACACAAAGTGACAAGCAGACATGTAACATAGGTGCTTATATACATAAACACCTAGTTTAGTCAGAAATAACATAGAAAACAAATGGTGATCCACAAAACACGCAATAATATTGTAACATTTTCACTACAGGTGAAAACTCAACAATTCACAATAAAGTTGACTTTAATATAATGCTCATGCATTAAATAATGGAAACAGGAAAAGAAACCAGACTCTAAAGCCACTCCTACCGACACTGAGTTTCTCCTAAGTTGAAAATGTAACAGCACACAGAGGTCAGAGGTCGGTGACTCCTAACTAGAATAAAAGATTATTTGCTAAATGAGATCACTGATATGAAGAGAGAAGTACTTTGTAAAGTGAGCTAAATTCTTTTTACTTTAAAGGCCCTGCTAGAGATTTGCTGCTGTTCTAACTCACGACTTGGGGAGGCAAAACTAAAAAAGCTGTTGCTGGGTTCCGGTGCTGTGGGAGAAGCCACAAAAAATGGTCTGAACTGAAAATCTCCATCTCCGCCACCCCGATTTCGTACTGGTGTACCATCCAGAGGAAATTTGGAGTTGTTCCCTAGTTTAAAAATAAGGGGAAAAAGTAAGCATCTATTTCCTTACAGATCTTTAGGAACAAAAACACAAAATTCATTTAATAAATATTTTAACAGAACTCAATTCCTATGAAACAGTAAAATATAAACTTCATGTTGGGTAAAGACAAGGACTATGATGGCTCCCACTCCCTCCCATGACCACAGTATATACGATACCTTCTGCTCTGATGCAGTTTCTAATAATGAGCCATGACCTCATCACCAAAGTAATGACACAATGATACACGTTTTTAGGAAAGCTAGAACTTACAATTCATAATTTTATTTGTTATCTGTTTGATCAATTTCAAAGGAATATTGTATGCACATAGAATCTTTTGTCCCAGGTTAAGAATAATTTTTCTTTTAAAGACTGCCATAGGGATCCCTGGGTGGCGCAGCGGTTTGGCGCCTGCCTTTGGCCCAGGGCGCGATCCTGGAGACCCGGGATCGAATCCCACGTCAGGCTCCCGGTGCATGGAGCCTGCTTCTCCCTCTGCCTGTATCTCTGCCTCTCTCTCTCTCTCTCTCTCTGTGACTATCCTAAATAAATAAAAATTTTAAAAAATAAAAATAAAGACTGCCATAAACATGCTAGAAAATACATGACAACTGTGAGAAACTGGCATATACTCATGATGCAAGAATAACCTTAAGAAAAATCAGACAACAGATCTGATTAAATTAGCACTTAACTTCCACTGAGCCATTCTTTGGCTTCTACAAGTTTTAAAGGGAACGTGTAATTAAAGGAGAATGTGGACTATACCTGCTTCAAGCCAACGAATGTAGCAACAAGTAAAAGTAAAAAGGTAAGTGTGCATAAAAAGTGGAACAAGAAAGAACTAGTGAATATGAAAGAAATAAAAATAAACGTGAATCATGTAACAAGGAAAAAACACCTATAATGTTAATATAAAATAACACATTGAAAGACTAAATTACAATTATGATTAACTGAAAGTTAACCAAAAACCTGTTTTTGTTTCAGTTCTTATAACTGATACTCCTCATCTCATTACTTCCTGCCTTTTCTAGGACATCTCCTCACTTACCAAATCTTTTTCCTCAGCCTATAATTTGAAAAATGCATTTTTAGGAAAATCAAGTACAAGAAACTTCACTTTTTTATATGCAAAAATAATTTATATTAATAGCATAGCAAAAATCTATTGGAATCTGTTGTATCAAGAGTAGTATAAAGAGGAGAACTCAGGAAGAGATGTGTATGAGCTCACTGCATTCGCCAAAGCACCTAGTGAGCAGGAAAGAAGTGGTATCTTCCTAGATGGGCACTTCCAGAAGGCAGGAATTCTATCTGGATAATCCTTATACTCTCACTGCCAAGATTATGTCTAGCCGCCTACCAAATGAAGTATGTTTGATGAATATTTGGTGAATGATTACACAAAAGTGAACCAACCAACCAACAACTTAAGAACTGTGCAATCAGTATTGCCATGTGAAAGAAACTGAACATGGCCTTCTTGAGGAAGGAAATGGGGTTGAGTGTGAGCTCTGAAGGTAGTTCTGTGACCTTGATCAATTTACTTAAACTTTCTGTGTCTCAGTTTTCTCATCTGTAAAATAAAGATAATAACAATAACTACATCATAAAGTTCTAAAAATAACATGAAAAAAATTCTAACTGTGGCTAGCACAGTAAGGAATCAATAAATGGCAGCTAATATTATTATTATTACTGCAAGGAAATAGCTTTTCACTTAAAGCACCAATTTGAAAACTTTTACTTTGGAGAGATTTACTCTCTATTTACATTGAAGATGTAATTTAACCACAAGTCAATAAAATGGACAAAAGCAAAGATGTACATGCTGGGACATGGATGAAGAATCTGGAGCTGGGGGGCAGCCCGGATGGCTCAGTGGTTTAGTGCAGCCTTCAGCCCTGGGCCTGATCTTGGAGACCTGGGATCAAGTCCCACGTTGGGCTCCCTGCATGGAGCCTGCCTCTCTCTCTGTGTGTGTCTCTCATGAATAAATAAATAAAATCTTTAAAGAAAAAAAAAATCTGGAGCTGGGACGCCTGAGTGGCTCAGCAGCTGAGTGTCTGCCTTTGGCTTGGATCATGATACTGGGATCCTGGGATCGAGTCCCACATCAGGCTCCCTGCAGGGAGCCTGCTTCTCCCTCTGCCTGTGTCTCTGCCTGTCTCTCTCTCTCTCATGAATAATTTTTTTAAAAATCTAAACAAACAAACAAAAAAAGAATCTGGAGCCTACCACCACTGTAGGCCTTTGGAGACTCCACTGCCTTCCTGGAACTACACAGAACATAACGTGAAAGATTTAAAGGACAGTTATTGGATATTATATGCCCCTTCTTACCTAATGGAAAGCCAAAAACACCAGATTGTGCAATCATGGATGGTTCAAGGGTGCTTTCTTGGTTAGCAATACTGATGTTTCGCAGCCTAAGGCTATCATAGAGGCCTTGGAGCTTTTGATACTGACGATTTCGCTCCATAAGTTTCTCAGAGATGTCACTGAACTTTTTCTTATATTCTTCTAGCACTTTCTTCATGGAGGTGACCTCCCCCTTCATAGAGGTCAATTCAACATCCTTGCTCTGTATTTGCTGAGTATATATCTTCTCCATCTGTTTCAGATGGCCCTCAGCCTTGCTGAAATTGTATTCCTGATAGAGACGCTCCTGATGTACCTGTCTCAAAAGAGAAAAAAAAAGTAATAAATACAAAGTTACATATTATAAACCTTTAAATGCAAAAGGAAAAGAAAGACTTACACACTGGGATGTTATTAATTTAACATTTAGAACCAGGTTAAGAAGCAATCTAGATGTACAGCAGGATGGTTATTCTGGAAAATAATACAGTGTCACTAAATGCATAGGAAAAAATTCTGGGGGAATACTCTCAAACTGTTACCATTATACTAACAAAAGAAGTATACTTGTCTAACCTTAATAACTGACATGTAGTCTTAAGGTTTTTTATTTTTTATTTTATTTTTTATTTATTTATTTTATTTATTTATGATAGTCACAGAGAGAGAGAGAGAGGCAGAGACACAGGCAGAGGGAGAGCAGGCTCCATGCACCGGGAGCCCAACGTGGGATTCGATCCCGGGTCTCCAGGATCGCGCCCTAGGCCAAAGGCAGGCGCCAAACCGCTTCGCCACCCAGGGATCCCCTTAAGGTTTTTTAGAGATAATTTCCTATTTCCAGTAATCCTGAGTGTGGAGAACAGATTATAAAAGAGCCTCCACTTATCCCTGCCTCCTTTACACAGATCCTCCCCTTGAATGTGAACAGAAACTATGACTAGAATACAGGAAAAATGACAGGATGCTGCTGCATGAGTACATTACATTAGACTATAAAGTCTGCCTTAGTAGCGCGCGCTCTCTCTTACTGGCTTTGTAGAGACAGGTAGCCACCCTGCAATGGTCGACAAGGCAAGTAAATGATAGCAGCCTTGGGGCAACAGCCAGCAAAGCAGGGAGGTCACAATGAATCTAAACATAGACTGTACAACCTGCACAAAAATTAACTCAAAATCAATCATAGACTTAAATGTAAACACAAAACTCTAAGATTCCTATAACACAGGAGAAAATCTAAATGATCTCGGGTTTGATAGCAACTTTTTAGATACAACACCAGAAGGCACAATGTACAAAAGAAAGAACTGATAAGCTAGACTTCATTAAAATTAAAAATTTGTGCTCTGCAAAGACAATGTCAGGAGAATGAAAAGACAAGACATAGACTGAGAGAAAATATTTATAAAAGACATATCTGATAAAAGACTGTTATCCAAAACATACAAAGAATTCTTAGAACTCAACAATTTAAAAAAATTAAAAATCAGAATAAAAGATAAGTGAAAAAGGAGAAAATTTCTTGCAAAATCAGAGTTAAACATATAGAGAATTCTTAACAATAAGAAAAAAAACTACAGCAACTAAAATAAGCAAATTGAAACAGGCAATTCATAAAAAAAAATACATGAAAAAAATACAAGAAAATGTTTTCATCTAAAAGTCATCCAAGAAAGGCATATTTAAAGAATAATGAGATCCTACTTTATTCATATCTAACTGGTGAGTAGAAAGTATGGAGTATCAAGCACCCTCATAAACTAAGGGAACACAAAATGATATGGCCTAAGTGGAGGGCAGTATTAAATACTGCAATTTTGGGGGGTGCCTGGCTGACTCAGAGCACACAACTCTTGATCTTGGGGTTATGAGTTCAAGCTCCACATTGGATATAGAGATTACTTAAAAATGAAATATCCAAAAAAAAGAAACAAAATACTACAATTTTTTATTTTTTATTTTTATTTTTATTTAATGCTACAATTTAAAAAAAAAAATTTTTTTTTTTTGAGAGAGAGAGAAGTTCACAGTTCACACAGGGGAGGGGCAGAGGGAGAATCTTAAGCAGACTCCACAACTCAGGGAGGAGCCCAAATCAGGGTTTGATCTCGAGATCCTGAGATTATGACCTCAGCTACGGTCAAGAATAGGATGCTTAACTGACTGAGCCACCCGGTGTCACAAAATACTATAATTTTTACAACTTTGAAATGTACTCATTCACTTTCAGGAATTTATTCTTAGCCAAGAATTAAATATGTGAATTTGATGATAAGAAAGCTCATCACTGGGATCCCTGGGTGGCGCAGTGGTTTGGCGCCTGCCTTTGGCCCAGGGTGTGATCCTGGAGACCCGGGATCGAATCCCACGTCGGGCTCCCGGTGCATGGAGCCTGCTTCTCCCTCTGCCTGTGTCTCTGCCTCTCTCTGTGTGTGTGTGTGACTACCATAAATAAAAAAATAAAAAAAAAAATTTAAAAAAAAGAAAGCTCATCACTTTTATAGCTTGAAAATAAATTATGATGCAATACAACAATTTAAATTATGATAGGACAACTAATCTTAAAATATTTAATAAAATATTCATAATAAGCATAATATACTGTCAGCTTTAAATGATATTACCCATATTTTTGGATAAAATATACATTCACATATATAATACATACTTATGCACAAAAAAAGTCCAGTAATACACAAAAATACCAACAATAATCTTTGACCAATGGCATTATGGTAGATTTTTTTATTTTCTTTCAGATTTCAAAAAACAAAATTATTTAAAAAAACGTTTTCTATATATTCATGAAAAATGAATACAAACACAGTGAAGAAAAAAACAAACATTAGAAGCTTCCACATACGCCTCAAATCCTGCTGTCTGGAAACTGGCCTGAGCACTAACCTGGTACGTCCAGAAGGCCAGTGCTCGGGAGCTGATGTCCAACACGATCTCCGGTCGGAGTCCAGCCAGCACCATGGCTTTGTACTCCTCTGAGGGACTGAGTTCCGTGCGGACAATGTCCAGCTTTCCAGAAAGGGTACTGTTGCAGGCAGGGCAGATAGCTGGGGAACGACTGAACTCTCCACTGCCGTGCTGATCGCAGAAGATGTGGGAGCAGGCAGTGACCCAGGCATAGCCAGAGAGTTTGAGTCGACACCTGCGGTAGTTACACAGCAGCATGTCTTCACATAGAGACATAGCAAAAAGTCTCCTGATGCTGAAAGGAAACCTAACGAGGGGTAAATATGAAGGTCAAAAGAGTCAAATGTCAGTGAAAATGAAATAGAGCATGTTTTCATTTTATTATAAAATATTGTACTTTGTTGTTTGTATTTATTATAATCAATATATCATATACATTTTACTCAGTAATATTAACTGTGCTCCTTTGTGTAAACCTCTAGAAAGCCCATGAAAAAAATTTTTAGAGACAATTTTTTTTTAAGATTTTATTTATTTATTCATGAGAGACACAGAGAGAGAGAGATAGAGAGGCAGAGAGAAGCAGGTTCCCTACAGGGAGCCCGACGGGGGACTTGATCCCAGGACCCCGGGGTCATGACCTGGGCCGAAGGCAGGCGCTAAACCACTGAGCCACTCAGGTGTCCCTTAGAGACAAATTAAAGACACAAGTAGTCCAAATCTTATTAAAGCCAATAATAATATGTATATGTTAAATAAACTTTAGGAACATTTTCAAAGTACAAATAACAATTAGTGTCTTTTGCCATTCCTCAACACCTAAAAAAAAAAGCCAAATTTATCACCCATCTGTAGTTTGCTAGAATATTTTACTATCACTTCTCACACTTGGCAGATAGAAGTCCAGGTACCAATTTCAGCCATTCTTTTTTCTTTTTTTAAAAAGGTTTTATTTATTAATTCATGACAGAGAGAGAGGGAGGGAGGGAGGGAGAGAGAGAGAGAGAGAGAGAGACAGGCAGAGGGAGAAGCAGGCTCCACGCAGGGAGCCCGATAGGGGACTCGGTCCCAGGACCCTGGGGGTCATGCCCTGGGCCAGAGGCAGATGCTCAGCCGCTGAGCCACCCAGGCGCCCCAATTTTCAGCCATTCTTTAGTGCAAAGTGTTTTTTAAGTTGCACTTTTAGGTTTTTCATATCCTCAGATTGTTTACCTGTGTTGCCTTACATAAAAAAGAGTAGTGATCTGATAGCATTTAGTGGAAAATAACCAGTCCAAGCAAATAACCATTTATATAAAAGCTGATTCATTTTTACCACCAAATAACTCACCTATTAATATAAATACTATTGAATATTATACTTTCAGGGGGAAAAAAATTGTTAGAACTAAAATCTTACACAAATAAATACCCTTAAGTTACTTTTCAATGTAACGTCCCCACTCCCTGGCTTTACCGGCCCAGGCTGGACAGCGACATCCTGGATGTACCAAAATCATGCATTATATGAGAAAACTGTGACGCCCCGAAAATACGCCAAGGAAAATGCTCCCATCAAACACACCTCTTAACCAACAGATTCCGTCAAGAACGTTACTTTGATGAAAGAAAGAAAAGAAAAGAGAAAAGAGAAAAAGAAAAAGAGAAAAAAGAAAAGATGCCAAGGTCACAGGGTCGAGGGCACTCCGACACCTGTCCCCGCAGGGACTCGCTGAGTTGTCTCCACGGCTGGGCGGCCCCGCGGCCTGAGTGTCAGGCCCGGTTCACCCCGCGAGGTAAGGGGCGCAGGCAGGCAGGAGGGTCGGGCTGGGCCGGGCCGGACCGGGAAGAGGACCGGGAGGGGGGCGGGGAGGGGCGCCGGGAGGGAGGCGCGGCCAGTCCAGTGGCGCCGCGTGCAGGCGAGGGAAGGCGAAGAGCGGGGGCGTCACGCCGCCGCCCAGCCCGGGCTCCCGCCTCCCTGTGGCCCCTACGGCGACACCCCGAGACCGCCGATTCCAGCCGCGCGTCTGACCTGAGGCCCAGGAAAAGCGCAGGAACACGCCGTCGTGTCCACAGCCCTAGACGCCGAGCCCTCGCCGTCCCGCCTCTGCTGCGCCAGCCGCGCATGCGCAGTCCCGCCTCCCCGCCAGCGCCGGCACGGGCTTCCGGCCGCTCAGCATGCTGGGCCCGTCGGGCTATGGCCCACACGCAGGCGCACGTGCCCCACGCATGCGCGTCTCCGGCGCTGAGGCACGGGTCCCGCTGCGCTGTCGAGGGCTCGCGGTGGGAAGGCCGTGGTGCTGCGCTCGCGAGCTTGCTCCCTCCCGGTACGGAGGCCCCATCGGCGGGGCCGGTGCGGCGCGGAGGTCGGTGCCCGGGCGGCGCGGGGCTTGTCCCAGGGCGGCGCGCGCTGGTCAGTGGCTGGTGCAGAAGCGCGGAGACGCGCGGTGCCGCCCTGGGGAGACCCGGGCTCCGCCGCGGTGCTGTGCCGCCCGCGCCAGGGACACCCGTGAGCACCTGCGCAGGACACAGAACTGCTCCTTGCTTCACCTGTGTCGGAACGTGCCCAGCGGCGCTGCGAGGCGGAGGAGGACCGCGTCCGCCTGCCCCACAGCTCCCCGCGCTCCCGACGCCTGCCCCACACCTGCCTGAGGCCTGCCCGACGCCTGCCCAACGCCTGCCCGGCGCCTGCCCGACTCCTGCCCGTGCTCCCCAACACCTGCCCGACACCCGCCCGAGGCCTCCTGACACCTGCCGAGGCCTACCTCACACCTGCCCAAGGCCTGCCCGACACCCGCCCGAGGCCTCCTGACACCTGCCCGAGGCCTGCCCGAGGCCTGCCTGACTCCTGCCCCACACCTGCCCGCCACATGCTGCACATCTGCCCGACACCTGCCCGAGACCTGCCCGACACCCGCCCGAGGCCTGCCCCACACCTGCCCGACGCCTGCTCAACACCTGCCCGCACTCCCGGGACCTACTTAGAATCATTCAGAGATTTGCCAGCGTCTTACTCTCGTGCCGTTACCTGCTGCTCTCTGTGCAAACTGGGTGATTTCCTGCGCAATCCATAGGAGCCTGTGAGAATCCATACAGGTTCTAACAGACCAGTAGAGAAACTATATTGATCAGGAGCTGAAGATTTGAGGGGTCCCAGGAATACAGGCCTTACTGCGGGCTTCATCACGGCCACGGGCGACCCCACCGTGAAAGACGGACATGGCCCGACAGAGCAGCACACGACAAGCACCACGGCCACGCAGACCCCCGTCCTGAGTCCTGAGCTCTAATCCTGACACCAGAGCCCCGCATCCCCCCTGCATCCTGAGCTCTAATGCTGACCCATGCTTCACATACACCCGTCCTAAGTAAACAGCTTCCTGCTAGTTTTCTTCTGCTTGCAGAGGCTTCCCAGTAGCTAGAGTCCTCTTGGCCTTTGCACAGTCCTTAAAACCTCCCGGGGAGTTTACCGTGCTCCCAACTGGACTCAACAGAAGTAAGGCTCCGTGTGTGAACCCGCAACAGCGCCGTTGGCCTTCCGAGCCTTCATGCAGTTTCTGATTGTGACAGTGCCAGACATAGTACAACAAAAGGGCACGAGCTCATTGAAAGTTAGGAAACACAAAGCAATTCAGCCAGGACCTAACCTGTGATCTCACTTAGGTTTGTACTAGAAAACCATCTCTTCCTGCTCCTGAATCAAGACCTGATTCCCCAGACCTTAGTGTTCCCCACAGCACTTCCGTACTAAATCCGTTCCAAATTCCTGATCCACTCAGCTGTAGGACTGTAGGACTATGTTAACATCTCCATATATACATCTATTTATGTATACTTTTTGTTTTTGCCAATGAGTTTTGCCAGATAGAATAAAAGGGGTGAGGTGCTATAAAATCTTAATATTCCTGGGACACCAGGAACTGAACTAACCTGCTTCTTAGTGGCATTGTGTCCTCTTTTATTATGGCATAGACAAACCCTCCATTGACTCTTTTCTAGAGTGCTCCTGGGAATGAGATTACTGAAATCAATCAAGGCTGAGATAGAGACCCATCTACCAAAAAGAGCTTTTTAAAATATTGGCCATCACTCAGCTTTAATGAACAGAAATCTTTCTCATATTTGACATTTTTTTATTTTTTTAAAGATTTATTTATCTATTTATTCATGATAGACAGAGAGAGAGAGAGAGAGGCAGAGACACAGGAGGGAGAAGCAGGCTTCATGCCGGGAGCCCGACGTGGGACTCGATCCCAGGACTCCAGGATCGTGCCCTGGGCCAAAGGCAGGCACTAAACTGCTGAGCCACCTAGGGATCCCCCTACATTTGACATTTTTTTAATGAAGTAACACATTACAAATACAGCTGAAGCCTCCGCATTTTCCTCCTACCTCTCCAGAGGTAAACAAGCCAGATATTGGTATTTATCATTCTTTTATATTTTTAGTGTATATGTATACATCAATATTCTTTTGCATTTCCCTAAAACTACTAAACCTTATCACACAGCACCTATCACTTCATTAACTCCATTTTTGAGATGTAGTCAAGTAAATACACATACCTTGCACAATTCATTTTAACAGCCAAATACTACAAATATACCACAGTTTATCCACTTTTCTAATGAACATTTCTTCCAGGTTTTTATGATTAAAAACACTGCGATAAACCTTCGTACATGTCTCCTTGAGTGCACATGGCGAGAATTCCTATAAAATATAGTACCCAGAGACTGGGTTTGTGTAAAGCAGCATCAAATAAATTTCACTACCACCGGAGTATGTTGCTTCAGACTCAGCAACATATACCAGTGCCATTTTTTGGTTTCATTTTATTTTCATTCTTGCCCTTATGATGGCAGTGAAATGGTATCTGAATGTTGTTTTAATGTGCAATTCTTTGATTATTAGTGAGATTAAGCATCTTTTTAGGTGAATTACTCAGGGATCCACATCTGTGAATTACTCATTCATACCCTTTGATCATTTTCTGGATTTAAACAGAGTCCTTTGTTGGCCACATGGCAGGCAAACATAAGTCTGAATTTTAATGTACACAATTTTATCAATCTTTTCTTTTTGTACTTATGTCTACTCCAATGTCGTTATATTCTTTGTTTTCTATAGGTTTAAAATTTTGCATTTCATTTAGAGATTTACTCTTCCTAACATAGGGTCTGAATAAATTTTGACTGTACAATTTGTGCTTACATATCACTTATACCATTTAACTACAGGTTATTTTCACTTTCCAAAAATGATTTTTTTTTACCATAAAGTTTGATACTGATCTTGTGTAGATATTCTAAGTACCTAACAGTTATATTGAGTATTTATAGGTCACACTCCTCTAAGAATTTCAAGATAGTAATTTCCCCCATTATCACTGAAACTTAAGAATGTTAGCATGATATACTCTAAAATTAATTTGGTGCTTATATTCATTTTAATAGAAGAATTTTAATCTAATAAAATAGATTTCAAATTCTAACAAGTTATTATAGTGACATACCATTGGTATAATTCTAGTATAAGCTTGAGTATTAAATCACATTTCAAAATACAGAGATATGTAGTAGACTTCCAATATTTGAGGTTGTATTTTATATCTTTTGCATGTAAAATATAACCTCAGGGATATAAGATTTGTTTATTTATTTATTCATGAGAGACACAGGGAGAGAGAGAGAGAGAGGCAGAGACACAGGCAGAGGGAGAAGCAGGCTCCATGCAGGGAGCCCGACGCGGGACTCAATCCTGGGACTCCAGGATCGCGCCGGGCCAAAGGCAGGTGCTAAACCGCTGAGCCACTCAGGGATCCCACCTCAGGGATATAAATATACTATATAGAGCAAAAAAGTCTCTGAAGTATAATTTAGCCAAAACAACTGAAAATAAAATTATAAATATAAGGCAGAAATAATAACTTTTTAACCATACCTGAGTGGTATGTAAAACTCAAATCAATGACAAATGTCCAAAAGGGCTATAAAATGTTTATAATAAAAGATTTCCTATTAAATATCAGCAAGCTTTTATATAATTATTCTTCCCATACCCAGGTTGTTCTGGTGGCTATTCTTCATTGACTCTTAATGGATCAAGCATCATAATCTGGTATTAAAGAGTTTAGGGCTTTTTTTAAGATTTTATTTTTAAGTAATCTCTACACTCAATAGGGGGCTTGAACTCACAACCCTGAGATCAAGAGATGCATGCTTTACCAACTGAGCCGTCCAGTTGCCCCAAGTATTAAGAGTTTTAAGTAAACACTGGTATCCAGATAGTTAAATGTTATATCCATCAATATCCATCAGACTCAAAATCTAAGTCCTAATTATTACATGTAAAAAAAAATGTCTTGCTAAATGCCATTAAAATGGTTACCACTTTCCAGAGACTTGAAAAAAAAATATAATGCAAGTTTCAATTCACTTCACATATTTTTGAGTATTTTGAGTATCTATTCTGGCATTACACATAAGGAAGCTTTCCTGTTTTCATGGAGTTAATAATTTAGCAAAGAATGTAAGAATAATAAAAATATATATATATCTTGGTCTTTTCTTTGCTGCCTCTTACATTTTTGCAAGTTGATTCTATAAACCATTTCTGGTGAGAGAAGTCAGATTCTATCTTTAATTTGAAGAATCATGTACCTTCATGTTGTAAAGAAAAAGACATTTTTAATATTAACCTGAAATGTGTAAACAGCCACTCAGTAGAAAACTGATCACTAGAAACTCATCAGTAGAAAACTGATTAAACCACTTAAAATTTAATGACTTCAGAGTATAATGTTTCAGTAACTCTCAGAATCCGTTTACTAGACCTCCTTCTATCATAGGCCCAGGTAGGTGCTATTCAAATATTTATTGTAGTCGAAGGGTTTTCTAAGAACAATATCCTCATATTTTCATATCAGTTTTATTTTTCAGTTACAGGTACATTCTTAATCCAGAATCACCACCTGCTTTGTAATTGTTTGACTCTGCAAATGTCAGAAGACACTCACGGATGGCCAACCCATCCCCCATGGTGCCCTGAGTGAAGACAAGGCAGCTTTGATATATGATGGACTAAAATCCCACTACGTAAGGCTCCAAGCAGTGAGAGGAACAGCCATCAACATTTATCTCCAACCATTTTTTTTTATTTTTTATTTATTTTTTTTAAAGATTTTTTTTTAATTTTTATTTATTTATGATAGTCACAGAGAGAGAGAGAGAGGCAGAGACACAGGCGGAGGGAGAAGCAGGCTCCATGCACCGGGAGCCTGATGTGGGACTCGATCCTGGGTCTCCAGGATCGCGCCCTGGGCCAAAGGCAGGCGCCAAACCGCTGTGCCACCCAGGGATCCCCTATCTCCAACCATTTTTAAAAATGCTTTGAGAAACATTTTTAAAGATAAAGCAATCAAGTCACTTTTTTTTTTTTTTGGTGATCTCTTTCATTCATGATTTTATTTCTCTTTTCTTTTTTTATAAATTTATTTTTTATTGGTGTTCAATTTGTCAACATATAGAGTAACACCCAGTGCTCATCCCGTCAAGTGCCCACCTCAGTGCCCATCACCCAGTCACCCCCACCCCCCGCCCACATCCCTTTCTACCACCCCTACTTCATTTCCCAGAGTTAGGAGTCTCTCATGTTCTGTTTCCCTACCTGATATTTCCCACTTATTTTTTGTCCTTTCCCCTTTATTCCCTTTCACTATTTTTTATATTCCCCAAATGAATGAGACCATATAATGTTTGTCCTTCTCCGATTGACTTACTTCACTCAGCATAATACCCTCCAGTTCCATCTACATGGAAGCAAATGGTGGGTATTTGTCGTTTCTAATGGCTGAGTAATATTCCATTGTATTCAAGTCACTCTTAATAGGAATCACTACATCTAAGTTCTTAAGAAGTCCATTAAGAACTAGAAGAACCATGGGATCGCTGGGTGGCTCAGCCGCTTAGCACCTGCCTTTGGCCCAGGGCGTGATCCTGGAGTCCCAGGATCGATTCCCGCATCAGGCTCCCTGCCTTGAGCCTGCTTCTCCTCCCTCTGCCTGTGCCTCTGCCTCTTTCTCTGTGTCTCTCATGAATGAATAAATAAAATCTTAAAAAAAAAAAAAAAAGAACTAGAAGAACCAGCTAAATAGACAAAGTGAAGAATAAGGTGATAAATAAATTGGTACCAAAACAAGATCAATCAACTACAAATGTTATTAGAACAGTTATATAGAGATACACACTATAGTCCTTACTACCATACTTTGCCTAATTCTAGAACTAAATTAGGCTTTGTGTGCTGGAGATAAAGAGAAGCTATAGGCCAGTTGGCGGAAAGACGCACATAAGCAGACACTGCACATGGACTTTGATGATAAAACAGCTAACATCTATCGAGCAATTACCGTATGCTTAAACAATGTTCTAAGCCCACCCACTTACCATTTATTATGTAATTTTCAAAGTCAAGTACTATTCTTTTGACAACATTACTGTTATTCTCATCTTCTAAGTTATAAGGACACTGATGTGTCAGGAAATGTGCCAAGGTTACATAGCTGATTAAGTGACAAAGGATGGGTTTGAACCCAGTCTGACTCCAGAATCCATGTGTAACTATTATCATATGCCAGCTTTCAGCATCTTTAGTTGACTTTTTTAAAAAATAAAATTTGTAGCAACTTAGCAACTGGCCATGAAGACACAAGGCTGAATTTTCAAAGATTCATATGTATTCAAAGCTTCTCAATGTCAACATAGGCCTTACCATAAAAGAAAAATGTTGTCATCATCTATTGTATATCCAGGACTTGTAGCACCCAAGAATTCCAGACTGGGAGAGAAGTGAGACTTAGCTCTAGTTTTGGTCTCCTGAAACTTCATTTCTGCAAAAGAGATAGCCAAAACTAAAAACTATTTCAAGTGCTGCTGTTACTTCGAATTACTTGCATTTCCTGTGTTTCTCCCTCATATGTACCCCATTCTCTGCTGAAATATGCAGGCACGGGTAAAGAATAGAAGCCGGTTCTGTGTAGGCTCATTATACAATACATAAATATAATAAAATCAGAAAATACAGATTAACAAGGTCCCCCTTAGAATCCAATTCTAGAGACAAGAACCCCTGGTATTTGAGTATATCCTTTCAGATAATTTCTGAAATAAACGTAAGTTTATGAAAATGTTTAAGCATAAAAAGGATTACACATACTGCACTATAACTAGTTTTTAGCTTAATGTATCATGAATACCCTTCCATTTCAAGAAAGATAAACCTGTATCATAACTTATAAAGGACTATACAGTGTCACATTTCTATGATCTTGACAAAATTGATTCAACCAACTCTGGGATTCTCTTGATCTTACAGATAGATTAATAAAATAGTGGTAAGTTTAAAACTGCCAAATAAAGTGATTGATAGGATTATACCAGTCATCAGTGCTTTTTCTGTGATGTTTGGATGTTTAGATGGAGGATTCTTGACCCTGGTTCTTTCCATCTCAAGAAGATAGCACAAAAGATCACAGCACAACAGAGTGCTATAGTATCGGATCCAAAATTCAAAGATTTAAGAACTACCTGGGCCTGAGGGCTAAATCCCAGTAAGAATACCAAGAAGCAGAATTCAACTCCAGTGTTTGCCCTAGCCTTAGTCTGCTCAGAGCATGTGTTTGACCAGGGTGATCGGCTGAAACACGGACTCACCATGCATTTCATCGTGGCAAACTGCGAGTGACCGATGAAGGGCAAACCACCACTGGCTCCTCATCTCAACCAAGAGAACCCTCTTGAGGTGAGAACTAAGGCTTTTTCAAACTATCAAATTCCAACTACTAAGAACACTGAGCCCTGAAACAGCAGGGGACTAGAAATCCAAATGAAGTAAAAATAATTTTCTTTTGCACTTACTTCTGGTAACAGATGAATCAACTTCCATCTGGGAATTAGTTGGAACTACGCCATCTACCAACTAACTACCGGAGCATCTTCTTTCCAGATGTATGATCTATGGAAAATGAAAAGTAAGTAAATAAATAAATAAAGGTCATTATCACATGACCCGAAGGCACACTAACCTACTCCCAAGTCATAACCCTATAGCCTCAAAGAAAATTAACCTCAAGGAAAACTTCATTCTTTATATGAACCTACAGTCAATACTATAAAGTGACCCATCTATTTGGAGATTGTCATAAAATGCCCAAGCTCAATATTACATTAGAGCAGGACTTCTTACACAAGCTCAGCTTTTCCTATAAATTTAAAAGTTTGGGTAAAACTGTGCAGTAAGTCCAACTAAACTCTGAAAGATTACAAAGTTAGTAGTCTCACAGGAAGAGAATAGGTGTGGAAGAGGAAGGAGCCGCGTACTGGCTGCAACTAGAGCTCAGCAGCTGTGGGAGCAAATTCAGAGACACAGGGCACAAATGGCACAGGATGCTGCGAACCTCACCAAGTGCACAGGGTTGGTAACTACAGAAAACCCTGTACCCACAGAATCCTCTTTAAAAAAAAAAAAAAAAAAAGGAAGGAAGGAGCCATAAATTCATATAAAAAGGTAATCTAGGGCCCTGACTTGCCCAGTCAGTAGAACATGCAACTCTATCTCGAGGTTACGAGTTCAAGCCCCACGTTGGGTGTGGAGCCTACTTTAAAATTCCCAGGGGGGGAAATCCCTGGGTGGTTCAGCAGTTTAGCGCCTGCCTTTGGCCCTGGCCCAGGGCTTGATCCTGGAGACCCTGGAGACCTGGGATTGAGTCCCACATCGGGCTCCCTGCTTGGAGCCTGCTTCTCTCTCTGCCTCTCTCTCTTGGTCTCTCATGAATAAGTAAATAAAATCTTTAAAAAAATAAAATACTTTTTTTTCAAAGCATGTATCAATTTCATTTCAGCCAATGCTGAGTGTATTTAACCTTTACTCTTGGTAAAAATTTATTACAATAAACTAAAGAAAACCTTCCTCTGACAGCAAAATTGAATTGGCATCATTTGGAGCCAATTGAATTGGCATCATTTGGAGCCCAAGCTGGCCACCAGATGGCAATACAAGAAAAAGCGTGATTTCATCTTCCAACACTTGAGAGTCATCCACAGGCTGTTCATCACTGCAGGCAACCTTCAGACTATTCCCCATTCACCAAACTGCTAACTAGGAAGTTTCTTGTATTACATTTTTTTAATTTTTTTCTTTTATTACATTTAATTATAATTTAAAACTTACTAAATTACAACTATATTTTTATTATTTTTATTATTATTTTTATTATTACAACTATATTTTTTTCCTCCAGGAAAAGTCATCCTGACCCTTTTATTGTTGAAATTAAAAAATAAAAGACACTTAAATACAGGTGAACATATAGGGCAAAACAGAATCATAAAATTTAACGTTGAATTAAGCAGTGAGCTGAATGTTTGGGTCTCCAAATTGGCTTGAACCCAAACTGCTTAAAAATGGGTATGTTCACAGTTAACGGCAATTGGCTTATAGGTGAGAGAATGGTCGAAGCTGTTCCAGTTGAACTTCCAGAGAAATTCTCTCCTCAAGAATATCCTTTAATTGTTGCTGCAATTCACTGTTCAATCTGGCCAAAACTGTGTTGGTTTCCTTATTGCGTCTAATTGATGCCTGAATTGCTTTCTTATCTTTCCCAACAGACCTAGGAATAGAAGGCTGTGATGCAAGCACAGCAGCTAAGACACCTGTCTTTTGCGTATGTTCGTCAACTTCTGGCCTTAATTCATCTTCAGATTTTAATCTTCTTCAAACAGGTTTAGGTGGTGGAGCAAGAGGTGCTGTGGCTTTGCTCACATTGGCGGGAACACTAGCAGCTGTCTTTTCTTCAATTTTACTATCTGTTTTGGCAACTCGAAGAGAACTTGCAGGATCTGAAGCTTTTTCAACCGGCAAGACCTCTGGATGTTTCTCAGCTTCATCATCTTGTTCTTCATTTACATTTGATGCAGCAAATACTTCAAATTGGCTGAAATCTGCAAAATCTGGTTCTGGTATCTGCTGAGGTGAGGTACTAGTGTTGAGTTATCAGGCCATCAGCATCCACTGGGCAATGCACAACGGGACCAGGAGCCTGTGAGGGCTGTGGTCTTGGAGGCACTGCAGGAGGATGGACAACAACTCCAGCCTGTTGTTGTCCTGTGGTGACTGCAAAGGTCCGATTCATATCTAAAGATGATGATCTAGAATGAGAAGGCTGTGGTCTTGGAGGAGGAGGTGGTGGTGCAGTGTTATCAGGAGATGTTCCTGAATGAGACCTTTGATGAGTTACGTTGATTCCAATCTGTTCTGGGTCCAAAGTAAAAGAATCTGAACTACTGTACCCATCTGCTACAGTATTTCCAGAAGCAAATTTCACTGATGAATTGATCTTACTTTCCTCCGACAGGTCAGATGTTTTCACCAGTAATGGGCTAGTGGGATTAGTATGATCACTGCCAGTTCTTTTCAGTTCCATTTCCTGCATGTGGATTTTGCTTGGAGTCATAGGAATGGGAACTGGATGAACAATAGCAGTATCAGGATCAGCTAGTGCAATGTTAGAATCAAATTGGGTCAGAGTTTGTGAGCTTGAAGAGCGTTCACTAAATGTCTCCCACTGCTCACTGCTCTGATTCAACTCAGGCCAAGTCCGGTTTAGTGATGGCATTGATGGTGACTTGCTTGGAGGTGCTTCTGCAGGAGAGCCTGAATAACCTACCTCACTTGGCTGATCTCCAACATCTGCTGAGTCCTCCAAATCAATCAATTTGGGCATTAGGCTTTCAGGGAGTTTTTCTGGTAAGTCATAGCCATTCTTCCTAGCAACTACCAGATGAAAAGCAGCACAAAACTCATCCAGTGTCAATGCTCCATCTTTATCAAAGTCTGAAAGTTCCCAAATATGAGAAAGTTCAAGAATAGGAAGTTTTGATTTTGTAAAAAACTCTTTAGCTTCAGATCCTGGAATAAATCCGTTTAGATCAGGCTGAATGGTTTTAAATTGATTTACATAATACTGCCTTTGTTCATCTGTTATTTTCCAGGGATCATCATAACTACTGGATTGCTTATGAATTTCACTGGCAGCTGTAGCTGATGCTCCAGTTCGTACTGTTGTCTAGTCCTGGACAGAAGCAGGATGCATGGTTAAAAGAGTACTGGTTGGTGGAGTATCTGCAAAACCGACCCAAGTTTCTTGTGGTGGAGGTGGAGAATGCCCTGACCACACTGCATCAACAGCAGAAGAACCTGATTGTGCTTCACCAAAGGGAGACCAAAATGGTCCAGGTCCTGCAAGAGGCCTCTCGCTATTTCCCCCACTGGGGTGATGGCTGTGCTTCCTCCATGTGTGTGGAGAAGTTGGTGGGGACTGCTGGGGTGAAACTACTGGAGATGCAGGTTCCTGCTGATCTGCAGATGTACGAGGCTGGACAGTATCATAGCTTACAGATCCCTTTTTCACTTGCCCCCTGCCAGGTGGTGGTGGAATTACACCAGAGTGAGACCCTTGTTTTTCAGAATCTGAAGAATATGAGGCTGCATGGCGAGATTCCTGTTCATTCTTTGAAGCAACAAATCTTGGCAGAGGAAGGTCCTTTACTGTATTTATACTTTCCACTCTTAAAGGGAAACCAGACTGGGTAACAGCTACAAGTTTCAAAGCAATATAGAACTGACTTCTTCCAAAGTAACCAAGCCTCGTTGCACCACAAAGCTCCATAATCTGGAGGACCACGTCGTTGGGCAGCTGCTCGGCCAGGAATCAGGAATAGCTCCAGCACCCAACCGTTGGCCGCCACCTTCTTGGTGCTCTCGATGTCGCAGTAGGAGAAGAGATCCGAGTAGTACTTCTGCTCCGCATCGCTCAGCGTTAAGCCTTCCATCTTCGCCTCCGGCTCACAGCAGCCCCGCTCCGCCCCTTATGCAAGACCCGGGCCGGCCCCACGACCCCGGGGAAGACGGGGGCCGCGTGCGCCCAGGCTTCCTCCTTGCCCCGCGAAGCCGCGCGGAGCCCCGGCCTCCGGCGCGCGGGGGACGCGCGAGCCTACAACTATATTTTTATCATGTTTGTGATACAGCAGTGTGAAGATTTAAAAATCCATAATAGCAGATACGATGGAGCTAGAAAGACAAGATTCATGAAAATTACTGTCCAAAAAAAAAAAAAAAAGAAGAAGAAGAAAAAGAAAATTACTGTCCATGGGAAGTACCAAATAAGTGATAGAATAAGAATCATTGGGCACAGAAGTCTTCATGAAGAAAAAAGGTACAGGTCTTGAATGAGCTTTAAAATGACACTCAAAATAATACTGTATTGTATAGTTGCAAGTTGCTAAGAGATCTTAAAAGTTCTCATCACAAGTGAAAAAAAAAAAAAACCAACTGCACTGTCCAATAGATAACACTACATTCAGCCATTAAAATTAAATTAAAAATTAAATTCCTCAGTCACACCAGTCACATTGTCATTGCTCCAACAGCCACAGTGTGGCTAATAGCCACCAAATTGAACAATACAAATAGAGAACATTTCCGTCATCACAGAAAGTTCTGTTGGACAGCAGTGCCTTAAAGGATCAGTATAGGGGCTCCCAGGTGGCTCAGCGGTTGAGCATCTGCCTCCTGCTCAGGGCGTGACCCCCGGGTCCCAGGATCGAGTCCGGGTCCCGGGATCGAGTCCCGCGTCGGGCTCCCTGCATGGAGCCTGCTCCTTCCTCTGCCTGTGTCTCTGCCTCTCTCTGTGTCTCTCATGAATAAATAAATAAAATCTTTAAGAAAAAAAAAAAGGATGGATATAACTAAAGTAAGCTGACAGAAAGGAAGTAGTAGCTACCATTCTTAAAAATTCCTACAATCTGTCAAGAACTATAGAAATCATTTCACTCAAACTTTATAGTCTCATATTTCCAGGGAAACTTGAGGCTCAGAGAAGTTAAATAAATTTCCCAAGGCCACCTAGCTATTAAGAGCTAGGACATAAATCCAGTTCTGTCAAAACTCCCCAATTTTTACTTCTCCATGCCACTTCCTATGCAAAATAAGAGGCGGAGCTACAGAAGACGGTTTGTTTTGGCAGATCATGAGAACTCTGTGCCGGCTCAGGTCAGAAAGAGAGTGAGGTGTTTTAAGTACTTGAGACACATAATCAAAGTGTTAGTTAAACTCCCGTCCTATAGTTGAATAATGCTTTCGTTATGTAAGTGGTTTTCAGACGAGCGCCTATTCAATTAATTAATAAGGGAACATAGACAGGAAGTAAGGCCTGAAGTGCCAGGTTCCTGCAGTTTTAACAATGTCTACCTCGAAACTCCATGATCTCCTCACAGGAGAACAATTCTGTATCTAAAGGTGCAACGTCTCAATTCGAACCACCTCACAAACAACCTCGGTTGCAAAAGCTCTGGTCTCTGCATCCTTGGCACATGAGCTGAAGCATAGGACCTAAATCCTGATGTGAAGCCTACGACACCTCTCCCAGGATGTGCTGCTCCCTGCAGGTTCTAGCTGTGCTTCAGCCACATGAAAGCCACGTCATATGTACTGAGCATTTAGGGAGCTCAAGTAAATATTCTGTAAATACCCCAAGAACTATCAATGACCCACTCCTTTTGTTCCCTATGAGAGGTAAATGCTTCTAAGTGCTAATGCTCATGGCCAAAATGTACATTTTACATATGCGAAGGTCTACACAAACGACAAATGGATAATACCCATCATCTGACGTTTCTAAGATTACTACTACTGTTCAGTTTTACTCGGTTCCACGCCAATGACTCCGTGCCCTCGCTGTGTCTAGCATTATGCGATACACCAGTAACTCAAAGAACCTATCTTTTTTCGCTAGAAAAGACACAAATACGGGAGACACAGAGAACACTAAGGCCTATCGTAGTCAAAGTTCAAATACTTGCTTTATGGTCCCATCAGCCTCTGACCATCCCCACTGAGAATGTCCGAATCCAAGCCCACTTGGTTGGCAGGGAGTCTACGGTAATGTTGCGGATGCTTCCATGTGCCTCTTCAGGGCTGGCACGCAGGCCTCTGAGGACCCAGGCCTGCCTTCCTCTGTGGACTCCATCCTCAACCTGAAGCAAAAGGAAAACAATACAGAACTTCGTATAGGAAATAAATGCTGAATCATCACTTGGCAGAGTTCTCTTTTAGGGATGGCCCTATAAGGCGCTGCTATCAGAACAGATTCCAAGTTTTGCTTCCGGCGCACGGTCAACTATGTTAGAGACTGCTCTTAGTGCAGGAGGAATCCACTCACAGCATATAGAAAATAAAAGTGGGGAACTCAGAAACTCCCCAGAAATGCAGAACCATGCAGCTCATTCATGCCAAGAGAACAGAATTTCACGTAGCCCCAGTCCCACTGCTCGTGTAACAAAGGAAAACACAGTATCTGACCGCTTCGGGTCAAAACAGCGGGAAAGAATAACTTGAAATCAGGATAGAAGAAGCAATAACACCGCTACTCGGTTAACTTGATATTTTACCTATTTCATAATACTTGGTCCATCTCAGAACTTATAAAGCACTTTCTATATTTACCTCATTTTTGCAAATACTATGTCATCTCCATTTTATAGGTCAGCAAGCAAGGTTTGAAGACTAAATGGCAGGCAGCCTAGTGGTTAAGATCATGAATTTTTTTTTCAAGATTTTATTTATTCACGAGAGACACACAGAGAGGCAGAGACACAGGCAGAGGGAGAAGCAGGCTCCCTGCAGGGAGCCCGATGCAGGACCAATCCTGGGACCCTGGGGTCACACCCTGGGCCGAAGGCAGACGCTAAACTGTTGAGCCCCCCAGGCGCCCCAGATAATGAATTTTGAAGTCAAGACAAAACTGGATTTGAATCTTTGACTCCCTGGCATATTTGCAACTTCTCTAAGCTTCTGATTCCCCTTCTCTAAAATGAAAACAAATACCACCTACCTTAGGACTATTGGGAAGATTAAATGAGGTAAAATAAACATAAAATACTTTGCACAGTAGTTTGCATGTAGTTAGTAAGTTAAATGTTTAATGTGCTGTTTTTATTATTGTGTCCAGGCTCAACCAGCTAATAGAGTAGGAACCTAGATACTCCACCAAACAATTTCACTTTTCAAAATAATCTTGAAGCCAGGAAAGTCATTCATACCCCTCATAAGGCCCTTCCAAATCCGAGATACTTCTAATTGGAAAACTGGATGTTTCACAAGACATGATTTTAGTCTTTTAAGACTAAGACCTAAAAAAAAAAAAAAAAAAAAAAAAAAAGGAAAGGAAAGAAAAAGATACATATTTATACCTTTAGTGGGATTCCCAAAAGCTCGTTTTGCATGTTTACATCCCAAAAAACATTTCCATTTTCCCTAACTTAATGCTAAAATACAAGTTTACCCCCTCAACACCATAATTTCGGGAAGCTATCCAACACAGTTTGCTACGTAACCCCTGGAACATGCTCCTTCTGCCCTTGGTGAACACAACCATGTGGTTTCTCTGGTTCTTGCTGCCATTCTTTCTCAACATTAGATACATGCTCACAGCAAAATAAACCATCCCTTACCTAAACTGAAGTGGGCTAAGGTATATTCACATAAAAGCCATAAGCACGGTTTTGCTTTTGATAGAAAATCCTTTATTGCTCAGTCAAGATATTTATGGTGCTGGTTGGTTTCTAGTCATCATTGTGTACAAAATAAATATATGTAAAGGGAAGAACTGCACATTTAGAGTCCTGATAAACAATATATCAAAACCCACCTGAACTGTCACATGTGACAACTGACTTATGCACACTCATTTTGGGGCAAACAACAAGACTGTAAACTACCTAAATGTTGACAATAAAGGTTAAATAAATCATGGCACGCACATACATTAGATTGCTGTATAACCATTATAAGGAATGTGGATGGCAGTGCCCAGGTGGCTCGGTCCGTTGAACATCTGCCTTGAGCATCAGGTCACGATCCCAGGGTCCTGGGATGGAGCCTGCATCAGTGGAGAATCTGCTTTTCTCCCCCTCTGCCTCTCCCCACTCTGCTCATACTTACTCACTCTCTCTCTCTCTCAAATAAATAAATAATTTTTTTTTTTTTAAAAAGTGTGGATGTTCTTTATTTACTTATTTGGAAATCTTTTTTTTTTCCCCCAATTTGGAAATCTTAACTGGGAAAAAATACCTGCTAGAGTATGTAAAGAAGAGAGGAGGGTGAAATGCATGTATTTGCCTATACTTACATAAAATATCTCAGAAAGGATACATAAGAAACTGTTAATGCTGTTACTGGGGAGGGGAATTAGGTGGCGTAGGAGACTTGGTGATAACACTTTGGTCCCTTTTTAATTTTGAACCATAGCATTAAATTAACAATAAAACTTGAGAATTATAAGGATTATGAGATATATACAACCATCTATTACCACAATCCACCCACTAGTTTATTTCTGTCACACCTCTGTGTGACATATTCTACATATAAGGTAGAATAACACCTACATTATATTCAAACTGATGCAGGATACAAAATCAATGTCCAGAAGTCAGTGGTATTTCTATACACTAACAATGAGACTGAAGAAAAAGAAATTAAGGAGTCAATCCCATTTACAATTGCACCCAAAAGCATAAGATACCTAGGAATAAACCTAACCAAAGAGGTAAAGGATCTATATACCCTAAAAACCACAGAACACTTCTGAAAGAAATTGAGGAAGACACAAAGAGACGGAAAAACATTCCATGCTCATGGATTGGAAGAATTAATATTGTGAAAATGTCTATGCTACCCAAGGCAATTTACACGTTCAATGCGATCCCTATCAAAATACCATGGACTTTCTTCAGAGAGTTGGAACAAATCTCAATGGAACAGAATAGAGAATCCAGAAGTGGACCCTCAACTCATGGTCAACTAATATTCGACAAAGCAGGAAAGAGTATCCACTGGAGAAAGGACAGTCTCTTCAATAAATGGTGCTGGGAACATTGGACATTCACATGCAGAAGAATGAAACTAGACCACTCTCTTACATCAGACACAAAGACAAACTCAAAATGGATGAAAGATCTAAATGTGAGACAAGAATCAATCAAAATCCTAGAGGAGAACACAGGGAACTCCCTTTATGAACTCGGCCACAGCAACTTCTTGCCAGACACATCCATGAAGGCAAGAGAAACAAAAGCAAAAATGAACTATTGGGACTTCATCAAGGTAAGAAGCTTTTGCACAGCAAAGGATACAGTCAACAAAACTACAAAACAATCTACAGATGGGAGAAGAGATTCAAACTGATGTAGATCAAGGAGAAAAATGGAAATCAATTTACACTCAAGGTCACTAGGCAAAAGTTTTTAAAAGAAAAAAGATAGGGGCAGCCCTGGTGGCTCAGCTGTTTAGCACTGCCTTCAGCCCAGGGCGTGACCCTCGGGACCCAGGATCGAGTCCCACGACGGGCTCCCTGCATGGAGCCTGCTTCTCCCTCTGCCTGTGTCTCTGCCTCTCTGTGTCTCTCTGTCTCTCATGAATAAATAAATAAAATCTTAAAAATCTTTTCAAAAAAAGATACGCAAAATAAATGTAGCATTTACTTCTAGAAGGTATCAAACATTTATTTTAATACCTGGCCTTCATATATCTTGATTTTCAAAAGCAGAGCCTCGTAACGGTTTACGGACTCACTGTGATACCAGTATGTGACTTAGGCTTGGCCTGAGCTAAGGCCCTTGATTTTTGTTTAGTATTTCTTAGGCCTTTTAGGGCACCCTCACTACAGTGGTGACATTAAAATTGGGAGTTCCTCTTAGGGTCACTAAAATCATCAAACTTCAGACGTGGCAGCCTAGGCTCACCAAGGAAGTGGAAACGCTCAGAGCAAAGGCCAGGGCAAAAAAACGTTTGCTGCAGCCCCCACAAAGCCAGCGAGGCCCTGGGCCCCGCGGCCACAAAGGAAGTGAGGTGCACTGGCCTGAGCCTCCTCCCAAGATCTAGCCTCTCACCCGGGGAGGCAGGGGTGGAAACAGCCTTGGGACACTAACGGCACCGTCCCTTCAAGCAGAATGAAGCCGGGCACCTCCAGGAGCCGGGCTCCTCCACAGGAGGCACAGCCTATGGCTTCTGGGTCCCCATCCGGGACAGGCCACGACCCAGGTGGGTGCTTGCCTGCCTTCCCCCAGGCTCGCCCTGCCGGGACGCAGGGTTCAAGGGCCAGAGGAGTCCCGAACAACCAGGGAGCCAAACCAAGTGCAGGCTCGGCAGCCCGCCTCCCCGTGGGGGGAGCAAGAGCAGAGACCGGAGGCCCGGGGAAGTGGCCTCTGCCTGACTGGGCTAAGGAGCTACAGGGACGCCCTCCTCCTCTACCTTGAAAGGCCCCTCGGGAGGCAAGCCCCCTTCGCTGCCCTGGCCCCAGGGAACAGTGAGGCACTGCTTTTAGACTGAACTTTTAAACCAAGTTTCCTTGTGAGTTAATGTGCTTATCACAAGTGGACTCCTGTGTGTCCATGTCCCGGTTTAGGTGGCCCTACTGTCAACGACTTTCATTTCCTTAGGATAATTTCCTAATCTTTGTGACCTCAAAGTGGGGAATTTGTGCAAGGCAACAGGTTTCATTACGCCTGGCCTAGACCTAGACCCCTTCCCATCAGAACTTCCCTCCAGGGCCTTATTCCAGCTAATAGGCCTATGAATAAAAGAGGCCGTGGCTAAGGCTTCAGGCTTGGCAGGAACATCCAATGTATAACCCTTCCTCAACTAGCCCCTACCTTCTCAGCGTTCTGCACCGTGACTATCACTAGTTCAAACTCCTTTGTCTTTTCTCAGTTCCTCACAAATTTACTGGTTCTCCATCTAAAGATATAAAAGCTTCCTGCTCGGGTCGCTTCTTCAGGGCTTCCTTCTCTTGAGAAGGCTCCCATGTAAATTAAAAATTCAGCGAAATCCGTATGTTTTTCTCCTGTTCATCAGTCACTTTAATTTTCAGACCCTGCCAGGGACTCTAAGAAGGTTCCCTTAGAGTAGCAGATGAAAATCTCTATTTCGAAAAAAAAAAAAAAAAAAGAACATCTCTATTTCAAGGTGCTGCACAGGGGTATTCTAGGACATTTCACACAAGTTGTGATAGTTTCCAAGAAACTTTTTAGCTGCGCAATCTGGAATAAATTTCTTAAACTCTCTGAGACTCAATTTTCCCCTCTGTACCATGGGGATAGTAATACCTACGTCCCTAACATATATACAAATATATGAAAGAGTCTAGCATAATGACCGGTCATAGTACATGCTCAATTTATGGGATCCTTCCTTCCTTGCTTATTCCTCATTCTTATATAGACAGAACAGGAAAAAGTAAATAACCACTTGCATGAGTTTACTAATATACTATTATATTATATAGTAATTAATTCATCTACATATCATATAATTTTTTCTAGATACAAGTAAATCAATGAAAATTAGCTTCTCCTCCTAAATTTTATGATTACAGACCTATAGTTACCCATAATTTCCTGCTTCTTAATAGTGGCAAGGTTACATTGCAGATTTTCTTTTTTTTAAGATTTTATTTATTCATGAGAGAGAGAGAGAGACAGAGACAGAGACACAGGCAGAGGGAGAAGCAGGCTCCATGCACCGGGAGCCCGACGCGGGACTCGATCCCGGGTCTCCAGGATCACGCCCTGGGCTGAAGGAGGTGCTAAACTGCTGAGGCACCCGGGGTGCCCTACACTGCAGATTTTCTTCCTCTGCAGTAAGAGATATGAGTGGATCATTCTGGAAAGCCAGAAAGATGAGCGTAGGGCTCTCTGAAATCATTGTGAAAAGAACAGCTTTAGTAAAGGGCTTTGGAACACCATGATTACCTACAAAGACAGAGAGGTATGGACCCTGTGTATTTTAAGGGTTAAAAAGGAAAGGCTGGCCCATCTCTAAAGTGGGGAATGAAGAATCTGGGTCCTGGATCCACTGGGTTGCAGATGCTGAAATCAGCTGACTCTACAATCCTGCAAGAGAGCATTAAAAAATGTGGAGCCTGAGTTGCTCTAAGTAGGACCTTTTGGGCCACTTAGTGGGATCATCTGTCCTCAAAGAACCTTACTGACCTGTGCAATGATCTACTTGAACAAGATCATCATTGCAGCACCATAAGGTAGCACAGCCACACCATGTGAGTGAAAACTCACTTACCAGACTCTGGGTTTTGGGATGGATGTGGGAGTCAAGCTGTCCCTCCCCGAAGCCTTAAGTCTTTTGGGATGATTTGGGGGAAGAGAGAGGCATGTTGTTCTCAGTAAGGCGTTGGGAGACCATATCCCCCCTCCATGCGCACCCTGAATTCATGGGAGACTTCAGGTCAGTTATAACTACAGGTAGCAAATGATGCAAAGATCATACCGTATCACAGATTTATTAGCCTGCTATCCCCAATTCTTGATGTTACCATTATAATAAAAACAAAAAAAAAAGCTAAAGAAAGCAAACAAATCTCCCCACAAATCACCCTTTTGCAGAAACCTCCTTCCTCATCCCCCCCTCTAGTCACCTCCTGCGGAGGCGACTCTGATGAGACCTCCTGTGCGCCTAATATTTCTCTTTATCTCTTCCCCACTTTCATTCTTCCATAGGACACATCTTCTTGCATAAAGTCCCTGACCTCGAGACCCCTGGGATAAATATTACGCCTCTGCCTTAGTCACAATCTTTCTTTAGGTTTTCAGCCGGTTCTTCCCTTCTCTGGACCTGGAACCCCTTCCTCTTCCCATCTTATCCCATCAGTACCCATGATAACACCTCTTCCCTTTATTCCCCACTGGTCAGGCTCTGCGAGTCTTCTAAAACTTTGCTACCATTTCGTTTCCCAGAAGTCGAACAAATTTATGATGCCAGAGCAATATGAATATTGCTAGTCTATACATGAAAAATATACAAAAAATATAACGATTACAAGACCAAGCAGTGAACTCATATTTACATTCTGTAAATGTTTAGGACATCTGGGTGGCTCCATCAGTAAACATCTCAGGTCATGATCTTAGGGTCCTGTGATCAAGTCCCCCAGTGGGCCCCTTACTCAGCAAGGAGCCTGCTTCCGCCTCTCCCTCTGCCCGCTGCTCACTTGCTCACTCGCGCTCTCTGTCAAATAAATTAATAAAATCTTTTTTTAAAAATAAAATAAAAAAATTTAATTAATATATTTCTTTGAGACTTAGAGAGAGAGAGAGGGCACAGGATGGGGTAGGGCAGAGGGGCAGGGAGAAAGAAACTCTACGCAGACTACTGAGTGCGGGGCCCCACTCCAGGCTGGATCCCATGACCCTGAGCTTGATCATGACCTGAGCCAAAACCAAGAGTTGGCTGCTTAGCCAACTGCACCACTCGGATGCCCCCAATTATTAAGATTTTTATCCCTTCTTTTCCCTTTTCTTTTCTTCTCTTCCTCCTCCCTTTTCTTCTTCATTTTTCTTCTGCTCCTGCTATTTCTCCCATATATTTTATATATTCTGTATTCTGAGATATCAGAAATGCTTTTTTTATTTTTATTTTTTTCTTTCTTTTTTGTTTTTTTTCCAGAAATGTTTTTAGATACTACTTCTATACCTTCTTGGAACCCAAATAAAGAAAATAAGATCGTACCTATTGCTAGGTTGTTTCAGCCATTTGAGGTTTGCAAGATCTTGTGTACGAACTAAACGATTCTTATCAGGGTGTGGGTGCTAGTTGCTCAGTCCAATGTGATACAAACCCAAATTGGTCATAAGGAGAACCCCTTTCTATTTTATTATATTTTATACTTATTTATTTATTTAGCTGACCGAAACCTTCGTTGAGAGCCAAAATACCAAGAGGCTGTCTTCTGGAGATTCTTGGGCCTCAGACCTTAGGAAGTAGGGCCCCTCAACCCATGATGTTAGCAGAAGGCTAGAACTAAGTTCCACAGCCAGGCCACTTTCTGTGTCTCCGACGCCAGGCTGAGCGGCAAGTGCTGTGCCCCTGTCTCCAGGTTGAGGCCTGGCCTGTGGACTCACAGCCAAGGTTCGCAGGCCGCACAGCTTGGTCCTCAGCTGGCCCCACGGGCGAGTGTGCACAGTTGAGGGCACAGCCGCCGCTGAGGCCCACCTGGGGGAGCACCTGCCATGGGCAGGTCCACGCTGCCAGGTGCATGAGGACATCACTAAGCTCCTCTCGAAGGGCTGCCTGTCCCTGGGGGACCAGGCTTAGGGGCCAGGCTCCCCTTCAGGCTTCCACCTCCCCCACCGAAGCCAGGAGCAGGTTGGTGGGATTGGTGGAATTGGCCCCAGCCTCGTTCTGCAGCAAACTCAGCACGCACGCACGTGGCGGGTGCCCTCAGGTGTGGGCGGGGGGCGAAGCCAAAGGGGCTGGCAGCCACGCCATCTGCCCCCGTGTTCCCATACGCATCCCACCCACCAGAGACAGCTGCCCGCCACACACCAGCCGGAATGCACCTGCCAGGATGCTCCTGCCGGGATGCACCAGCCGCCATGCACCTGCCGGGATACACGGGACAACACCGCCACCCCTTTCTATTGGAAAGGCTTATTTGCTTTTGCTTGGGTATCACAAATCCATTTTTCGTATATTTATTTTCTGAAATAGATAGACTTACCCAGGAAAGCATGTACCTTACAGAGTAGCTTGATTAATCCATTTTTCCTGTCCTTATGGTATGACAGAAAATGTAAGGAAATCTTAGGAATATCACATTATAATCAACACTACCTAAAATGTTCACTTACCAGGATAGGAAGTCTTGATTTGCAGTTAACTCTTCTTTTTAGTGACACGTATTTTAACTAATTCATCATTTTTCCCCCTAAGATATCTCCAATGTATTATGACAACTTTAAGCATCCAGACAACCAGAGAATAGAATATAATGGACATCTAGGGACACCTGGGTAGCTCAGCAACTGAGGGTCCACCTGGGGCCCAGGGCATGATCCCGGTGGGTAGGGAATTCAGTGCCATTCCGCTCTGCGCAGGGCGCCTGCTTCTCCCTCCACCTGTGGGTCTGCCTCTTTTTTTCTGCCTCTCATGAATAAATAAATAAAATCTTTAAAAAATAATATAATGGACATCTCTACATAAGTTTCCTAGATTTAACAATTGTCTGCTTCATTTGATTATTTTGGCTGGAGTACTTCAAAGCAAATTGCAGATATAACATTTCACCCTTACATATTATTTTCAAAGGAATTTTTTTAAAAATCATAACTACCATACCATTGCCACAACTAACAAATATGTTTTAACCCCTCAGGAGCTCAAAATGGGATTGTAATTGGAGGTAGAACCTTTAAAGAATTAGGGGCACCCGGGGGGGCTCAGAGGTTGAGCATCTGCCTTGGGCTCAGGGCGTGACCCGGGGGTCCCCGGATCGAGTCCCACGTTGGGCTCCCTGCATGGAGCCTGCTTCTCCCTCTGCCCCTGTGTCTCTCTCTCTCTGTGTCTCTCTGTGTCTCTGTGTCTCTGCCTCTGTCTCTCTCTCTCTCTGTCTCTGCCTCTCTCTGTGTCTCTGTGTGTGTCTCTCTCTGTGTCTGTGTCTCTCTGTCTCTGTCTCTCTCTGTCTCTCTGCCTCTGCCTCTCTCTATCCCTCACTCTCTGTCTCTCTGCCTCTTTCGGTCTCTGCCTCTGTTTCTTTTTCTGTCTCCCTATCTCTCTCTCTGTCTCTGTGTCTCTGTCTCCCTGTCTCTCTCTGTGTCTCTCTGTCTCTCCGTGTCTCTCTCTGTGTCTCTCTCTATCTCCCTATCTCTGTCTTCGTCTCTGTGTCTCTCTCTGTCTCTGTGTGTGTCTCTGTCTGTCTCTCTGCCTCTGCCTGTCTCCCTCTCTCTCTGCCTCTGTTTCTTTCTGTCTCTGTCTCTCTCCCTCTCTCCCTGTCTTTCTCTGTCTCCCTGTCTCTCTGTCTCTCTCTGTCTCTCAGGAATAAATAAGGTCTAAGGGCACCCGGGAGGTCAAGCATGTGGCTTCGGCCCAGGCCACGGCGCGGCCCCACCCGGCGAGGAACCCCCTTACACACGCGCACGCACACGCACGCACACCCCGCTCCTGCGCGCTCTCCTCGCTCCTCCAGGAGATATGGAAAAGAAGAAAGAGAGACTCAGCGCGTCTAGGACGCGCCCCCAGGCCAGGGCGGGGTCGGGGGGGCAAAAGCGGGCGGGGGAGAGTAGTCTGAATTGGGTTCCGGAGCCCCGCGGCCCGATGCCCGGGTGCCCCGGCCCAGCCATTGAACTCACCCTGCCGGCCGTGAGTCTATTCCAAGCCCCGGGGAGGGGGCATCCGCCGCGCGCGCGCGGCCTCTCCTGCCCGAAGGCCCTCGCCGGGGCCCGCTCTCTGGGAACTCACCCCCCCGCGCGCGGGGAGGGCCCTGCTAGGGCCGCCGCTGGCCCGAGTCTCAGACCTTCCCAGGGGCCGGGAGAGTGACGCGCACTCCGCGCGTGGCCCCACCGCTGGGCTTCCCGCCGCCCTGCGCACCGCGGCCCGCCCGCCGCTTATAAGGCGCCGCCTGCACGGCCCTTCTCGCTCACGGTGACTTCCCATAACACACAGCAGCATGCAAATACCGCGGGGAGCCCCGCCCCGCCCCCCGCGCCGCCTCGGGACGCATGCGCCGGCGCTCTGTTCCCGCCTTGGGCCGGCGGCGGGCGGGCGAGCGGGCGGGAGCGGCTCTGGCGGGCAAGAGCGGGCGCCATGGCGGCGCGGCGGCGGGGGACGCGCGGCGGCGGCGGGGCGAGAGGTGCGGGCGCGGGGGCGGGAGCGCGGGGGCGGGAGCGCGGGGCCGGGCGGGCGCCAGGTGGGCGGGGGGGCTCTCTGCTGCGCTTCCCCGCGCCCGCGCCCAGTCTCCGAGTAGCTGCGGGCAGAGCCTCCGGTCGCGGGCACCCTCCTTCCCCAGCTGCCGTCACCGACTCCAAGAAGCCAGTCGGGGGGTGCGCGAATGTGGCACCGGGAGAGGCCGGACAACGGCCCGCGCGTCACCCGCCGTACAGTGCACACTGCGTGTCACCCGCTGTGCAGTGCACACCGCGTGTCACCCGCCGTACCGTGCACACCGCGTGTCACCCACTGTACCGTGCACGTGTCACCCGCCGTACAGTGCACACCGCGTGTCACCCGCCGTACCACACACAGTGCGTCCCACACTCAGATGTTGCCATCAACATTCAGGCCTCGGGGCTGGTGGGTACCATCCTCTGTCTTACGCTCCTAAGTGCAGAGGTCCGTCCTACAAATTCGGTATCGCCGCTGTCAGCCTCTGGATTTTACAGTCAGGGCAACTGAGGTACGAAGAGGTGACGTGACTTCCGCAAGTTCCCGCCGCTGGAAGGGACAGGACGGGGCTCCTAACAGGAGACCGCAGAGCTCCGTGTGGTTTGCCTCTGGGTACTGGGAAGGCTCGGGGCACAAGCACACGAGCAGCGGGGACACTCCTGCCTCCGCTGGGAGCTCGCTGGGAGCTCGAGCTCCCAAGAGCCCCGGGGCTCCATTTTACTTTGTTTTGGTTTTTGGCTACAATTGCAATTTGGGAAGGGATTTCCCAGACTACCACCAGGACCAGCGGCTTGGCAGTTCTCATTTCTTTATAAATTTACGAAGCCGTCCTGGACCATTTCTTTAAAAAGATGATGTTTTCTTCGAAGTAGGACCGTGTTCGGGGGGTACTCATTCCTCCCTTTGGTTCTTTGCCCACTCTTCGTGCCCGTGGCTTCTGCAGCATTCGACGAAGCTGGAAGAGTTCATGATGGCAACACGGCTGGAGAAGACCCTCCTCCTGCAAAGAAAACTCGGAGATGCCAGAGGCAGGGGGGGAAAAGGGGGCCTTTGACTGCAGGAGGGGCCGGCAATGGCAGCACGGAAGACAAGCCAGGTCAGCTCTGGGCGGTGGGCCCGCGGGAGTGTCTCCGGGAGAGGTGGGGCGAGGGACGCCTTGTCCTCTGCACTCACGTCTTCCTTTCCTGCAGATGTCACTAGTTTCCTATCCTGTGGGCGAACCACAGTGCGCCTCTCCTGTCTCCGAATCTTCGGTTTTGTGTTGTTTAGACAGATTGACACCTGGACAGATGGGGATTGCTCGGGGAGGACAGAGTTCCTTAGGACACTGATTTCCCGCACACATAGCTCCCGTATGTGTCTGTCTTCCCCCAGAGTCTGTGAAGACCCTGCTGTTAAAGGGCAGAGCTCCCGTGGACCCCGAGTGCGCAGCCAAGGTGGGGAAGGTGAGACTCCTCGCCCCTCGGTTTCTCAGCGCTGTTCCCGGGCTGCTGGGACTCCTGCCCCGAAGCTGCTGGCATTCAGTTCAGAGCCCTCGCCGAGATACTCCTGGCGATGACTTGTCTCCAAGGCTAAGAGAGGGGAGCGGGGGAGTCTGGGGGCTAAAAATCCACGTGTCTTTGACTTCTGGGGTTGTCATCAGCTTTCCACGCTTCGTTCTCGTTCTCGGAAAATAATCCCGTTCTCAGGGAAGAACTGTCTTTGTTCTAATGAGAAACTGCCCTGCTCTGGCACAGGTCACTGACGACTGTGGAAAGGCTTTGAAGAATACACAAGAAAGGCTTCTTTTGGAGCAGGTTTCCTTTAGCTGTTAGAATCCTTGGTTTTTCTATAATTACAAAAAAGCAACATGTGTTCATCATAGGATAATCATAGCTAATGTGTAGAAGACCTAGTGCGGCAGTTCCTTCCCCGGAAGGTGGATATTGGTAGTGCTGGGGAATGACATGTTGAGACACAAGAAAATCTAGAGCGTCACGGAGGATTTCATGAGGACTGAGGTTACGCTACCATCAGTTTTTTCCTTCTCTCCCCAGGCCCACGTGTACTGTGAAGGGAGCGATGTCTATGATGTCATGCTAAACCAGGTAACGGGAGGAGCTGTTCTGCGTATGGGGATTTTTTTCTTGGTAGTTACTGATGACAGGGTCCCGATGCCCAGATCTTTGATTCTGAGGTCCCTATGTCAGCCTTACATTAGCCCTCTCCCTGGAGCTGTTACTGGTACCCGTGCCTGAGGAAGAGGCCTCAGCTTCTGTGGCTTCCATTTGTAGACCTCTCTCTCAGGTTTGTATTTCCCTCCTCGTAGACCAATCTTCAGTTCAACAACAACAAGTACTATTTGATTCAGCTGTTGGAAGATGATGCCCGGAGGCACTTCAGTGTCTGGATGAGATGGGGCCGAGGTAATGACTTTTATTATGGGTTTTTTGATTTGTCATTCAGAAAGCCAGAAGCAGGGTAGTGAGTAACCAGAAGATCCTCCGGATTTAAGTTGGTGGGATGGAGGCTCCATCACCTGGGAGGGACTTGGAAGTGGGGAATGGCAAGCATCTTCATTAGGAAGTTCCCATTGGCAAAACTAAGAACAGCCTGTCAGCTGGGAAGTGTCCGGTGGGTCTCCTTGTGCTGCTCAGGGACCGTGGCAGTTGGACGGCAACTCATATCAACAGGACCCGCTTCCTGGGCCCTTCACCGTCCCTCTCGCCTTCCTGCCCACCTGCCAGATGCTGTGCAGGGAGACCTTAGAGAACTGGCCAATGAACTGAGAAAGCTCTTGCTGGATTGGGAGGCAGGAAACCATCTTATGTGTGGCATTTACTTTGCAGTTGGGAAAATGGGGCAGCACAGCTTGGTGGCTTGCTCGGGGGACCTCGACAAAGCCAAGGAAATCTTCCAGAAGAAGTGAGTGCTCGAAACGAGTGCCAAACAAATACCATTCCTCTTCTTTTTTTTTTTTTTAAATTTTTTTTTTTAATTTATTTATGATAGTCACAGAGAGAGAGAGAGAGAGAGGCAGAGACACAGGCAGAGGGAGAAGCAGGCTCCATGCACCAGGAGCCTGATGTGGGATTCGATCCCGGGTCTCCAGGATTGCGCCCTGGGCCAAAGGCAGGCGCCAAACCGCTGCGCCACCCAGGGATCCCCTACCATTCCTCTTCTTGGGTGTATGTTCTTTAGGAATTTTACAGTTTGTGTGATTTGGCTTCCATGTTAACGTATTTCCACTGTGGTGCTCTATGACTGGAACACCAAACTGCAGACTCAGTCAGTGATCATGTCACCTGGAACCCTGAAACTGACTAAAAAAAAAAAAAACAGAAGAATCTATATTTAGCACATGGCTAGTAATTTAGGAAATTGGGTACAAATGAGAATGCTCAGCGAGAGTTTTATTTTTTTTTAAATGGAGTCTTCTTTATTTTTTTTTATTTATGATAGTGACACAGAGGCAGAGACACAGGCAGAGGGAGAAGCAGGCTCCATGCACCGGGAGCCCGACGTGGGATTCGATCCCGGGTCTCCAGGATCATGCCCTGGGCCAAAGGCAGGCGCCAAACCGCTGCGCCACCCAGGGATCCCTCAGCTAGAGTTTTAAAAATTCTTTCACTATGATATGGATGCAGAGCCTTCTGGAGTCTGTGAGAATCTGTCAGAGAAAGGGATTAAACAGGGATCTTTTGTCTGAAATCTTAAAGGTTTTTGTGGTATTTTGGTGCCTTTGGGAAGCTCAAATCCTTTTCTCCCCATTTTTTGTTCCCATTGTCTCCAGAGCTTTTTTTTTTTTTTTTTTTCTTCTTTTTTTCTAATAAGCATCCTAATTTAGAATCCAGAGTTTTGGAAAGTCAGATATTAAAAGAGTTCTAAGAGGGTAGTTTGAGAAAAAAGACAAGGTGGGCGCCTGGGTGGCTCAGTCAGTTAAGTGTCTGCCTTCATCTCAGGTCGTGACCCCGGGGGTCCTGGGATGGAGCCCCAGGTCAGGCCCCCTGCTCAGCGGGGAGCCTGCTTCTCCTTCTCCCCTTGTTCTTGCCTCCTCCCCCTGCCCATGCTTTCTGTCAAATAAATAAAACCTTTAAGAAAAAGAGAAAAGTCGTTTGGAGATGTTCTGAGGAAATAATTATAAGCCCACTCCTACTAGTGGACCCTGATTTGTAAGATTTTCTCGCCATCCTGGACCCCACAGATTCCTTGACAAAACAAAAAACAATTGGGAGGATCGTGAGAAGTTTGAGAAGGTGCCTGGAAAATATGATATGCTAGAAATGGACTATGCTACCAATACTCAGGTAAATTCTGACCACACATTTGGGGAGAAAACTGCTTCCTCTGAACCAGGGTGAAATCTATCAGAATGGCTTAGATCAGGCCCCAGACTGGAACAGGTCAGAGCATCTTGAGTCTTGCTGTTTCTCACCTAAATAAAGGTAACAGTTCCCTCAGAGGTACCTTTCATGGATCTTTGTAGTCTTGAGGGACTGGAGACTAAAGACAGAATGTGCTCTCTTGTCTCTACTATTTAGTATCATTCTTATAATAAAATCCTTGGCCCTATTTTCAGAAGTTTAATATACAGATCAAGAAAGGACTAATACATAGTCACACTGATGAAACCGCATGTAAAGTGGTCTTCACTTTTGGTTATATACATTTTTTATTTATAAAAAAATTAATTTCAACAAATTGAGTTGTACCAGAATGCTGAAAATTGTCATATACGGTATCTGAGAAATGGAAAAATCTTAGTTTTTTTTAAGATGAGAAGATCTGAGACATGATAGCTGTCTTTACATATTTACCAATGAATTAGGAGAGCCTTTTAGACTTATTCTGGGAGTTTACCTGTGGGAGGCACATGTAGGAGGAGAAGGCGGGATCACATCAGGTACTCTAACTGGGTTAGTAACAGAACGAACCTGTGTTCAAGCAGGAGCCAACTGATGCTTACCAAGGGAACAGGGATATTGTAGAGCCAGCCTTCTTTGCAGGGACCTTAAAATAGATCCTTTTAGATTTAGATTTTATATGATTCCTTTTTTTTTTTTTTTTTTTTTTTTGGCTGTAGAGTGAAGAGGAAACAAAAAAGGAGTCTCTTAAACTCCCCTTCAAACCAGAATCACAGCTAGATCTTCGAGTGCAGGAGCTGATAGAGTTGATCTGTAATGTCCAGGCCATGGAAGAGACGATGGTAGAAATGAAATACGACACCAAGAAAGCCCCACTTGGTAGGACTTCAGATCCTGTCCTACAGTCTGTCTTTATATTTGCTAGTTTCTTTAATGGGCTATCTCATCACCACCGTGACTTAAAGCTTGCTGATATTGTGAATCAAGAAAAGGAGATTTTGGGTGAGAGGTGGCGTGAGGGAAGAAGGAGCTGTTTTGAGAGTTGAAGGTGGGGGTCTTTGTGGGGAGGCTCAAGAATACAGTTCTCAGGATAGTGCCCTAAGTTGTGAGGTCTGAGGGTCTCTGGCTGTGCCTGCAGGGAAGCTGACAGTGGCACAAATCAAGGCAGGCTACCAGTCTCTCAAGAAGATTGAGGACTGTATTCGGGCTGGCCAGCACGGACGAGCTCTTGTGGAAGCTTGCAATGAGTTCTACACCAGGATCCCACATGACTTTGGGTAAGGCCTGTGCTGTTACTTCTCCTTCATCCTCCACCTGACCGTCTCCTCCTCACTCAGCAACAACTATAGTCTTTTTATTCCCATTTTTAATGAAATGATCATCTTGGATAGATCATCAAAAGCCAAAAATGATTTGTAGTAGCCTTCGTAGTCAAAAGACAAGTTTGGGATGCGAGCTCCTGGCCTGATTATCATCATGTTTTCGGACCGAGTAGAAGTCACCAATAGAAAATAGGTCTAGGTATCTAACCAACAGGTAAAAAAATTGCTTCAGACATAGAACTCCCTTGTTCCTATTCAAAGGATAGTAGGTGTATAAAATACAATTTATCTTTGTCCATTCTATATTCTGGTGCTTGTTCTGTTCTTATTCCTTTTATTGTTTTATAGCGCTTTGTGACTGAAAAATAACTCTTGAGTGGTCAACGGGTCTACTTCTGTTTCTAGTCAGGACTGTATCCAAGCTGTTCAAAAATAAGATTCGGCTATTGTCAAAAACAAGAAATGACAAGTGTTGGAGAGGATGTAGAGGAAAGGGAACCCTCCTGTACCGTTAGTGGAATTGTCAAGGAGCACAGCCACTGTAGGAAACGGATGGAGGTTCCTCAAAGAAATAAGAAAAGAACTTCAGTATGACCCAGCTATTCTACTTCTGGGCATTTAATCTGAAAAATGTGAAAAAACACTAATTCAGAAAGATATGCATCCTTATGTTCTTTGCAGTATTACTTAAAATAGCCAAGATAGGGCAGCCCCGGTGGCGCAGCAATTTAGGGCCACCTGCAGCCCAGGGTGTGATCCTGGAGACCCGGGATCGAGTCCCACGTCAGGCTCTCTGCATGGAGCCTGCTTCTCCCTCTGCCTGTGTCTCTGCCTCTCTCTTTCTGTATGTCTCTCATGAATAAATAAATAAAATATAAAAAATAAAATAAAATAGCCAAGATATGGAAACAACCTAAGTGTCCACTGACAGATGACCGGATAAAAAAGAGGTGGTATATTATACGATGGTATATACTACTCAAGCATAAAAAAAAAGAATGAAATCTTGCCATTTGCAGCAACATGAATGGATGGATCTTGATCGTATTATGTTAAGCAAAATAAATCAACAGCATAAGACAAGCACAATGACTTCACTCATGTGGAATCTTAAAAAAAAAAAATAAATACAGAGAACAGACAGGGGAAGGGGACTAGGGTGGGTGATATGGGTGAAGGGGGTCAGCTGTATAGTGAGGGATGGTTACTGGACTTGCAGCGATCACTTTCAAATTATAAAGCTGTGCATCTGAAACACGTCTATATGAAATGAACTCATAAAAAGGAATTTCCTTTCTATCAAGTCCCAAATATCAAAACCTATACAGTGTGTTTATCTTTAGTCTGTTACTTTGAGTCCTGTGTCATTGGCCACATCTCAGAGAACTGATCGTGGATTTTATCTCTGTCCTTAGGCTCCGCACCCCTCCATTAATCCGGACAGAGAAAGAGCTGTCAGACAAAGTACAGCTACTGGAGGTGAGACATGCGTGGATTGGGAAGCATTAACTGTCTTGTCCCAAGTTCCTACACGTTGATCCTGTATCTCATCTCCCCAGGCTTTAGGAGACATTGAAATTGCCATTAAGCTGGTGAAGACCGAGCTGCAAAGCCCAGAACACCCGCTGGACCAACACTATAGAAAACTACACTGTGCCTTGCATCCTCTAGACCATGAAAGTCACGAGTTCAAAGTAAGAAAAATGATCACTTATTTTCCTACCTTTAAGACCCATCCCCGGGATCCCTGGGTGGTGCAGGAATCCCTGGGTGGCACAGCGTTTTGGCGCCTGCCTTTGGCCCAGGGCGCGATCCTGGAGACCTGGGATCGAATCCCATGTCGGGCTCCCGGTGCATGGAGCCTGCTTCTCCCTCTGCTTGTGTCTTTGTGTCTCTGCCTCTCTCTCTCTCTCTCTCTGTGTGACTATCATAAAAAAAAAAAAAAAAGACCCATCCCCGTAGCCCCACTGTTCTGTGACCACTTCTGGTTAAGAGCAAACCTTTATGTAGAACAGAATTTCGCTCTACCGGGATCTGGGGGAGGTAGAGCTCTTTCTCACTGTCTGGTGAGACTGTCGGGGAGTGGAGAGTCTGCCGGCTTCACCAGAGGCCCTGAGGTTCTCCAGCTCAGTCCGGTCTCTTGTAGGGCCCACACCGGCCGTTTCTTTCATTTTCTTTTCACAGGTGATTTCCCAGTACCTACAGTCTACTCATGCTCCCACACACAAGGACTACACCATGACCTTGCTGGACGTTTTTGAAGTGGAGAAGGAGGGTGAAAAAGAAGCCTTCAGAGAGGACCTTCATAACAGGTGTCAGTTTAGCTTTGGGTTTGGGAAGACACCCCTTGCCGGAAGTGCAGTTATGGGACTTCTGGAAAATGCAGGAAATGGCTTTTTTATGTTTATGTCCTAACTGCTGGAGAGCAACAGAGTACAGTAATAATGGCTTTCCTCTAGGATGCTGCTGTGGCACGGCTCCAGGCTTAGTAATTGGGTGGGAATCCTGAGCCACGGCCTTCGAATTGCCCCCCCTGAAGCTCCCGTCACAGGTTACATGGTGAGTAGAAATTGAATCCTGGAAGGAGGCACAAGGGCAGGGGATACAGTCATTTTATTCCAGTTCTTTTTTTTTTTCCTTTTTTTTTTTTTCCAGTTCTTTTTTTTTCCCTTTTTTTTCTAGATTAGGATTCTATAGTACCCTTCCCAAGAATTAAACCCACTCATGGATAATCCTGACATTTTTCTTTTTTTTTTTTTAAGACCCTGACATTTCTTACTATGTCTCCCTTTAAATTCCCAAAGATTGGGGATCCCTGGGTGGCTCAGCGGTTTAGCGCCTGCCTTTGGCCCAGTGCGCAATCCTGGAGTCCCGGGACTGAGTCCCTCATCGGGCTCCCAGCATGGAGCCTGCTTCTCCCTCCTCCTGTGTCTCTGCCTCTCTCTCTCTCTACGTCTAAAATAAATAAATAAATAAATAAATAAATAAATCTTTTAAAATAATAATAAATTCCCAAAGATATCCCTGCATGGAGCCTGCTTCTCCCTCCTCCTGTGTCTCTGCTTCTCTCTCTCTATGTCTAAAATAATAAATAAATAAATAAATAAATAAATAAATAAATAAATAAATAAATATTTAAAAATGATAAATTCCCAAAGATATCCAAATAAATAAATATCTTTAAAAATAATAACAATAGATTCCCAAAGATATCCCTCCTACCCCCTCAGAAAGCAGAGATTCACCAATATCCCTGCTTCTCTGGGAAGTAATCGCAAGGGGACGTGGAGAAGGGTCTGAATTGTGTTTAAGATCATGGAAACACAGGGTCGGTGGTGCAGGCCTTTCCGACACAGCGGGTTAAGCAGCTGACCTTCGTGTTTGTCTTTATGCTCAGTTTGGGAAAGGAATCTACTTTGCCGACATGTCCTCTAAGAGCGCCAATTACTGCTTCGCTTCTCGCGTGAAGGACATTGGACTGCTGCTTCTATCAGAGGTGAGACAAGCCTGTTTATGATCTCTAGTTGATTATTAGTTCCTATTTTCTAGAGAGAAAAGTCTGACTCCAGAACCAAGAGATTCACCTGAGAGAACTTGAGGGGGCAGCCGAAGGCAGTTTCCATCCCATTCCTCTGCAGGAGAAGGGGAAGAAAGTATTGGTGGGATTTGCTGTTTGGCCTTCGAGCCATCCAGTGCTCAGGAGGATGTGGGTGTTCAAAGATCTTCTGCTTTGCAGGTCGCTCTGGGTCAGTGTAATGAGCTGCTAGAGGCCAATCCTGAGGCAGAAAGATTACTTCAGGGCAAACACAGCACCAAGGGACTGGGCAAGACGGCTCCCAGTCCCACCTCCTTCATCACCCTGTAAGTACTCAGAGCCTGTACGTGCTCAGGCTGGAAGACTCCTTATGACCAGACAAGACTCTCCTTTCCTTATTCCAGCTTCTGACCCAGAGTTTTCCATTTGGCAGGAATGGGAGTACGGTTCCCTTAGGACCAGCAAGTGACACAGGAATTCTGAATCCAGATGGTTATACCCTCAACTACAATGAATTTATTGTCTATAGCCCCAACCAAGTCCGTATGCGGTACCTTCTGAAGGTTCGGTTTAATTTCCTGCAGCTGTGGTGAAATTGATATTAAATAAACTGGGTAAGATCTGATCTTCAAACAAGGAAATAGATAATGTTGTACTTTTGGATTTTCTGATCTTTTATGTAATAAAAATAACACAAATCTACCACTGGTTTCTTTGGGCTTGATTTCTCCAAGTGCATATTTCTTCTCATGGTCGTACTTCCTCATTTTCAGGACGGGAGGTACTCATTGCTCTACATACCCCACAACTAGCTGCAGGTTATGCAGGATCCTATTCCCTCTCAGCCAAATAGCCTCTGCACATTGGAGGATGCTAATGGACACCGATGGTTTTCCCCATTTAAGTCAATTTTTCTGCAAACTGGAGTTTGTTGGGTATTATTACAAGAAGGGAAGAGGCAACAGAGGCTGGATTGTTCCCTTGCTCCCACCCAAATCCTCTAACTTGCCTCTTTCTCCTGTTTACCAACTGCGGACCAGGTCTCCCACCACTTATCCTAGGACAGCAGATACCCAAAAGTCTGGAAGCACTTAAAGAGAGGATCCCTTCCTGAGCGAGCTGTTCTGCGCCCCAATGCTGACACCCCCGGCTCGTCCTCCCCTGGCGGCGGTGGGAAACCACTGGCCCTGAAGGCCGCTCTCGAGGACCAACCGCGGCGGATCCGGCCCGCATCAGGGTTGGGGTTGAAGCATAAAACAAACAGGGGCACGTGCATATGCCACTTGCCCCACATACCCATCAGAGCGCGGGCAAGGGCAGCCCGTGGCTCAGAGGCCGAACGCCGCCTTCGGCCTGGGCGTGACCCTGGGGCCCAGGATCAAGTCCCCATCAGGCTCCCTGCATGGAGCCTGCTTCTCCCTCAGCCTGGGTCTCTGCCTCTCTCTGTGTCTCATGAATAAAATCTTTAAAAAAAAAAAACACGGGCAGGACAGCACTTGAGGTTTTCTGACACTTTATTTTTAAAATCCAATCGAGAGAGGAGCCGCTGGGATCTTCCAGCCTCGCATCCCGAGCACCCGGGGCTGGTGCGCCTTCACTCCCAGGCCAGGAAGTACATGTTGCCCAGCGTGTCTCCCACGGCGAGCCGCAGGGTAGAGGCCGGGCCCAGCCAAGGCTCCAGGCAGCTCACGGCCCCTTCGCACCGGAACAGACCCAGCTACACGGGGGACAAAGGAGGGGAGGTGAAGCCCAAGGGCTCAGGCCTACTGGTGACCTTGCATTGCCCTCCCGTCTACGCCTTTTATTTGGGGACAGGCTGGCTGCACACCATGGCAGGACAGAAGGACATGGAACCTTGATCTCTTGTACACTCTGGCCAAGTTTCCCCATGCCGCCCCTTCAGCTTCCCTGCGCCTAGACACACGTACCAACTGCATACTCGGCCTCTCCCACAGCTTGACCTCTCTGTCCTTGGACGCTGTCACCAGCAGCCCGGGCAGCACGTGGAGGGCTGTGACGGGGCCTGAGTGGATCTTGGAGGGATGGAGACATGCGGTGAGCCTCCCAGTGGCCAGACCTCGAGCCCTCCCCACCTCCGCCTGCGAGCCGGGCCTCAGCCCCACCTTCCTGCACTGCTGCGTGGTCAGCTCAGTGGGTGGGGACCAGCCCCCCGCACTGCTGCTGTTGCTGCTGCTGCTGCTGCCACCCCCATCGGACGGCGCGCTCCCTGGGCTCGGGGCCTCCGGCACCTCAGCCTTCCGCCAGATGTTGCCCGTGGCCCATTCTCCCGCAGCCGTGCCCTTGGCAAGTTTCCAGAGCATCCCGTTGGCACCGGCGACCAAAAACGAGGACTCTGCAATTTCAAGGGCAGACGTCAGAGCCAGGCTGCGGCTTCTCAGGGCTGACCTCCCCCCACAAGGCATCTCCGCATCCAGGCCCCCCCCCACACACACACACACACACTCACCAGATTCCGGCTTGGCCTGCGTCACCAACACGAAGGTCCCCTGAGGACTCTCCAACTTCACGGTAAACTCGAGCCTCTTTTCAAACTCTCCTGACTCCTTCTGCCTCTGTGAAGACAGGGCTCACCCTGTGTGGCCGACCCCGCGCCTACCGCCCAGCCAAGCAGCTGCTTTTGGCCCCGCACCGCTCAGGACGTCCTTACCTGTAACTCAGACATAGCCACGTGCGTGCATCCCATGCACAGCTCAGGGAACTTTTGCATCTGCGCCCCTGCAGTCAGTGCCCACATCAAGATGCAAACATCTCCAGCGCCCTGGAAACGCCTTCCTGCCCCATCCCGGTCAATAACCAGACCCCTACGCTAGAGCTAACAATAGTCTCAGTTCTGGGGACGCCGGGGTGGGGGGGAGCTCAGCGGTTGAGCATCCGCCTTGGCCCCAGGGCGTGACCCCGGGATCCCGGGATCGAGTCCCACGTCGGGCTCCCTGCATGGAGCCTGCTTCTCCCTCGGCCTGGGTCTCTGCCTCTCTCTGTGTCTCTCGTGAATAAATAGATAAAAATCAAATATATATATATATATATATATATATATATATATATATATATATATATATATATATATATAACCGAGTTCGGCCACCATAAATTAGTTCTGCTTGTTCCTTAACTTTACTCGAATGAAATCACGTAGCATGTACTCGTTTGTGCCTGGCTTCCTTCACCCAGTGCAATGCCTGTCCTGTTCCAGGCTCTACTACTCTCGGTAGCAAGACAAGAGAGACGTGGGGGGTAAATAAATGCAATTAAGAAAACTACACTGATGGTTTCCCATGATTTTTGTAAACACGGGAATCCTTTTTTGTGTCAATAAAATCCTACAGGGAAGCCGAACCCCGTTATAGAAGGCTCGTAAGTAGAGCTGCTCCAGTGGAAGGAAGAGAAAGGAATTTGGAACCAACGCGTTGCCCTTCCTCTTATCCTCAGTCATGGCCCCAAGGCCTTGGAAGCATCGGTCCAGACAAACACGTTAACACACACTCCGGCAGGACTTACCAAGACAGAAAGGCTTCCCGAGTCCGTCGACTGCAGGACAAATACACCGTAGTCCTGATGGGTAGACAACAGCACAGGGCGTTCGGAATAGCTGTCCCTGGTTTCCAGGAAAGACAGAGGCCGAACCCGTGAGCATCCCCCTGTAAGACCCCAGTGCTTCCTTCCATGTGAGCCCCAGGTTCAGGGTCCCCACAAGCCCACTTTCTCTTTAGCTGCAGCCTGAGAGGCTGGTTGGCTCCTACCAGATCACAGAGGGAGCATCCCCTGGCTTCATGCACTGTAACCGCAGCTGCGCCTCGGCCAAGATGAGGGAGCCGCCGTCCGGAGCCAGGGCCACAGCTGTCAGGAACCCTAAGTCCTCCTGCAGAACTCGGTTCAGGTGAAGGCTGCAACTCAAAGAAGGTCCACGGGTCAAGAAAGATCCCCCTTAACTGCGCCTCCTCCCCGAGCACCTGGCTGCCCACGAATTCCTCGGGAGTGAGAAACAAGCACAATCACCTGCCCTACGAACTCTCTTCCTCTCCGTTTCTTTCCCATCAGGACCTCTGTCACTGTCACCATCCTGCACCTGCTCACCTGGGGCTCTCTTACCTCCTTGTCTTTTCTCTCCCTCCTGACCTCCAGCTGATCGACAGACTGTGGAATCTCCTTGCAGCGCATGCCCAGCTCTCTGTCCCCTCACCCACCACCTGGCCCAGGGCCCACCCTACATCTCCCCTGCACTAGAGCAACTGCCGTGAGGGCGGTCTCCCGGCCTCTACTGTCCCCTTCCATACTGCCACTAGAGTTCTCTTCCTAAACTGCACATAATTATTCTCAAATCCTTTATTTATTTATTTATTTATTTATTTATTTATTTATTTATTTATTTATTTATTTATTTATGACAGAGAGAGAGAGAGAGAGAGAGAGAGAGAGAGAGAGAGAGGCAAAGACACAGGCAGAGGGAGAAGCAGGCTCCATGCAGGGAGCCCAACATGGGACTCGATCCCGGGACCCGGGGTCACCCCCTGGGCTGAAGGCAGATGCTCAACCACTGAGCCACCCAGGGATCCCCAATTATTCTCAAAATCCTTAACACCATGTCCCGCTTTATCTTTTCAGTCCAACCCCCTGCAGCCCCGCCCTCACTCCCACCAGGAACCCAGAGCCTTGGCTGTGCCCAGGACACACCATGCACGCTCACGACTCCTCGCCTATCGTCAACACTACCTCCTCTTCCTGAAGCACCATTCCCTTCCCCTGTGGGCCCGGGAAACTCCTACTCAGCCCTTAAGCCCAATCTCAAATAGCAACTCTTTTGTAAACTACGAATTTCTCAAATTCTGGGAACTGTAGCCTCCGTCTTCCTCACAGCACAAGTCCCTCCGCCTACTGCCGGCGGTTTACTTACGCGCACGTTCGTCGACCATGCTTCCTAAGTTAAAAGGTAATTCCAACCTGGTTCCCACAGCCTGGCTCAGAGCTTAGCACAAAGCAGACACTTGATAATTACTATTTACGTCGACATGACCAGGAGCCGAAAACGATTTCCCAGGGACTTTTTCCCACTTACTAACATCCCGTTGACCTAGTGCAAAGTACAGATGGAGTGATCTGCACAAAATCCTGGGTATGAGACCATCAGCGTATTGCGTTAGCCCAGCTGCCCCTTTTCACCTGAACTTTCCGGGCATCGAACCCTCCTGCAGTTCCACTCGCCACTCGCTGACCTTGTCATCGGCACTGAGGACGATCAAGGTGCGCGCCGAGAACCACGTCAGGGCGCCGATGTGGCCTGGAGCCTGGGGAGCGTCCATCCATTTCAGGCTCCATCCTTCCCGGCCAGGCATCGGTGCGCGGCCCACAGGACCCCGTGGGCAAGGAAGGGAGGCTGCTCCCGCTCACCTGCGCCGTGGCCACGGCCTTAGCTTCGTGCCACAAGGTCAGTTCCCCGGTTCGACTCCCGGACGCTGCCACAGAACCGTCTGGGGCCCAGGCCACAGCAGTGACGGCTGCAGGACTCCTGGGCGCACACGTGTCATCTGGAGGAGGAGGGCAATGACGCCCTGCACACTGGGCCGCCCTCGCCCTCGCCCCCTCTTCCATACACAGGCTCACCCCACTCACCAGCTTCCTCGGGGACCTGCCAGAGCCGAACGGAGCCGTCCTCCGAGGCTGTCAACAGGAGGCCTGAGGCCTCCGAAACTGCCGCTGCGCTGATTGGGCCACTGTGTCCCAGGAGCGTGTGTGTCTGCGACACCTAGGACGAGCGGAGGGTAGTGGCGCAAGGAGTGCCCCACCCTGCCTCTGCCCCCCGCCCACCCTGGTCCTTCCAGGGAGCTCACCAGCAGCGGATGCCACAACCGTGCGGCCCCGTCCAGTCCGACAGTCGCCACCAGAAGCTCTGAGCCAGGTTGCCCGGCTGGTGAGACACAGAGGCTAAGTCAGGGCGGGGAGGGCGGGGAGGGCGGGGGCGCTCGTGTCCTCACCTGCCCGGGGCTCCAGGGCCGCCGCGCACTGGCTGATAGGTCCGGAGTGCGCAGGGATACTCGTCAGCTCCACGCCCCAATGATCCCACACTTTCAGGCTCCCGTCTCGGCCCACGGACACCACGTGTGCATCCTGCCCCAGAGCCCCGGATCAGAGCACCGTCGCCTGAGCAGGGCGGGGGGAGTGTGGCTCCCGCCACCAACAGGAGGGCTCAGGCTACGGGCGTAGGGGCCGCCCAAGAGGGCCGAGAACCTGGGGCCCCCCCGGCAGCCGTCCCGCGTGGGGCCTGTTCCCCACAGCCCCCCGCCTCGATGCCCTCGTCCTGCTCCCATCCAGGCCTGAGCGTCTCATTCTTTACCCGCCTCTCGCCCTTGGCAGCGGCTGCCCGGTGCGCCGCGGCCCCACGCGTGCTTAGCCTTGCACCCTGTGAGCCCCCTGCGGCTTCCTCACCACGGCCGCCACGGCGCTCACAGCACTCTGATGACCCAGGAACAGGCCCAGCCGCTGCTGCCGCTCGGGGTCCCACAGCCCCACGGAGCCGTCACTGGAGCAGGACACCTGCGGAGTCGGAGGCTGGTGACGGGCGGGGGCGCTGCGCCCGAGCCCGGGTGAGGATGAGGGCGGCGCTGCCCCTCCCCTCGGGCTCCGGCTCCGGGCCTCCCCGGCCTGGCGGCGTCAGCTGTGCCTCTGGGTTCGTCTGCTTGCCCAGCCCTTGGCCGCAGGGCGCAGTCACAGCCTGGCCTCCAGCGCGGGGAGCCTGCACCGTCCCCACTGTGGGATCTGGGGGCGCTCCCAAGGCTTCAGGCCTGCCGGTCCCCCAGGAGACACAGCCCCGCAGTGCCCACCTACAGGGGTGGCGAGACGAGGCCACGCGGCGCCAGCGAGCTCCGGGCCCCACTCGCACTGCGTGCCGGGAGGCCCACTGAGGCAGGGTCAGGGCAGCCCCCCCGACCCCCCAGCTACCAGGTGCCGCATGCATGCCCTCGCTCACCAGCAGGTCGTCCCTGGTCCACGCACAGCCGGTGACCCAGTCACGGTGACAGGCCAGGAAGGAGCAAATCACGACAGGGCCTTGGGGCTTCCGCACGTCCCAGCAGAAGAGATTCTGGGTAGGTCCCGAGGGGGGTCAGGAGCATGGAGGGGACACGCCGGGGCCTCAGTGCGCAACAAGCCATGAGGGGAGGGGGTGGGGGCACCCAGGACCCCAGGAGGGGGCTCACCCGGTCCCTGCCCCCCGTGGCCAGCCTGCCTCCGTCGGTGCTGAAGCCGCAGCAGCTCACGGGCCCCTGGTGCTCCCGGAGCTCAGCGCCGCGCGGGAAGTCGGCCTCCTGCAGGGGCAGCGTCAGCGGCTGCCTGGGCCACAGCCGCACAGGGAGGGCCTCTGCATGGGAAACGGGAGACACGGAGAAAGGAAGACCCCCGCAGAGGGGAGGCGAGGCAGGACCCCGGGCAGAGGCGCGCCCCAGGGGGTGAGGGCAGCGGGGCAGGGGAAGAGGGGGGGATCAGGGGAAGAGGGCAGGGGTCAGGGGAGGGCGGCGGGCACAGGGGCAGCCCTCACCGTCCCCAGCAGAGCTGCCCGCCCCTGCTACCCCTCCGCGGCCTCCCTCCTCCACGCCCCCCCACCAAGGGCGGGCCCCTCCACATTTCACGTCAACCCCTTTCCCCTCCATCTACACAGCAGACTCCCCCGGGGCCGGAACTCGAGGACTAGAGAGGTCACGGAAGGCCCCAGGATCAGGGCGGGAAACAAACCGCCCAGACTGCTGATGGAAGACACATGCACTTGCAGCCCTTTGACAGTTGTCTGGACCCTGCACGTGTGTATGCAGCACAGGTGCGCATGCGGCACAGGTGCGTGTGTTAGACAGGTGCGCATGTGGCACAGGTGCACATGTCGGACAGGTGCGCATGTTGGACAGGTGCACGTGTGGCACAGGTGCGTGGGCGGCTGGGGCAGGGGGGTGTTGGCGCAGGTGCACATGTCAGACAGGTGCATGCAGCACAGGTGTGCGTGTTGGACAGATGCGTGTGTGGCACAGGTGCACGTGTGACACAAGTGTGCGGGCGGCTGGGGCAGGGTGTTGGCGCAGGTATTCATGACAGGTGCATGCGGCACAGGTGCACGTGCGGCACAGGTGCGTATGTTGGACAGATGCATGTGTGGCACAGGTGCGCGTGCAGCATGTTGGACAGGTGTGCGTGTGGCACAAGTGCGCGCGCAGCTGGGGCAGGGTGTCGGTGCAGGTGTGTGTGACAGGTGCGTGAGGCACAGGTGCACGTGCGGCACAGGTACGTGTGTTGGACAGGTATGTGTGTGGCACAGGTGCGCATGCGGCACAAGTGCACATCAGACAAGTGCGTGTTGGACAGGTGCACGTGCAGCACAGGTGTGTATGTTGGGCAGGTGTGCATGTGGCACAGGTGCACGTGTGGTACAGGTGCACATGTCGTGTCGGATAGGTACACGTCCGGCACAGGTACATGTCCGGCACAGGTGCACGGGAGGCACAGGTGCGCCGGCAGCTGGGGCAGGGGGGCGGCCCGCCATACCTGAAGTAGAAGCCAGGAGCTCTCCGGACGCAGCCAGTCCCCACACGGGCCCCTGGCGTCCGGGCAGCAGCCAGAGCAGCCGCAGGGAACGTGCCTCGAGGGCCCAGCCCTGCAGGGACCCGTCCTCCGCGCCGCTCACCAACGCCCTGGGGCTGAGCCACACCAGCGCCCACACGGCTGCGGCCACAGCCCCGCAGCGGGCTCCCTGGGAGCCTGCACAGCGGACAAGCACCAGGGTCAGGCAGCGGACGCGCCTCCACGGCTCCAGCCCCCACGGGTCCCCGCAGCACCTGAGGCCACCTCGTAGGTCCTGACGCCGTCCTCCCGGTAGCCGACGGCTACCCAATCACCGTCCGGGCTGAGAGCCACGCAGAGGGCCGCCGACAGAGGAAGGGGACCCAGGAGGCCCCGGGGCCGACCCAGGGCCCCGGACCACACCTGCACCTGAGGGCCAAGAACAGGAGCCCAGGTGCGGCACTCGCCCAGGGACAGCCGCCAGCACGAGGGCCCCGCCCCAAGGATTCCGGGGGAAAGGGCAGCCCCTGCACCTGCACCCCCCCGTGCCCTCCCTCGGGTCGCCCGCCCCGTGCCCGCTGACCTCGCCATCCTCGCCGGCCGTCACCAGCTGGCAGCCAGCCTGCAGGGGGAGCACAGCGGCCACCACACCCCGATGTGCAGGGAAGGTGGCCAGCCGTGCCCCCTCCCACCAGGACCACAGCTCCACCGTGCCGTCCAGCCGGCCCGCGGCCACCACCCGCCCGGGGGCCCGGAAGGCCAGGGCGCGGACGGATGCCCCTGGGGCCCCCAGCTCCTGCGGGAGCAGGTGCGCAGCGACGCGTCAGGAGCCGCCGTCCACCCGCCCCGCACCCCGTGCCCCCTCCCCGGGCCCACGGGGCCTGTCACCTTGGCAGCTGTGAGCCCGTCCACGCTGAAGAAGCTGCAAGTGCCCGCCCAGCTGCCTACGGCTACCACATGCCCGTCGGGGTGGAAGGCGGCGCAGTTCAGGGGCCTGGCGCACGTGTGCTGGAAGGCCAGCTGCCCACGGGCCGTGTCCCACAGCTGGAGGAGCAGAGGGGACAAGGCCAGGTGCCCGGACTCGCGCCTGCGCTTCTCCGCCCCGGAGGCTGCCCTGTCCGGCCCCCCGCTGTCCACAGGCACAGCACCCCCAGCCGGCCTGGCCTGGGGGGCCGCCGTGTCGCCCCAGCCCCCGGCGTTACCTTCAGGCACCCCCCCAGGCACACGGTGGCCAGCAGCCGGCGGTCTGGGCTTAGGCAGCAACCGGTGATTTGGGACTGATGAGCACTGGTCTGGAGCACACTGGCGGGGGGAGACAAGGGTCGACCTCCGCCACCCGCAGCCGGGGAGGGCCCCACTGCAAGGCCCGCCCGGGCACCCTTACCGGCAGCCCTGCTGCAGATCCCAGAGCTCCAGGAGCCCGTCGAAGGCAGTGAGGAAGAGGGCGCTGGCGGAGAGGAAGGCGCAAGAGGAGACCCCGTCGCAGCCGCTCACCAAAGACTTCTCCTCCTGTGCCGACGAGCAGGGGCGCACGCTCGGACCCGACCTCCGCTGCCCGCTGCACAGGCCAAGCTCCAACCAAAAAGGAGGCCAAGGCGAGAAGGGCGGGGCCAGCACGCCCTCCGGCCCCACCTCAGGAACACTTAGAAACGTGAGGAGCTCTGAGGGCGCCTGGGGGGCTCATCGGTTCACCCTCCGCCTCTGGCTCGGGGCATGATCCCGGGGTCCTGGACGGAGCCCCCTGTCCTGCCCCCTGCCCAGTGGGGAGTCTCTCTTCCCTCTTCCTCTGTTCGTGCTCTCTTTCTCTCTCAAATAAATAAAATCTTTAAAGAAAAAAAAAAGTGGAAAGCTCTGGGCCCCCTCCAGACACAGGCCAAGCTCAGGCTCCAGGGGAGCCCCATCTCCTCACCTACTGCAAACCGCACCTGTATCCCCAGGTCACAGACCTTGACGGGTCAGAGGAGGGAATGACGTTCCGCACGTGCACGTATGTGCGGTGGCAGGGGCACGCCCGATATGGGGGGGGCACCCGTGCTGCCGTCCCCCCAGCTGGGATGGCGGCCCTCGCCTGTCCTGGGCTCCCCAGTCAGTAGCCTACACTCTCAGCTCTCGTCTACATCACATGGCTGAGTTTTGGCTCCTTTTCCCCTCCTATGTTGTATCTTTTGACAAAAACACCCATTGCTGGGCAGACAAGACTCCAAGCCCAGGCTCCCTGCGAGGCCCAGTACAGGCAGAGGTTTGGCACAGCCTTGAACGGAAAGGGTGCAGCACATTCAGAAGGCAACAGGGATTCAAAAACAAGCCTTAATCCGATGGGTGAGGGGGGAAAGGGGCTGAGTGCAGCGGGCAGCTGGGGGGCGGGGGCACGTGGGGCCACCTTGCCTGAGGCCTGCGGGGGTCTGTGGGGCCTCTGGAGGAAGTCGACCCGCCCTCCGTGTCCTACCTGCCAGGTCCTCAGGTCCAGCAGGTAAACCATCCCATCGGCAGTGCCCACGGCAGCCCTGTGCCCGCTGGGGGACAGGGCCACCGCTGTGGGGGATGAGGGGATGGCCAGCGACAGCCTGGGGCTAGAAGAAGGGCCGGAGAGAGGAAGAGACAGGGAACTCAGGAAGGAAGTGAAGGAACTCCGGCTTGCACTCCTGTGCTTGAAGCCCCCTCCGCGCTGGCTCCGGGCTGCCGGCCCCGCTCCGGTCGCAACTGCAGCTTGACCTCCAGCGGGGCCGCCAGCGTCTGGCCCGGCTCACCTCGGCTGGCCCTCCACGGTACACGGTTTATTAAGCCACCGCAGCGCGCGCTGCAGGCGCCATCGCACGAAAAGCTGTGGGGCCTGGCGGCAAAGAGGCGAGTCCAGGGGCTGGTTGGCAGCCTGCTGGGGCAGGAGCAGCGGGTAGCGGCTGAGGACTGGAGCCTGCTGTCTAAGGAACGCGTGAAACACGGCGGGGTCCGTCTCACAGAGACCCTGCTCCTCTGAAGGGCCTGAGGAAGCTGCAGGAGAGATGCAGAATGTCACTGCAGAGCCAGCCCAGACCCCCCTAAGCCCCAGCACCAAAGACAGTCGGATGATGTGTCTAAAGCGTGAAGTCTTGAGGTCTTCCAGCTCCACATCAGGAACACCCGTTAGAAGTACAAAGCCTCAGGCCCCACTCCGGACCTAGGGAACTAGAATCTGGGGACCCAGAGACCTGCAATTTGAACATTCCCAGGTAATTTTAGACCCGTTAAATAAAGCTTGAGAACCTATGGCCTAAGAGATCTGGGCAGAGGGTCCCCCTGAAAATCACCCGCCTACCCTCTTGTACTTCCAGCCTGGAACAGAAATTTAATGGTTGTTTGCATTACATCCCCAGCCCGACCCCGTGCACACACCCAGGAGCCCCGTATCTCAGAGAGGCCACCTCCTCATGTATCTCACCGTAGAGGGCGTGGGCCTCCAGGAGCCGAGAGACCAGACCCAGTTCTAGGTGTGCGGCCACCACGTGGAGATTGGTGAGGAATTTTGCAAGAAGGCCATGGTTCCCGCTCTGGAGCTGGGAAGGTCAGACTGGACTCATTAGGGTGTAGAGAGGCAGGTGAGGAGGAACAGTCTAGTTTTAGATCCTGCCTGTGCAGCCAAGACCTTGACCCAGAAGCTGGACAAAGGGCCTGAAGGGAAAGGGCAGGAAAACCGGGTGGAGAAAAGTAGAGATGGCGGTGATGGTGGTGATGATGGTGATGGTGGTGATGATGGTGGTGGTGATGGTGATGGCGGTGGTGGTGGTGGTGGTGGTGATGGTGTGTGGTGATGGTGGTGATGGTGGTGGTGGCAGTGGTGATGGTGATGGTGGTGTTGGCAGTGGTGGTCCAGGGGACGTGGGGACTAAGGTGCCTGGGAGCTGGAGACTAACCAGGTGGTAGGGCAGGTCAGCCAGAGCCTCAGGAAGGCAGCTGCGGAAGGAGCCCGAGGCATCAGGGTCGCACGTCTTCCAGAGCTGAGCTACAGGCGTGGGTCACAGAGCAGACATGGAGACTACTGAGCCCCAGAGAATCTCCCAAGATCGCACCCCCCAGGCTGCAGCAAAAGCCAGCCACCCCCCAGGCTGGCCGAATGGGAGCACCAGCGGTGGTCCTGTGGTCCTGGCCCCGGGGGGAGGCCCCACGCGCAGTGCCCTGGCCGGGGCAGGCCAGTCCTGGCCGTCATCACCTGCGATGAGGACGTGTGCGGTCTTCTGCAGCCCCCACCTCTTCCCGTATCGACACTGAGCTGCCGTCCTCAGGGGCCCAGCAGGAAGGCAGAGTCGGGCACCAGCACGTTCCAGGGGCCCCTCCCCCAGCAGACTGTCCTCACGTGAGGGAGAGAGGGCGGAGGGCAGGGGGGGGCTGTCAGTAAGCGGCCGGCATAGCCAATGGCTCCCATCCCACCCTGCAGGGCGGTAAATCAGGTGGCAGCCGTTTGGGGGCCCGGGAGACAGGGGTCGGGGCCACAGCCCAGGACGGGTAAGTTGGAGAAAGGATCTCGAGGATGAGAAGGGAAGGCATAGGGATTGGTGGGGGCCGAGCCGGGGGCAGGTGCACCTGCGCAGACTCTGGACAAGGTAGGCAAATGGGCCCACGGGGTAGGCGTCCCCACTGCTCCCAGCGGCCACGGCCTCTTCCCAGCCCTCGGCCCCCCTGGGAAGCGCGCGCCACGCACTCAGCACCGCGTGCAGCTGCTCCGCAGTCAGACCTGGAATCGCAGCTCTCTGAGGCTCTCGAGCACACAGCACACCCCTCCCTGACACCTGCTGCCCCCACACGGTCCCGGAGACCCCCCCACGCTCTCAGGCCCCTCGGCCCCGAGCACGGACCACTACGCGTGGCCTCCAGGGCGGCCAAGGCTTGGGGAAGGACATCGGGGCCATGCTCTTGCTCCAGGGTGCCCAGGATGTGCTGCAGCAGTAGGGGGACAGTGGCGGGCAGGGCCCGGAGCCGCTCGGACACCTGGGAGGGGAGGAGCCTGGGCTTCAGTCAGTGGGGCAGCGGGGGGGGGGGGGGGGGGCAGCTCTTGTGGGGGGCAGGCAGTGGGCAGCAGGAGGAACCATGGGAGAGGGTGGAGAAGGGGAGAGAGAGAGTGGGGGGAGAAGGGGGGCAGAGGTGTGGGGGGAGGAAGCTGCCCAGGCATCAGGGCAGAGCAAACCAGGAGGCGTCCCCGCAGCCAACCTGCTCGTGCAGCGCGTAGAGCCTCAGGTGGTTGGTAACCAAGCGCAGGTACAGCGGCAGGGAGGACCCCTGCTTCACCAGCAGCAGCCGCATCTGCCGGTGCAGGGGCCTCAGCACGAGAAGCAGGCGCCTGCCCCCCAGCCCCTGCCCCGCTCCAACCCAATGCCACCTGCCAGGCTCCTTCCCCCCACGGCCCTGCCAGCCCTGCTCCCCGGAGGTCGGGCCTGCCCCACCCAGACAAGGACCCCCAGTCACGTCAGGGGCAGCTGCCCCTCCCCGGGCCCCGTTGGAGGTTAGGAGCGGGGCTGCGCGGGGCCCACGTCCAACCTGGTTGTTGAAGGGGGACTCCTCCAGCCGCTTCCCGTACAGAGCCAGCTCATCTCTCACCAGCTGGGCCCGGGCACAGGGCTGCAGAGGCCCCAGGGCCACCACTCGGGCCCCTGGGCTCTGCCCAAGGGTCTCAGCCAGGCCCCCCTCAGCAGACACGCTCAGTACCAGGTGCACCCACTGTGATATTTGGGCAAAAGGAGGGGGAGGTAGGAGGACAGGGAAGGGCCTAGAGGCCCCCCTCACCGGTGTGTCGCACCCCCTCCCCTCACGCTCACCGGGGGAAGGGTCTTCGGGATCCAGTCTGAGACCTGCTGGCCCTGTGGACCTGCCAGCCTGTCAGCCCCGTCAACGATCAGCACCAGGCCCCGGCCAGCCTTCGGGGACTGGGCAGACGCGGGCAGCAGCCTCTGCTGCAGCTCCCACACCAGGCCCCTGCACGGAGGGGGGGGCAGGCCCAGGTCAGCAGGACACGGGGGCACAGGTGCCATCCTGCGGCCTCAATAGGCAGGGGGGGGGGGGTAGGGGGGCAGAGGAGGGACACACACCGGTAGGAGGTAGGGAGGGCACCCGGCTCACACAGTCGGCGACGCAGGTAGGCACAGAGGCGTCTGAGCAAGGTGAGGGCGAGGCCCTGGTCCGGGCGGGCCCCCGAAAAGTGGAAGAAGACCCCGGGGGCCTCCTGGGCCCCATTGGGAGCCTGCAGGGCTGACACCAGGGACGCCTGCATGGAAAGCGAGGACACAACGTGGTCAGTGTTCCACGCGCAGCTCCCGGAGGAGGCCGCCCCACCCGCCCACCCGCCCGGGCTCCGAGACTGCGCACCAGGAAGGCCGTCTTGCCCTGGCCTGACCGCCCGGTCACCAGGCTCAGCCCGCCCCGGGGCAGCATCAGCTGCTGCACAGTGTCCTGGAGCAGGCGTGGCCGGGCGGGACTTGGCGGGGTCTGTAGCTGCTGGAAGGCGGCCTGGACCGAGTCGTCCTCTGGGGTGGGCGCTGGTTCTTCCGGCTGGGCCCCCGGCTGAGGGCACGCGACGGAGACATGGACAGTGTTTGCACGCCCGGGAGCGCTGGGCCGGAAGGCCCCAGGGCCCCCAGCCCCCCGCCCCCCGCCAGGGCACTCCTCCTGACCTGTAGGTAGAGCTTCTGGATCACGCTCCACACATCCTGCAGAACCAGCTGCCCAAACTCCTCCAGCCCCGCGGCATAGGGCCGGCCAGCTGCCACCCCGCCCCACTCGCAGGGGTAACTGCGGGCAAAGCGAGCACGAGCAGTCAGAGTGGGCCTGGCCCCCCTATATCTCCCTGCAGGTCTCCCCACCCCCCAGCCCACCTGCGACAGGTAACCCCTTGCTGTCTGCTCAGAAAGCTCTTCAGTTCGGTGATCCGACGTGCAGCTTCTTCAGACTCAGAAGTAAAGTCGGATTTCCAAGCATCTGGCACAGAGCTGACCCCCAACGACACCCCAAGGGTGGAGCTTCGCTCAGACCCCGTCTCTCTTCACCCCCAGCCATCACACCTGCCCACTGTCCCCGAAACCCCACCAGCTAGACATTGGGCTCCGGGGCAAGGCTGACGGGGGCCGCGGGCGCGCTGAGCCCTGTGCCCCCCGCACCCCCCCTCCGCCGCCCCAATGCTGGGAGAGCACCGAGGCCCAGGGGCGACAGCAGGCACCTAAGGAAGCTGGAGTCCCGCAGGTAGATGAGAGCCTGGGCAGACGGCTGCAGGCGCCGCGCCCGGTCCAGGAACTGCATCACCTCCATCTCTGTCACGGAGCGGCCTGGGGGGTACTGCTGCGCCTGCGGCCAGAGGGGGCAGGGGTCAGTGCCCGGCCCGCTGCCTCCGGCCTCGAGCCCCAGAGCCCCTGCAGGCCAGGAACGTCCCCCCGGATACAGGCACGGAGGCACAGCCGAAGCTCACATGACTCCGTGCCTGGCATGAGCCCCTTGGCCAAGGGAAAGCGACTCCTCAGAGGAGGCCCCCCCGCGCCCCCTGAAGCCCCCCGCGGCCCCAGCCTGCCTCACCCAGCGGAAGTGAGGGTGCTCGGGCAGGTTGTAGTCGGCGGGGACGTAGCCATAGCGGGAGCCTAGGATGCCCACGAACAGCTGCGAACTCTCCACCTCCCCAAGGCACACTTCCAGCTGCCTGCAGACAAGGGCGCCAGCCTGGCTCACCCCGGGCACCCCGGGCACCCCGAGCAGCCCCCCACCCCCCGCGGCCTCCCCACGGCCAGCCCCCACCTGTTCCTGCGCGTCTCCTCCTCCGGGATGCCCCAGCGCAGGTCGATGGCCCGGAGGCCCAGGCGGCGGTGGGCGGCTTGGGCCTGCAGGGCGGGCAGCACGGCCCTCAGCAGCAGGTCCCGCTCCCCGTGCATGTCCCGGAACGTGGAGGAGATGAAGAGGCGGATGCTGCGCCACCTGGGGGGGGCGGGCGAGTGGCTGGGCCCAAGCACAGGCCCGCCCGGACGGCGACGGCGACGGCAGGGCCAAGGCCCCGTAGCTCGACCCCGCCTGCCCTCTCGCTCGCCTTTGTCAGCGCTTCTTAGAGGCCTACTACCCGCCCCTGGTGCGCGGGTAAATAAATAAATACAACCTTTTTATTAAAAAAAACTAAAATTTGGGGCAGCCCGGGTGGCTCAGCGGTTTAGCGCCACCTTGAGCCCAGGGCGTGACCCCGGGTCCCAGGATCAAGTCCCACGTGGGGCTCCCTGCATGGAGGGGGACGCACCCTCTGTGAGCAGCAGCAGCACCTCCACAGCCAGGACTGCGGCCGCCCGCCCGAGCCTCTCCCAACTCACAGAGCCGTAGAAACGTGCACTAACCCAGGCGGGGAAATTGGGGCCAGGGGGCTTAAAGTGCTCTCTTCCAGCGGCCGGAGAGACAGCTCCCCTGTCTTCCCTGGGGACGGCGGTATCTTGAATATTTTGTCCATTTGGCCTACATGTTCTAGAAGACGAGAGGCCCCACGCTCTGCGATGAACCTGACATAAATGTGAGCAAATAAGAGCAAAGAAAAGGGGCGAATCCGATCTCCCAAGGGGGCGGAGGACGGAGATAGAGCTAGGGACGGTCCCCCAGTTCCCTGGGGCTTCTCGAGAAAGGACCGTAGAGGGTGGGTGTGGACTTAAACCTGCGGTTCTCCCGCAGGGATGAAGCAGAGGACAAGGAGGAGGAGTGGGCGTGAGGCTCCCTAAAGCAGCTGGGGCAACCGGGCATACAAAGGAAAAGGCAGAAAAATAAAATAAAATAAATAAATAAATAAAATAAGGGGAATCCCCGGGTGGCTCAGCGGTTTCACGCCTGCCTTTGGCCAGGGTGCGATCCTGGAGACCCAGGATCGAGTCCCATGTCAGGCTCCCAGCATGGAGCCTGCTTATCCCTCGGCCTGTGTCTCTGCCTCTCTCTCTCTCTCTGTCAATCATAAATAAATAAAAATAAATCTTTATAAAAGTTTAAAAAATAAAATAAAAAGGAAAAGTCAGGAGAGAGGACAAGTCAGTGAGATGGCGTGGAGAGCACGAGGAAGACGACTGCCATGAACGTGCCGTCTGGAGATAGTTCAGTGCCCGGAGATCTCTGGGTCAAGAGGGGAACAGAGGCCACGACGAATGAATAGAAACGACGGGACCAAGTCCTGAGCTGCTCCCTTAAAAGCAAACGGTGCAACGCCCCCTGTCCCTTTCCCGTCTTCCTTGTAGATGTAACACAAAAACGAGGGCCAGAGCTGGAGCAGCTCTCTTGAGCCATGAGGCAGAAGCAGAGTGTTGCCGTGAGACACAAGGGCCCGGGTCCCTCTAACACTGTCGCTGCAATGGCGGGACAGCTGCAAGGGCAACGGGCTTCTCTCTCATTTGGAAAGAGACACGCACGGCACACAGGCCAGGTAGTCTCTGAGAGGTGACCTAACAAGCCCCCAGCCCACTCGGTGCCCGTCCCATACTCACTTCAGGATCCCGTCACTGTAGCCTGAGAGCGTCACGTCATTGGGGTTCGAGTCGGGTAATCTGGCAGAGGAAGAAACCGCAGCCACCCGTCAGAGGCAGCACCAGCAAGAGGCACCGCTGTCTAGGATGGATACCCCGCCCCCACCTACGACCAGGGTCACGTGGGCGACGGGCTGGGCTGGACCCTACGGAGGGGCCTGGGGAGGTCGGCCTCGCACCTGAAGTGCAGGAGCTGAGGGGCAGACACGGGAACGTGCCTGCTGAGTGGCGGCGTCCCAAACTCGAGCGGGGGTGGGGGAGGAACTGCGGAAACCACCCTCTGGGGCCAGACCCGGGTCGGAGCATCCTTACATGTTGTACGTCCTTTCCAGGGGGACAGAGACGAACAGGCACTTGGGGTTCACGTGCTGCCAGAAGAGCTGCTTGGCCTCGTTCACCAGGCTGCCATACATGGTGTTGCCAAACAGGACCACCCTGTCCAGCTGCGGATGCAGAGGAAGGCGCTGAGGCCGGGAAGCAGAGGGCAGGGGATGCTGGGGCTTGGGACGTCGGAGCGATCCCGGGGACCAGGACAGCTCTGGGGGGTGGACGTCACCTCCCCGGGGGGCGTGAGGGTGGGGGAGCCTCTGCACCCCGATGGCGGGGCGGGGGGGAGGGGGCTGTAGCTGGCTCTCCCAGCCGCAGCAGCTACTGCTACACTGTTGGGAATTTCGCGAGCCAGCTGTCAAGCCCAGCCGCTATTAAACACTAAATCGTATAAATTTAAAATAAATCATATTAAAAATGAAGGTGACAGACGCTGAGGCCCTCACATCCTAGTCGCCGCATCTCACACTGAGCCTGACACCAGCCCGTGCACGCTGTCCACGTGCTGCAGGGCGTCACGTCCCCGCCCTGCCCGCGCCGTCGTGTCCGTCGCCTGAACTCGGCAGAGACAGCAGGACCCACACCGCGGAAATCCGCAAACGCTACTAACCAAGCCTGAGTTTTTCCGGTGAGCCGGTTGCCAGACAGTCGCTGGCGCAGCACCCGCAGGGAGCTGCAGCCAGCAGGGGCAGAAGGCAGCCTCTGAGGGGTCAGGGCCATCACTGGGGGGGCAGGGGGTCCCCAGGATGGGAAGCACTCACAGGGACCCTCTGGGCAGCCAGAGACAGCAGGTACTTCCCGAAAGTGTGCACGGACCATTCACCCTCCTTATTCAACTCCTGCAGGAAAGAGTCTCGCGTCCTTGCTGGCCCGGGGTCCAGGCACGGGGTATGGGGCACGGGGCACAGGGCATGGGGCACAGGCACAGGGGATGGGGCACAGGCACAGGGCACAGGCACGGGGCACAGGGCACAGGCACCCCGCAGGTGGGTGGGGGGGCTGACCTGGGCCTGAGCCTGAGCCTGGAGCACACCGGCGGTCCTCAGGACACCTTCCTCTGCCCTGGCGTCAGCGACCATCACGGTGCCACGTCCGCACAGCAGGACGGACACCTGCTCCGCCCGGGCCATCACCATCCCCAGCAGCAGCAGCACGTAGTTCAGGGGGGGCTGGTGGGACGCACATCACGGTGAAACACGCTCACCACCACCCCTTCTTTCAGGTAAGCTCCATGCCCAATGTGGGGCTTGGCCTCCCCACCCCGAGCCCCGAGCTGCATGCGGGCCAGGTGCCCGGCTCCCCGTTTAGGACCCTGCCTCTACCCCTCCCGCCTGGAGCCCAAACACCTCACCGGGTGGGGAGAAGGGTCGAAGGGCCCCGCTAGGAGGGGCGGCCCCGCAGCCCTGGAAGGAGGAGCAGCCCGGGAGGGAGCAGCCTAGGAGGAGGAGCAGCCTGGGAGGAGTGGGCTGGGGGGAGCAGCTTGGGAGGAGCAGCCTGGGAGGAGTGGGCTGGGAGGAGTAGCCTAGGAGGAGGAGCATCCTGGGAGGAGCAGCCTGGGAGGAGGAGCAGCCTGAGAGGAGCGGGCTGGGAGGAGCAGCCTGGCAGGAGTGGGCTGGGAGGAGCAGACTGGGAGGAATGGGCAGGGAGGAGCAGGCTGGGAGGAGCAGCCTGGGAGGAGGAGCAGCCTGAGAGGAGCGGGCTGGGAGGAGCAGCCTGGAAGGAGTGGGCTGGGAGGAGCGGCCTGGGAAGAGGAGCAGCCTGAGAGGAGTGGGCTGGGAGGAAGAGCAGCCTGGGAGGAGTGGGCTGGGAGGAGCGGCCTGGGAGGGAGCAGCCTGGGAGGAGCAGCCCTAGGAGGAGGAGCGGCCCGGGAGGAGCGGCCCGGGAGGGCCCTGGGGTGCAGGGAAGTAAACGGCAGGTGCCCTCGGGAGACAGAAATCAAGAGAGAACTGAAACCAGCCAAGCGGGAAGCACAGAAGCGCTGCCATCCACGAGCAGGCCATGTCCTGGGGATTGTCCCTGGGAACCCGGGCCCCACCCCAGACGCCAACCAGGCCACTTTTTTCAGTTCCGGGCACTTCCCTCGGAAGACCACGTCTGGGAACAGGACAGCTCCCAGGGCCCTCAGCATCATCCCGACCCCCACCTTATGATTGTTATTTTTACCCCTTGGGGGTTGCTCTTCGGACACAACTCATCCGTCCCGACATCTGTCAGGTAGGCCAAGAGGGTGCGGCCTGGCAGCGGCGGCAGGTTGTGCTTCACAGAGATGTTCACAGCCGTTTCCAGGGCCTGCCGGTACCGCGCCAGCAGCTCACCGGCACATCTGCCCCGTCTATGGGCCGAAAAGACAGACGGCGGCTCAGGGGCTCGCCCCCTGCGTCCGCAGGACACGCACCTCGGGTCGAGCGCCCCGTTCCCCAGCCCATCTCCACTGCGGAAGGCGGGACTGGGGCAGGTGCCCGGCCCCAGCCTACGGGACACGTGGGACCCCTGCCCATGGCGCAAGAGGACCCACTCTCTGACATCGTGCGTCACTCTTGCCACTTACTTCAGGAGGCAAGATTTAACTGCCACCTATTTTTTAATTGTATTTTTTTTAAGATTTTATTTATTTATTCATGAGAGACACACACACACAGAGAGAGAGAGAGGCAGAGACACAGGCAGAGGGAGAAGCAGGTTCCCTGCAGGGAGCCCAACGCAGAACTCGATCCCGGGACCCCGGGGTCATGCCCTGGGCCGAAGGCAGGTGCCAAACCACTGAGCCACCCAGGCTGCCTATGATAATGTTTTTAATCTAAGAAAATCCAATATTCTCTACCAATGTTACCCAACAGAATTAAGTCACAGTTAAAGAAAAAAACGTGACGGGCACTGAGGGGGGCACTGGGCAGGATGAGCCCTGGGTGTTATGCTCTATGTTGGCAAATCGATCTCCAATTTAAAAAAAATTTTTTTAGTAAAAAAAAAAGCAAATAGGTCAGGAAATAGAGACACAAAACGAACAAACGGGTATCATGGAGAAGAAAAAGAAACTCGGACCAGGAAAAAGCAGAGGACACAAGCGTACGCCAGGACAAAGGGGAAGGCTGCACACGTTCCCAGAACCCACAGAAACCAATAAAACGATCACAGATAATAAACCGGAGGCCCAGAGGGTTTTTTCTTTTTTCTCATGATTTCTCCATAGGACAACGTTAAGGACAAGGTTTGCTGTGCAAAGACAGTTGGAACCAGGCAAGTCTGAGCCCCTGAGGCAAGCATGTTTTCACAGAACAGAGGTTGGGGTTCCCGGATGACCCCCCCGGCCCCTTACGGGCCAGCTAGTTGCCCACCCTTTGCTCCAGGCAGCACGCACACGCACGCGCACACGCACCTGGCCTTTTCTAGCTTCAGCTTTTCCCACTTGAGCTGCTGATACACCACCGGCACCCTCATCGTGTTCCGAAGCTGCCGGCGACTGGGGTTGTAAGGGTACCTCCGGTACGTCCAGGTCTTGTCCTGTTTGGCGTTCCTACTCATTATCAGACGCATGAGTTTTGTGTTGGAAGGAAGTGGTGACGCTGTGTGGCGACAGGCAAGGGTCCATCAGCTTCTGCTGCCTCCTCTCGCTTTCCCATCAATACCTGCCCTCAGCCCTGAGCGCAGCACTGGCAAGTGTCCTACCCTGCCCACCCCACACCTGGAGACTGGACGCCAGAGGCCGCAGTACACCCAGTGCTTCTATTTCATCTACTCAGACACAGGAGATAAACCGGATTCGGGAGGCAGACATTACCTTTATTTTTGAGTTGGGCCTCCAAGTTATTGATGGCGTCATGGGCATTAAGGAATCTGAATGGAAACTGCCGACTGTGGATCACTGATTTCTGGGAAGCAAGAGAAGGGGTCCTAAGCAAAGTATCAGGGAGTGTGGGGGTGGGGTGGTCAGGGGCCTCGGGGACCAGGAATAGGAGACAACCACTGCAGGATGCAAACGGGTGCAGCCGCTCTGGAAAAGCGTGCGGAGGGTCCTGAAAAGAGTTACACGTAGAGTTGCCCTATGCCCCCGCAGCTGCACTGCTGGGGATTTACCCCAAAGGTACAGATGCAGGGAAACGCCAAACCATGAGCCACTCCTACCTCTGGGAAACGAACAAGGGGTCGTGGAAGGGGAGGTGGGCGGGGGGGACGGGGTGACAGGGTGACAGGCACTGAAGGGGGCGCTTGGCGGGATGAGCACTGAGGGATAGGCTAAATGTTGGCAAATTGAATTTAAATTAAAAAAAAAAAAAGAGGGCAGCCCCGGTGGCGCAGCAGTTTAGCACCGCCTTCAGCCCAGGGTGTGATCCTGGAGACCCGGGATCGAGTCCCACGTCGGGCTCCCTGCATGGAGCCTGCTTCTCCCGCTGCCTGTGTCTCTGCCTCTCAGTCTCTCTCTCTTTCTGAATAAAATAAATAAATCTTTAAAAAAACAAAAAATAAATTTAAAAAAAGGAGACAACCACTCCATTAGATTTGCAGGACACTGAGGAAGGATAAAATGGGTCATAGAAAAGGGCTACAGAGAGGGGTGGAGAAGAATCGAGAAAAGCTGGCAGGTGAGGATACGAGAGGAGGCAAAGAAGGGAGAGGATGCAGGGAAGGGGACTGCTGTCTTGTCTCCGGCCTCCTCTGAAGTCAGCTGCATCACAAAAGTGCCTCTTCTTGATCAATCAGTGACCCAGGGAAGTCCCTGTACTCGGTGTTTGGGGGCTGTCACCCAGACCCGTCTCCCATGGCCTACCACATCCCCCCCGCACCCCATGGCCTACCACGTCCCCCCCACCCCATGGCCTACCACATCCCCCCAACCCCGTGGCCTACCACGTCCCCCCACCCCGTGGCCTACCACGTCCCCGTCCCCCACCCCCATTTACAGCCCACGTGGCCCAGCTGGGCAGCCCGGGCCCACGCATACCTCCTGCTGCAGCATCTGGAGGGTGAGCTCGTGGTGCCGGGCGCTGACTCCAACCCGCAGCAGGTTGCACAGGTTCCGAAGCAGGGCCATGAAGGGAAGCTTCCCGTGGTCTGTGGAAGGCCCGCCGCAGGGCCAGAAGGCAGACAAGGGACAAGTGAGGGGTCGCAGGGCCTCGGGGGACATCAGGGTGCGGGTGGGGTGGGCCCTAGCACAGAATCGCCCTGTTCAAAACATCTTAGTGTCTGCAAACACGAAAACAGGATGGGCCCAAAGTGCGGAGGGAGAGTTATCCGACCCTGTTCGCAAGAACAACTGCTCCGCCTGCTGGTCCCGCCGCGACCCTGGGCGCTCCCCCTGCAAAATGGGTCTTCTAACCCGGAGTAGCGACCTCCAAACACTGCAGACGGCAAGACGCCAAGTTTCCCAGCGTAAGTTCACTTCTTTATAAATCGTACACACGGAGCGCGACCACTGGTTAGTGTTCAAGGCACAACATACCCCCAACGTAAGGTTCACCTTTTACGACAGCGAACGTAAATCCATATTTCACATCATCCTCCCAGTGAGTTTTTAAGTTTTCTGGCCAACTTCTTGTGAGATCTGATTAAATAGTCGTTATTTCTCACCGAGGTAGAGGTCAAAAGGACTTGCACTAAAGCTGACCTTTACCCCGTCACCTTCGTATTGTCCATTTTTGCTCTGTGATATCGGCGGCGTCATAGCTGCTTCATAATAGTATCTTTACGGCCCTTGTCAACTTTCGAAGGTTTCAGTAGGGCTAAATATTAATTCTAGATCCACTCTCCATTCAAGGATAAGTTTCGGTAAATCCCTATGCAGAAGCCAAAAATACGTGACGGGCTCTGCGGTGCCCTCAGCCCGGGGAACCCCGAGGCCCTCGACAAGCCTGAACCCTCGTGTGCGCCGTGTGGACCGAGGGGCCATGGGGGTGTAATCCATACGATGAACATTGGGAAAACACTTTCTTTCTTTTAAATAAGAGAAAACACAAGTAGGAGGCGTGGTATTTTTCCTGGGTGTCCCCGGAGGTGCATTCGGGCCACTGCAGGGACAGGGCCTCCTGGCCCCAGCCCCACCCCGGCCCCAGCCCGGGCAGCATCAGCAGCTTCCGTCAAGACACTCGAGGTGCCTTTTTTTGAAACTGATGTAAGTCTCATTTAGATTACAGCTAGAAGGTTTCAGCCTCTAGGAATCCTGTGATTCTCAAATCAGAATTCTGACTCACACACACACACAAAAAAAAAAGAATTCTGACTCACAAACTGTAATAGAAAAATTAAGTTGTGTTCACCACGTACACGATGAGGGACGACTCACAAACTATTACATTCTCTGTCAACTCATAAATTGTTCTCAATTATTGCTACATCGGGAGGGTTTTCTGGATCACCTGGATATGAAGTTAAGTCCAAAAACATATTTATGATACTGGATAATAAATTGAACATTTGTCCTTTAGACTGAGAAGTTCACGGATTTCATCCCAAAAAAACTGTTAATGAGTTTCTTTTTTTTAGAGATTTTATTTACTTATTCATGAGAGACACAGACAGAGAGAGAGAGGGGCAGAGACACAGGCAGAGGGAGAAGCAGGCTCCATGCAGGGAGCCCGAGGCGGGACTCGATCCCAGGACCTCGGGGTCACGCCCTGGGCTGAAGGCAGATGCTCAACCGCTGAGCCACCCAGGCATCCCTGGATATGAGTTATTAATGAGCCCTGTGGTCTCCAAAGCAAAGCGGGGTCTGTATATCTAATGACATTTTGTCTTATATTTTATTCTTATATTTATATTTTTATACATACTTTCAGATCTATATTCATAAAATTATATTTTATGTATTTCCTAAAGTACATAATTCATTAGCATGCATATAAAATCGTTTAAGGGACACCCAGGTGGCTCAGCGGTGGAGCGTCTGCCTTGGGCCCAGGGCGTGACCCCAGGGTCCTGGGATCGAGTCCTGCCTCGGGCTCCCTACAGGGAGCCTGCTTCTCCCTCTGCCTGGGTCTCTGCCTCTCTCTCTCTCTCTGTCTCTCATGAATAAATAAATAAAAATCTTTTAAAAATAAAATAATAAATAAATAATTAATAATAAATTAATTGATCAATTAATAAAAATTGTTTAAATTATATATACATACATTCTGGTATATTCCAAAACTGTTTTTGCAAGATATGATCATAAAACTCCGGAGACAACTGGATCAGACTATGAGCATTAGTCTTAGCCTCGACACATGACACAGTTTTTAATTTCAGGGCCTGAGGGAGGAAGTGGAAATGACGCAAACCAGAACCATCTACGCATCCAGGCTGCTGCGTCCTGTTCCACCCAGAGTATCAAATGTTGGGCAAGCGGTTGTCAGGCACGGGCGCGTGCACGCGTGTGTTTTAATTCCCACGTGACCCTGATGCCTTCCCCCCAGCGACAACCACACAGCGAGAGCAGTGACAGGCGCTGAGGGTCCAGGCTCCCTTGAGCACCATCCGTACATGAGAGCACACAGAGAAACAGATGAAAAAAAAAAAAAAAAAAAACTGGAGCTTCTGAAGCCCCGAAATACGAAGTCTCCAGAACTCAAGCAGTTGAAAGCTCTCCAGAAAGATGTTTTTCAACATACAGAAGTTAACTTGAAATCTTCGGAGATGAAAGGAAACATTAAAAAACAATAGCAAGAAGCTTCTACAGGTAACAATAAAGTAACCAGAACAAAAAGAGACGAGCGGGAGACTGAAATACCTTGGCCCTCCCGATTTCGGCCTTTCCCTCTCTCACTGTGGGCAAGTCACCGCCAACGTCCATGCCCTAAACGTGGGCCCCTGTGCGCATGCCCTGTGCCAGGCCTCCCTCGCCAGGATGACGTCCCCTCGCCAGGATGATGTCCCCCCAATCCCAAGAACAGTGAGATCTGAAGGCGGCACAGCCCCATGCGCCACCCACTCTGCAGTAACACCCGCCCTGAGACGCAGGGCCACCCAAAGCAGGTGCCGCAGGTGCCCCACCGGTCCACTGGGCGTGGTCACTGGCCAAGCCCCTCAGTCCAGCCCCAACAGGCAGGACAGGGATCGCATCGGGCCACAGAAATTACGTCCAGGCCCCAAGAACAGAGGCGTGAGTGGGGAAGCGAGGAGGGGACTGTGAGGCCGAGGCCACTCACCGATGAGCTCCTCCCACACGGGAGCTCTGTTCCCCCGCAGGCTGACCTCCCGCTCCCAGGTCTCTGGCCGCAGCAGCTTCATCCGCTTCCCGGCTCTGCTGGGGTCCCACGGCCCAGGGAGGCGACTTCGAGAAAACCTCTGTAGGTCGGAGGGGTATCTGGGACAGAGGAGGAAAAGCCCCCGTCTCAACACCCGCTCAGAATAATGTGGAAAGCAAAGGTCGAAGCCGGCCAGTCGCACCTGCGACTCCTGCTGCTGGGCCCACGCACAGGCGCCGGCCGTGGAAGTGGGGGGCCCCGGGGCCGGGGGAGGGGGTCTGTCGGGGCACGTCTCCTACCTGTAGCCCAGCAGGGCCTGGACGTGCTGAGCAGGCTCCCGGATGCGCAGTCGCCGCACCAACTTCTTCAGGGTGAGCCTCGGCCGCTGCTTTCTCTCTGGCACCGCATTGTAGGTGTCCTCAAACTGTGGAGACACCCCAAGTCCATGGGGGCCGTTTAATCTACGGCCACAGCTGCTGGCCTTAGCAACAGAGCCACAGGCCTCCTCTGTCCGGGGCCTGACTTCTCCCCCAACAGCAGATCTGGGCAGACAGGGGACAGGGGCACAGGGGCTCCGGCACCAGAAGCATCGTGGTGAGCACAGGGCAGCACTCCGGGCCACTGCCTGTCATTCACAGGAGATTGAACCACGCGGAGTTGACACGGGATGACTGGCTCGTGAAAAGCAAGACAGGGGTGGAAGGGCCAGAGAACATTCTAGAGGGACGGAATGGAAAAGGCAGCCTTTACTAAATCGGAGACTTGGTGGAGGAGGTAAACGGAGGAAGCCGCATAGCCCAAGCTGTGACAACCGCAAACACCAAAAGAAGTCAGCTTTCAGGATCTTCTATGGGGCAAGAGCTAAGGTCGGCAGGCGTTATTAGGGTGAAGAGGTTGGTTGACCAACTGAGGATGTGTTCTCCTGTAACATCACCATGTCATTTTCCGGGGAATCTATCTTAATGGTGATGATGATGATGACAGGTAACGCTTCCTCGGCCCCATGGATCGTTAGAAACACTTTAAATTCAGTGACTGATTTAATCCTCGCAACCCCATGAGGTGCTGCTACTATTCCCATTGCATATCTGAGGAACCTGAGGTCAGACAGGGGAAGTTGTCGATTCAAACCCAGTCGAAATCCCGACTACGCCCTTAACCACCAAGTGCGCGGCCTCATTATTTGTCACTAATGCAGAAAGGTCTGGTGTGTTTTAAGAACTTCGTATGAAAGGTAGACATTTCATACATTATTTATTTATTGAGAGAAAGAGAGAGTGTACAGGGGCGGGGCGGCAGGGGGAGAGGGAGAGAGAGAGAACCTCGAGCGACTCCTTGCTGAGCGAGGAGCCCAACTTGGGGCTCCATCCCATGACCTTGAGATCATGACCTGAGCCGAAATCGAGGGTTGGATGCTTAACTGACTGAGCCACCCAGGTGCCCCTGGTTCAAGCTGAACACGCCGGTAGTCAGGAGATAGGATGGGGAGCCAGATGGGAGATAAAAGGAGCCTTTCCCAGGGCTCTCAAAAACCTGACCCTAGAATCAAAACTGAGAATTCCCCAGGTGGGTAACCGGCACGTGTCCACCTCGCCATTCGTATTTCCCAACCAAATGGAACCCATTCCTAAATATTAGCTGAGGAAAGGTTTTCCATGTACATACGGAAGCCCCAAACAGGCACTCACCTTCTTCTGTTCATCTGTAAGAACCCTAAGGTAGCTTGGCAAGTGTTTTTGGGTCTCAGAAAACGGGCGCCCCGTCTTCTGTAGGAACAGGAGAAGCGGTTTCAAGATGGGAAACGGCCCTGGCCCCTGGGGAGGTCCACCCCGATAGCTCCTAAAGGCCACCTCTGCCAAAACGGACGCCGGTCCAGGAAGAGGTAGGCCCTGCCCTCTGCCCCCGAGCTCTGCTCAGCTCCCCACCCCCCTCTAACTCCTTGCATTTCTGGTGGTAGGAACATGTCAGAGGCGCGGCACGGGATCCCCCCTCCCCAGGGCAACGGGGCTTGGGCTGTGCATGACCAGGTGGCACTGGGACTGACAGGAGGGTGGGGAGGCGGGCGGGGACGCCTCTTGGCCCGGTGCTTCCAAAGGTTGTACTTAGCCAGCTGGTACTCATCAAACTGGGCAAATTTGTCCGTCAGAGCAGCTCGCAGGCAGGCAGGCAGGGGCACTGGCTTGTCCTCCTCTCGCCCAGCCAGCTCCTGTCGGACAGAGAGGAGGGCCCATCGGGACGGAGTCCCCTGTCACGGGCCTGAACGAGAGGACGGGAGGTGGCCCATAGCCCCGGCTCTAAAGCGATCATTTCTAGGATCCTGGGCCAGTCAACACACTTCCCCGTCCTCATCTCCTGCATCAAGAACACCAGGATGTCTCCCAAGCCGTGGGCCCTCGGCCGCCACATTCCCGTCTTGGGCAGTGCGGTGCAGGGAGGAGCCCCCGTCAGAAGCAAGGCTGAAGACCCCTGAGGGGAGGCGAACTGGCCCTGAACTTCCCCTGGGGGCGACAGCGCAGGAGGGGGAACGAGCGAGCACCCAAGCCCAGCGGAGAGGGACCCTACCTCGTACAGAGCGACCACCTGGAGCCAATCGGAAGGCAGCTGGACGATGGCACAGAAATAGCGTCGCAGGTAGGGGCGGCAAACAGGCAGCAAAGCAGCAATGGCCACCACCTTGTTGGCCACAGTCCGGAGGTTCAGCTGCTGCCTGGCGTACAGAGATGCCTGGGCACAGGGTGGGGAGAGCCCATCTCAGCCCCAGCACCACCCGCCCCGACCCAGGGCAGGGGCCCAGCCTGCACATCTCCCCGGGGCCCCTCGCGCTGTCCTTAGACTAGAGCCGGGGGCTCCAGCCGGCACCCCACGCCCTTGCCTGCCTCACAGCGCCCTCCTTCGGGGCTGCTCCTCGCCTTCCAAGGCAAAACCAGGCACTTGGCTGACTAAACCACCGTGGACAGCAGCCTCACAGGAAGCACCATCCCCGCCCCCCCCCCCACCGCACCCCCACCCCTGCTTCGGAAGCATGCACTACCCACTGCTCCATCCGCAAGTATCACTGCAAGTGATACTCGAAAGTGCTCTGCTTCCCCAATGGTATCAAGCCCCCCCCCGAGAGCCAGACCCGAGCTGCAGGACATCTGTTGAAATCATGCTCAAGGCCCAGCATCACGTCCTTAGCCCGTGTACTCACCAAACAGGTGAGCCCTGAGCTATTCTCACCCCATCTCCCCTTGCCCTGCTCCTCAGAGGACCCCAGCCCTGGCTCCCCCAGGATCCCACTCCCTCCCCACTGCAGTGCCTCCTTCCCACCCCAGGATGGAGCTGGCCACCATCCCCTCCCACACCACGGCCTCAGGCCTCAGTCCCCACCTCCCAGCTTCCTGCTCACTCGCCTTCACACCATGGTACCTTGAGGATGAACTCGGGCTCCAGGGGTGCCAGGTCTCTACAGGCTTCAAAGAGGGGCCCCGAGGCCCCATCAGCAGCATCTTCTGCGTCTACCTTCGATGTCAGCGTGGAGCACAGCAAGCTCATGAGAACCAGCTGAGAATTGGGAAACAGGGGAGAGAGGATGAAAGAGGCAACGAGGACCGTGATGCACGCTCCATGCGCGCTCCATCCCCCTCCATCCGGAGCGATCTGGCTCGGCCTTTGCTCACCACCCATGCCCATCCCTCCACCATCAGCAGCCTCGCCCCAGCCCTGGGACTTTTACCTTCTTGTCCTTAAGGGCCTGGTCAGCAGGCTCAGGATGGGATTCAGAGTCCCCCGCGCTGAGCTTCAGGACAGGGCCCTCCACCTCTGTCTCCTCGCCCAAGCTCAGATTATAAAAAGGCATTTCAACCTCTACCTGTTCTGTCTCTGGCATTTTCTCTTCTGAAGAGGAACGATGACCCTGGGGATAGTGGCCGTTGTGAATCACATTGGTCTGAAGGGTGAAGGCAGATCCCAAGCCCAGGAAGAGTCTACATGTGCCTTCTGGCCCCGAAACCCTTCCGGTCGCCCCAGCATCCATCTCTCCAGGTGGCTGTGCTGACCCCTCCCTGTCACCCACACCACCTTTCCCAACTCGACCTCCTGATCCTTTGCTCAGACGCTTCGAGATCCTCCCCTGCTTTCACCTCCTATTGATGCCATAGCCTAGGAGCCGAGGCCCCTCAAAACCCATGTCCTATGACGCTATTAAGGTATCCTGGATTCAGAAAAGGGTCACGTCCCAGATCAATCCTCCAGCAACCGTGAGCTGCCTGACTCCCGAGTCTCGGCTCCCCCGTTCCCTACTACCTTCTAATGGTGCTATTAGAGGACTATGTGACAAAACGTATATATGTACACATGTGGCTTTTTGCAAATTATAAAACCCTAAATAAATGTAAGATGGCAAAAAAAAAAAAAAAGAAGAAGAAGACTGCTGAAGAAGACAGCCCGGAGTAAAGGGCTGCTCAGGAAGAGGCTCGGAGGACAGAAGGGACATAGACACAGAGGAGAGACTGGGCTCCAAAGGCTGGGAACCAGAGCATCAGCGGACGCGGGAGAAGTCAGGATGAGCGCCTGGAGCTGTTACCAAAGCTGCTGTGGGGGCGCTCGCTGTGGCAGAGATGGGTCGCAAGGCCCTCGGAGAGGTCAGACAGCCTGACCCCTTGGAGAGGCGCTCGGCCCCCCGGCTCAGAGGCCCGGAGAGCACGCCATCGCCAATGCTCAGGCTCCGTAGATCAGCTTGCAGCGGGCCAGCTGTCTGGAGACCGTGGGCCAAGGGGCCAGCAGACACAGTACGCTTTAGACTGGGGAGCATGGCCAGGCACCGGTTCTCCAAGGAGAGGATGTCGGGGTGGGACACATGGCCCAGGGACTTCTCCAGGGTCTTTAGGTCCGGGAGTGTGGCTAGACACCGGTTCTCCAAGGAGAGGACGTCGGGGTGGGACACGTGCCCCCAGGGCCTCTCCAGGGTCTTCAGGTCCGGAAGCATGGCCAGGCACCGGTTCTCCAAGGAGAGGACGTCGGGATGGGACACGTGGCCCCGAGGCTTCTCCATAGCTGGACCGCAAGCACTATATGCCTAGACGGAGAAAGAGACAGGTGATGAGCCCTTGGCTGCACTAGAGGGTGAGGGTGCTCACACTGGGCATCTGTCTTTCCCGTGGTCCCCCTGGTAAGGCCTGTGACTTGCAGGCAAGGAACAACCAGTATTCCTTTTCCCAAGACTGGGTTCATCCTAAGGATACATTCAGAAAACATCACACGGAGAGAATGCAGGGAGTGTTCTGAGAGGAGTAGGGAAAAGAAAGACAGAAACTGAAGAGCAGAGAAATTAAAAAAAAAAAAAAGTGCTGGAGATGAAGGGACATACCTCCTCATGAAGGGGTAAAGGCTTCTGGTGTGATCCCAACTAAGTAGAGGGGTCACACTTGTAATCTGGACTCTAGGCTCTTAGCTCTAGAGAAAGAAACACTCTGATCAAAACGTCCATATTCACCAACCTCGACTTCCTTGCCTCCTACTCACGGTTCAACCAACTATATGGGATTCCAGGCCCCGTTCCTCCAAGACTGCCCTCTTGCTTAACCAACCGAATTCCTCTTACTAGGAGATCAGACCCGTCTGGGCGCTCATCTCGCCTCATCCCTCAAGCAGAATATGACACTGCTGCTCGCTCGCTCCTTGAAACTCTCTTTCTCTTTGCTGCCTCGGTGCCACTGTCCTGATTTCCCCTTACCTGTCCAACCACCCCCTTCAGGAAGGCTCTTTCTCTGCCATCCTTTGAATGTTGAAGCTCCTAAGAACTCTCATCTGATCCTTCTATATACACTCGCAGGTAGTCTCACCTGTCTCACCTGCTGTGTGGTTCCAAATAGCATTTCTGTGCTGGCAACTCACACATTTATCCCTTAACCTAGATCTCATGTGAGCTTCTATCCATTTATCCATTTGCCTGTTGGACATCTCCACTTGGACGACTCCAAGGTACCCAAAACTCTAGACCCCAAATGTGTCATCTTTCCCCCACTCTTCCTCAACTCCATTCCCTCTCCTTTCCCTTCTCTGCTTATAGGGGTATGGAGTGGAACAGACTTGGGTTTGAATCCTGATGGGATCCTGAATCTACTTGGGCTGGTTATGTAAACTCTGTGCCTCAGTTTCCTCATCTACAAAATTGAGATAAATGCCTACCTTACAGAATCGTTATGGGAATAAATAAAAATGTATTAAGCATTTAGAGCAGGGCCTGGTAACTAGCAAGGGTTCGATAAATGGAAGCTATCGCTATTTGTTATTATTACCATCCAGTAAGACACCAGATCCTATAGGTTCTACCCCTTCAATGTCTCTCGAACCTGTCCAGTTCTCTCTCCATCCTGCCTCCACCACCCTTGTCGAAGCCCTCGCATCCACGCGGCACAGCACGTAGATCCGTCTAAAGGAACTCCCCGGTAGATACCCCGGCCGCCACTTACTACCCCACCTTGTTTATTCTACCATGATAAAAAAGAATTGTGTTTGCTTACTTGCCGCCTCGCTCACTGTTTCTCCTTCCTGAAATAAAGCTCGCTGAGGTCGGGGAGCTTCTCTGACTGGGTCACTTTTTTTTTTAAGACTTTTTATTTATTTATTCATGAGAGACACAGAGAGAGGCAGAGACACAGGCAGAGAGAGAAGCAGGCTCCCTCCAGGGACCCTGACGTGGGCCTCGATACAGGGACCCCGAGGTCACGCCGGGAGCTGAAGGCGGACGCCCACCTGCTGAGCCCCCCGGGTGCCCCTTGACTTTGGGTCTTCACACAGACGGAGGCCTAAAACACTCTTCCTTCCACCTGGACCCCCCAGCCCTCCCCTCGCCAGTCCAAATTCTATCCTGTCACTTTGCAAGCCGCAGTTGGACAGTTCCTCCGAGGACCTAGGCTGACTTACGCCGTGGTCCCTAGGTTCTCACGACTGACGCCACCCTCCTCTGTCACTTTGGTCATATTGTAACTGCCTCTTTGTCCTCCCCCCACACCAAACTGTATGCTCCTGAGAACAGAGGCCCTTCCTGCCATGGTCACTATAGTTGCCGCAATGACTAGTTGGGGGGATTTAGGGGCTTTTGAGAATCTGGAGAGAGCTGTGTGGCTTTCTGAGTGTATACCATGTTGCACTCAGTTTCCCCGGAGTCCGCGCCTGGATCTCCTGGGCTCCCTACGAACTGCAAACTAAGAGGCTCTGCCGGATAAGGTGCTTAAATTGACATCATTAGGAGTGTGCTTACTTATTTGGACAAGTGCTTGGCTCCTATTTCTGTTTAAGTATTTTAGGAACAACCATGTTGGTAAGTCAGTCACCTAGTGTGTAGTGGTACCCAGGAGCCTGGCGACGGGGACGCAGAATGCTTCCAGAGGACAACCCAGGACGAGAGAAGACGGTATTGCACAGACAGCAGGGCTTTGGTGTGAACAAGTCGCATCCACAACGACAGCCTCTGCGCCCTGCCCTGCCCGTGTCCCTCTGCCCTGGCAAGTTAGAAGCCCCCGGGAAAGGGGCGGGAGATCTCAGAACTGACTCAGGGTCTATGGAAACAAATCAAGACAGAAAGCCTTACAACAAAAACTAAGGTAATGGGGCGTCTGTGCGGCCCAGACTGTGGAGCATCTGCCTTTGGCTCAGGTCGTGATCCCAGGGTCCTGAGATCAGGCCCCTCGCAGTCCCTGCTTCCCCCTCCCTGCTGGGCTCTCTCTGGGTCGAATGAATCAATAAAGTCTTTAAAAACTAAACCTAAGTTAACAGAAATACAGTGAAGTGTTCCTGGCAGCCTGGAGCTTCTGAAGACGTTCGGCTGCACCACAATTGAAAAGGAAACATCCAGGCTCCAGGTCCCTCCTCCGGGGACAACCAGCGCCCACAGGTCCGCGGAACGGGTCCCCGACATCCCCGACCGGCGTTCACACACGCCTCCCGGCTGCACTGCACAGAGGACCATGCTGCACACGGGGCTCCCTCCCGGACCCCCAGGGCGCCCCCTGCCCCCAGCTCAGCGGCGGCCGCCCCCACCCAGGGCGCCGGGAGCCGCGGTCCCCTCCCTCCCTCCCCCCTGCCCCCCCCAGGCCGGGGACGCTCCTCCTTCCGGGGCCGCCGCACCCGCGACTCTCGGCGTCCGAAGCGGCCGCGCTCCGCCCTCCCCGACTCCCCCTGCCGAGCGCAGCCCCTGGGGGGGACCCGGGGGCGGGGGACCAGGGCCGGGCCGCCCTACCTGCAGCCGGAGTCCCCCGGGGGTCCCCGGAGCCAGCGGAGACTCGGGCCGCAGCCGCGGGACGTCCCGGCGCTCCAGGCCGGAAGCGGGAGCTGCGTCGGCTCCGCCCGGGGGAGAGTGGAGGCTGGAGCCGGGGCGGGCGGGGAGGGCGGGGGGGAGGGCAGGGTGTGGGGAGCGGGAGAGGGCGGGGGGAGGGAAGGAGGGGGTCAGGGAGGGCGGGGTGCGGAGGGGGGGGTCAGGGAGGGCAGGGTGTGGGGAGGGGCGGGGAGGAGGAGGAGCGGGGAGGAGGAGAAGAGGGGAGGATGAGGAGCGGGAGGAGGAGGAGCGGGGAGGAGGAGGAGCGGGGAGGAGGAGGAGCGGGGAGGAGGAGAAGAGGGGAGGACGAGGAGCGGGGAGGAGGAGAAGAGGGGAGGACGAGGAGCGGGGAGGACGGGGAACGGGGAGCGGGGAGGAGGAGAAGAGGGGAGGACGAGGAGCGGGAGGAGGAGAAGAGGGGAGGACGAGGAGCGGGAGGAGGAGGAGCGGGGAGGAGGAGAAGAGGGGAGGACCGGGAGCGGGGAGGAGGAGGAGCGGGGAGGAGGAGAAGCGGGGAGGACGAGGAGCGGGAGGAGGAGGAGCGGGGAGGAGGAGAAGAGGGGAGGATGAGGAGCGGGAGGAGGAGGAGCGGGGAGGAGGAGAAGAGGGGAGGACGAGGAGCGGGAGGAGGAGGAGAAGAGGGGAGGATGAGGAGCGGGAGGAGGAGGAGCGGGGAGGAGGAGCGGGGTGGATGAGGAGCGGGGAGGGGAGCCGGGAGGACGGAGAGGGGAGGTCGCGGAGGGGACGAGGAGGAGGAGCGGGGAGGAGGAGGGGCGGGGAGGACGAGGAGCGGGGAGGGGAGCGGGGTGGATGAGGAGCGGGGAGGGGAGCCGGGAGGACGGGAGGGGAGGTCGCGGAGGGGACCCGAGTGCCGTCCCGCCTCCCCCCTGCGGCAAGCTCTCCGCCCCCGACCCCGAGGCGTCCCAGCTCGTCGGGCTCCTAACTGGTCAGAAGGGACTCGGTGACCCTGGGAGCCGCAGGGGAGGGAGCAGGTGTAGACCCGGCGTAATGAAGGCCGAGGGCGCTGGGCAGACGCAGGTGGGTCCGGGAGCGAGTGTGTCCGTCGGGACGTCCCGAAAGGCTGAGCAGAACGTGTCCCAGGAGGTGGGACCAGGCTCCAGAAGGACACGGGCGACCCCGGGACAGGGATGCTGGGGCCCTTTCATAGAGAGCAGAGCAAAACGGAGAGCAGCGGGCGAAATCCGCGTCTCTGTCTTCTGGAAAATACCCCGCACCTTAGAGAGGCCCCCTTCCTTCCCAGGTAAGCACAGGAGCTTCAGCTCCGACTTTTTTTATTATTATTATTATTTAATTCAGTTAATTAACATATAATATATTCTTAGTTTCAGAGGCAGAGGTCAGTGATTCTTGAGCCTTGCACACCCCCCAGTGCTCCGGCCTCCCCGGTGACCCCATCCCTCACCCACTTCCCTCCACATCCCTCAGGCAGGTCCTAGGATTAAGGGTCTCATGGTTTGTCTCCCTCTCTGATGTCATCTTGTTTTTATTTTTCCCTCCCTTCCTCTAGGCTCCTCTGTTTTGTTACTAAAATTCCACACGTGAGAGATCCTGTCTTTCTCTGATCGACCTGTTTTGCTCAGCGTAATACCCTCTAGTTCCATCCACGTCATTCCAAATGGCAAGATTTCTTTTTTGTTTGTTTGTTTTTGATAGCTGAATAGCAGCCCATTCTTTATCTTCTTCTTTATCCATTCTTCTCTCAGTGGATATCTGGGCTCTTTCCACAGTTTGGCTTCTGTGGACATTGCTGTTACAAACATTGGGGTGCAGGTGCCCCTTGAGATCACTACATTTGTATCTTTTGGGTAATTGCTGGGTCATAGGGGAGCTCTATTTTCAACTTTTGGAGGAACCTCCATACTGTTTTCCAGACTGGCAGGAGCATCCTATCTTCTCAAATTATTGAGCCAGATTCCAGTGTCTTCGGTAGTTTCCTTGCTTACCTGCCTTAACAGTCCCAACACCCCCTTCTTATAATGAATATTTTCAGCCCCTTTATAACCCTGAACTATAATATATAAATAATGCATTTATTTATATTCTATTTATTTATACATTTATATTTATTTTTTTTACCTACACACACAATTTAAAAACTTATAAAATGTCTATGAGATATAAAAAATAGAAAGAAGATGATTTATTATAAAACACTACGTGGGGATCCCTGGGTGGCACAGCGGTTTGGCGCCTGCCTTTGGCCCAGGGTGTGATCCTGGAGACCCGGGATCGAATCCCACGTCGGGCTCCCGGTGCATGAAGCCTGCTTCTCCCTCTGCCTGTGTCTCTGCCTCTCTCTCTGTGACTATCATAAATAAAATTTAAAAAAATAAAAATAAAAATAAAACACTACGTGTTTATATATGTAGATACTTGGGCACAACATTCAAGAAGCCAATACAGGACTCAGATGCCCGCAGCTCAGTATAGAATCACCTTGACTCTAACCTTGACTCTCAGCCTCCACCGCGGACCTATGAATCACAAACTAATTTAACAAGATTCCCAGATTATTCCCTCTCACATTAAACTCTGAGAAGCTCTAATCTTGACAGGTGGAATGGGTCCTGGAGTCTTCATTTCCCTGGTGGCCAGGCCGGGGAATTGGTGATCTTATTTTTCTCATTTCCTGGTCTTAGAGACCACTCAGTTTCTTCTTCTCAGCTTACATCCCCATCTGCCGGTCAATGGCATTGAGCTGCAGCATCTAAGTGACGGATCTCTCCCGGGGTGAAGGAGTGCCAGCCTCTCAGCCTTAGAAGCGCCTTTAGAAAGGGCCCAGCACCTATGACAGCTGTTCATCTCTTCTTGTCCGTCTTCTTGCACACTTCTTGTCCTCCCCCATTTTGACTTGACAAACACCTGTTCACTATAATATTATATGTCAGCTACACTGCAATGAAAAATGGTTAAATCCGCTAAGCATCTACCAAATGCAAATGACAGCTTGTAAAACATATAAAACCTGCATTCTTCTCAACACGCATTTATGATCTCATGAAGGGGACAGACACATGCGGAAAGTTGCAAAAATAATACGTGGATTATGAGAAATGCTATATTCCACTAGGAAACAAACCACAGGGTTATGTGGGGAAGGGACTTTGATAACTTCCTGAAGGGACAGGACTTTGAACCGGGAAGGGCAAGCCTCCTCTGATACGGAGCTGAGGGGAGTGAGAGCCTTGGGAGTGTAAAGGCCACTGGTTTCAATGGATTTGTTCTCCTTTGTGAATAATTACCTTTGGGTTTATAGCTCGTGTTTCCGTTCAATGTAACTACTGCCAAATTCAAAACATCGTACGAATTGCAGTACGTAGACCAGCACTTACCCAGTAGCACCTGACATCCCAACGGAGGCCTTCTGGGCCACTTGGGAGCCACAGAAGCCCATCAGGGGGCTACAAGAACTTCAGGCCATTGGCCCTTCTGACGCCTCTGACTCAAAACAAGTGTGCATTTGGCCTCTGGCCTGTTGATATTTGCTGCTGCCTCTGCTCACCTTCCTTCAAGGATGTTCCCCACTGTAAGCCCTCCTCCTCTGCCCAGTCTCCCTTACCAGGTATAACAGATTAAAGTAGACCACAAACTTTTTTCTCCTCCTGCCACTGAGAAATGGAGTCTGATTTTTCCCTTATTGAACCTGGGATGACCTGGTGACTTGCTTGACCAATATACGTTGCAGGGTATCGTTCTGGGACTTCTGGGGCTAGGTCAAAGGAACTTCACACCTTCCACCCAGGACTCTTGGAATACTCCCTCTGGAGGCTGCCAGGTAAATTCAGCTACCCTTCGACTACCCCACGGAAGAGGGGCCACATGCATGTGCTTCAGTGAACAATCTCAGCTGAGCTTAGTTTTCCAGCCAACCCCCCTCCCGCCCCGCCCCTGCCAGGATGCCAAACACGTGAACCCAGCTGTCTTGGGGACTCCCGATAGGTGCCCTGACCAGCTGGATACAACCGAGTAACTTCATCAGTGAACATAGAGCAGAAAATTCATCTAGCTAAACCCTGCCTGAATTTAAGTGAAACTAATGACACATAAAATCATGAGAAATATAGTAGAATAGTTATTGTTTTAAGTCACTAAGTTTTGAATACTTTGCATCATCAGAGCATTGGAAAACTAAGCCTGCAACATTTAAGAGTAGTTTATATCGGATTACATTGTAGTCAACTCACCCTCCTTAAACCTGGTAAATCAAAAAAAAACAAAAACAAAAACAAAAAACAAAAACAAAAAAAACCTGGTAAATCATGGGAATCCCTGGGTGGCTCAGTGGTTGAGTGTCTGCCTCCAGCTCAGGGTGTGATCCTAGAGACTCAGGATCGAGTCCCACATTGGGCTCCCTGCATGGAGCCTGCTTCTCCCTCTGCCTCTCTCTCTCTGTGTCTTTCATGAATAAATGAATAAAATCTTTTTTAAAAAAAATCTTTTAGGGATCCCTGGGTGGCGCAGCGGTTTGGCGCCTGCCTTTGGCCCAGGGCGCGCGATCCTGGAGACCCGGGATCGAATCCCACGTCAGGTTCCTGGTGCATGGAGCCTGCTTCTCCCTCTGCCTGTGTCTCTGCCTCTCTCTCTCTCTCTCTGTGTGACTATCATAAATAAATACATAAATAAATAAATAAATAAATAAATAAATAAATAAAAAAAAAATAAAATAAAAAAATCTTTTAAATCACTTCCTAACACATTGACTTGTGCAATAGTTCCTTGTAGTGGACTTGCTCATCCTGGGAGGTAGATTAGCTGAAATAGATGCCAATCCACGTGGCTAGCTTCTCTGCCTAGACAAGAAGCCTCATATCTATGGGATTGATTACACTCTCTCATCATTCACCCAACAAATATTCATTCATTGATATCAAATTAATCAACATCGAAGCCAACCTCTGGGATGTACGCTGTGAAGTCATGTTTCCCTGATTGCTGTACAGCCCCAGGGTTATGGTCACCAAATACAGGGAGACACTGGTGTCTTCCCGAGTCAGCACTCCTTCCCACCCTTGTGCCCTGGTACCTGTCTGGTCGTCATAGTTGGGGAGTGGCCCTACTTCTCAGCCTACAGAGAGGTATCGGGAAGAAGTCTTGATGGAAGTCAATGAACAGATTCAATATATTGTTCCCGTGTGTTCTTCCACCTTTTGCATAAAAATATATTATCAACTTTCATAACATTTGGGGTCATTTGTTAAAGAGTATTAGTGCTAAATAATCTCTGCCGGCTAAAACTCAGTGGACAGGTAACTTCAACACCTGCTTCCTGCATCTTAGCAAATATGGGTTTAACAAACCACAAGTGGTCGGGGGTCGTTTGGGGTGGCCACGTTCTTAGACACTCAGCCCTGACAAAGACTTCCCCAGGTTCACTACAGGAGGTACTGTGGCCAGGGACTCTAGCCCTTAGCATGCATCCCATAGCAGTGCTTCTCGTGAGGGCCTGGGAAGAGGAGTCTGTGCTATGGCTCAGTGATCCTGGAGGCTCTAAACAGGGCCTGGACCATCCTGCCTGCAGCTCGCCAGCCGCATTTTAGCAGTTGGAGAAAAGCAGCTCTTATCATTTTCCTAACTCGTCACTAATTTCTCACTTGACAGCCCAAAAGGTTCATACGACTTGCCCAGGTTAAAAGAACCGTCAGAGAAGGAGCTAGAACTAGACCACAAGTCCCTTGACTCCCAGTCCCCACCCTGGCCACAGTAGTACCTGCTCCCGTGGCCACGTCTTTAGCATTACTGCCTACAGAAGGCCGCTGTTACAATGAACTGTTGCCCTGGAGGCCTTTTTCATAAACACATTAAAAGAGTATGTCAAAAAAATAAATAAATAAATAAATAAATAAATAAATAAGAGTATGTCAGCATCCATAAGTATTGAAGATGGGACCTGTCTAAGGAGTTCGGGCTTGAGACCCCCCGGGGGGCTCAGCGGTTGAGCGCCTGCCTTCGGCTTAGGGCCCGATCCTGGGGTCCCGGGATCGAGTCGTGCATCGGGCTCCCCGCATGGAGCCTGCTTCTCCCTCTGCCTCTCTCTCTCTGTGTGTCTCTCATGAGTAAATAAATAAAATTTTAAAAATAAACAAATAAATAAAGAGTTCAGACTATGTCAAAAAAGTAGTCATACTGAAAACATGATCAGGACACCTGGTCTCACATAGGACTGGAGTGTTTCTTCTGGGTGTACGGGGCATTTCAAAGTAAACTTTGGATGTCAAAATAGTGGACTTGGGGACTCTTCTAATGGCTGGTAGGAATAATGAAACAAAACATGGAAATTAGGACAGCCCCAGGAGGATGGAGTCCTTGGCCACCGTGTTAATCTAAGATGGGGATGGAGATGCTTAGAACGGTACCTAAATGTGCACGCTGGAGTCCAGCAGATCTGTGGCTAAACTCTGCTCTGCTGTTAATGAGCCGAGGGACCTAGACTGCAGAAGAAAATAAGGTAAATAGTCTCATAGACCCTGAATAAGGTAAGAGACTGGTCCTTGAGTCTGCAGCAAGACCAGATGATGCTGATAAGGTAAAGGGGCCCGTCAAGGTCCCCTATTGGAAAAGCTTCACCTGGCGTATTGTACTCTAACAACCCCTGGCTCAAGGCGACCTACCAAATGAAACAACCTACTGGAAGGAAGAGCCCCTGAGCTTCCCTGAAACTCCCAACCAGTCTGTGCCATAGCTTACAGACCCTTTGGGAATGCCTCAGGCCTCCAATGCTATTTATGCCCGAGGAGACACGAGGGAGGCCAGAAAAAGACAAGTAGTTAGGACTTTACTGCCTATAGACCTATACTCTGATGCTCGTCCAAGCCAACCTCTTGGTCCTTGTGTACGGATATGTCACCTGGAAACTGCTCTCATAAAAAGTTTTCCTCTTCATTATCCAGGCTGTGCCACATGCCTTGGCTTCCTGCACTTTATAAAAAAGTGTTTGGGCAGCCCCGGGGGGGCTCACCCATTTGGCGTGGCCTTCGGCCCGGGGCCTGATCCTGGGGACCCGGACCGAGTCACACGTCGGGCTCCCTGCGTGGAGCCTGCTTCTCCCTCTGCCTGTGTCTCTGCCTCTCTCTCTCTCATGAATAAATAAATAAAATCTTAAAAAAAAAAAAAAGAGTGTTTGAATGACATGATCTCTAAAATCTCTTCATTCCAAGATTCTTCTTCACTTGACTCATCTTGTGATTCTGAACTACAGAAATAGAAATCTAACCCATTTCTTGTCCCAGTGTTTTCACATTCCATGTATTTTGCCCTGGACACCTGCAAAGTTGATAACAGAGAAGGTTTAAAATGGAAAAGAAAAAAAAAAAAAAGGAAGGTGAAAGTGACATGAAAATCCTAGTAGATACAAAACCAAGTATCCTTATTTGCCCACACAGAGTCTGGGCTGAAGGAGCGACAATGCCAGAAGAGTGGAAAACTGCACACATCTACCCATATTTCTTCAAGTGAAGAAGAAAGATAAGGGGAGAACAAACTCAAATGATTTCAGTGCTTTGTGTCTAGGAAAAAGGGAAAATGATAGTGTCAAAAAAGCCTGTAGAGTCTGAAGTCATGATGATGGTACATCCAAGGAGACATGAGGGAGGCTAGAAAAAAAAAAAAAAAAAAACTAGAACCCACATGAAGTTATTATGACTTTAGATGGAAGAGAGGAGAGCTTTCTCAAGAAGAACATAAAGCAAAAAAAGCAATAAATAAACAAACAAATAAATAAATAAATAAAAATAAAAAATAAAAAGAAAGAAGAAGAACATAACGCAAGGTAAAAGAAGAATATGAACAATCTAGAATGAGGTGCAGAAGACAAAGGACCCAGGTAGTCCAATGCATTTACTGATACTAGACATTCCCTGACCCAGTTCCTGAGTCAGTCTTGAAACGATGGAAATGATGGAAGCAATAGCAGAAATTCCGCCCTCACCCACAAAGGAGGTTGAGGGAAGAGTGTGGAGGCAGCTAGCAGCGGAATATGTAAAACACCTTGGCTCATTATCTGAGGGGCCCAAGGTAAGAATCCTGGGCCTCCACCCACTCACCAACCCGTGGCCTGATCCCTGGATTGCCATGATTACGCACTCTGTGTGAGTGTTTTCCATCCCAATTGCTGACTCTCACCCTGCTTCCCTTCTGGAGTCGCAATATTACACCGAATCAATCACACACCACTTGGCTCGAGCCCCAGCCTGTTACCGGGCCTAGATCAGGTCTTCCTCACCAAAGGGTAGACCACTGACTAGTGTCCTCCTACAAATCCAAGGCCTCCTTCTCTCTTCTCACTCCATCTGCGATTCAAAAACTGAATAGTGAGGAGGGCCTGGTGGCTCAGCTGGTTGGATGTCCAACTCTTGAGCTGAGGGGCATGGGTTCACAGCCTGCATAGGGCTCCATGCTGAATGTGGAGTCTACATTAAAAAAAAAAAAAGACCAAAATAAATAATAAAATCTGGAGACTTCTGTAACCAGCCATAGGGCTGTACATGTACATGTACATGTAGCCATGTACTTTTGGACCCTTGGCTCTCAGCTCCACCTGGGATGGAGCCATGTCTGTTTGGACAATAGGATTCAGCTTTCGGCCGCCTCTCTGGGTTTTTTAAAATAGTTTTTTAAAGTTCTTTATGTACTTATTTATTTAAGTATTCTCTACACCCAGCATGGAGCTTGAACTCACAACCCTGAGACCAAGAGTCACATGCTCCTCTGACTGAGCCAGCCGGGCATCCCGTCTGCCACCTCTTTGGAGAAATAAGAGAAGGCTCAGAAGAGTGTCCTCTCCGGAGCCAGGGGAGAAATATTTAGGGTAAGGGCCCAGTTTTCAAGCCAAGCCAGTCAATCCTGCAGAAAGATGGAGAATGAGGATGGCCTCGGGTTACTTGGTGAGAAGTCTGTCCTAGTGACGAAAGGGGGGGCGGGGCTCGGGTTACTTGGTGAGAAGTTCGTCCTAGTGACGATGGGGGGGGTGGTCAGCAGGGTGGTGGAGATAGGACCGAACTACAGGCACTTGCACGTGCTTTTTAAAATAGAGAAACTCAGGCAAGAATCATTCAACAACGATGAAACCTTTATTTAGGCTGGTCTTGGCCTACAAACCACAAAGAGCACATTCACAGAAGTTTATCCTGAAGACCCAAGCCTCATAGGTTCTCGGGACCCTCAATTTCCTTCTCTGGCTTCTTCACTCTGTCTTTCCTTTCCTCACGTATATCCCACTTATCCCTCCTCGTGCTCATCTAGGCTCCAAAACAGAGAGATGGGTAAAAAAGAACTTACTAATGAAATCTCAAAAAAAGAAAAGAAGACAGAAACCAAAGCCTGCCAAGCACCTCAGGCCAGGATGAAGAAAGGTCCAAGAGAGGCTCCTCTATCTCACCGTCAGGAGCATGAGAACCCTAATAAACCGTGATAATAGAAAAGTGACCTATACACATAACTGACCCTTCTCTGCCCTCGGCTGCTTGCTCAGGGGTCTGGCAGGAAGGACCGAGGGGAATTGTGAATCGAGAGAAGACACAACTAGGTGAAAGCTGCCATCTTCAGAAAAGCTCCAGAGACGAGGGTGGGCCGGCAACAACAGCAGAAGGCCCTGAAGAACCCTCTGGAACACTTGACCTCCCTTCTGCTAGAGACACAGGGCACTGCATGTCTCACTTGCTTCTCTTCTCTGACTTGTGACTTTCCAAGGAGTCTTCAAAATCCAACTCAAACTACAGCCATCAGCGACGACCTCCCTAGCAGAGGCCTGGCAGGGGTCCCTCCTCCATCATCTGGGCTGCCACAGCTCTACGAGCGAGGAGCGAGGTACAGGGAGGACCAGCTGGGTGTCCCCACTCCAAGGCCACCGCAAGCCCACCCGCTGCTCAAGCCTCCCCGGTCGGTGTCCTTCCTGCCTCACTTAGTGCCTGGCACCTGGGAGGTGACCGATCACCGTGACAGAGAAAGGAGAAGAGAAAAGAAAAAAGAAAAAGAAAAGGAAGGAAGAGCAGGGTGGAGGAAAGGAGAAAGAAAGCATCTGACTGAACTTTGCCTGGCCCAAAAAAAAAGGGAAATGGATCTTAAAAACTCTAGAGGAAAGGGAAAGGAAGCGGGAAGCCCCTCCAGAGTCCTCTTGGCCTCTCCCTTTCTCTCTCGCTTTCTCTCTCGGCCTCCTCCTCTCAACTAGGCCCTCGGGTCGCTGCTCCCGATCCCCAAACGCCCCCCCCCCCCCCCCCCCCCGCCCAGAGGAAGGAGAGGCCCGTCAGGCTTCTGGCTCCTTCCACACCCCCCAACCTCAGCTACCACAGTCCCACTGCGGGCACCTCTCTGCCCCGCCCGCGCCTCATCATCATCCCCACGCACAGCACCCCTCCTCCTGGCCCTGGCAGCGCCCCGGACAAGGACTTGTGCCTCAGATCGAAGACCAAAAGGGGGCGCCTGGGGGGCTCAGTGGGGAGCACCTGCCTTGGGCTCAGGGCGTGACCCCGGGGTCCCCCACGGGGAGCCTGCCTCTCCCTCTGCCCAGGTCTCCCATGAGTAAATAGAAAAGAAAAGAAAAGAAAAGAAAAGAAAAGAAAAGAAAAGAAAAGAAAAGAAAAGAAAAGAAAAGAAAAGAAAGCCAGAGGCTCTTCGGAGCAGCCTGCGGTGTGGGGGCTGAGGAGGCACTGGCGTGGGCCTGCGAGTCACCCGAGAAGGACAATCGCCAAGGGGGCTTGGGTGTCCCATGGATTGATTGGAGGGCAGGTCCTGAAAAAGCGAAGAGCATGAAATGTCTGGTCCTCGTGTCCTCAAACTCAAACTCCTTGGCCTTCCCACATTTTTCATCTTGGTCCTTGGGTCAGAGGCGCGGTTGTTGGGACGGTCCCCTTGTGGCCCCTGCACGCCGACACCCAGAGCTTCCTGTCTCTGAACCCGATGCACTTGCCCACCAGCCGTGTCAGGGTCCCGACACCTGGTAGGGCCGCTCCGGGCCTCCTCTCCGCATCCTGGCATCCAGCTGCCTCCCCGTCGGCAACAGCCTTTTCCAGGAATCCTGGGCCACCTCTTGCTCAGCGGAGATCATATGCGCAAAAGCAGATCATACGACCCTGTGCTCTCACGACACAGCTTGTCCTCGTCCCCCCACAATCTTCGTGCTTCTCTGTTTCTGCTCCCTTCCTCCCCGCCACCCACCACTGCTGCCCGCTCACCCTGCAGGTTTGCTCTGCTGCTGGGAGGGGAGCAAGTCGGCGTGCTGCACGGCGGGCAGCTCCAGGACGCAGGCGGGCATCTCGGCCCGGGGCCTCGGCAGGGTTCCCAGGCAGAGCCAGCGGTCCAGGCCGGGGCAGTAGGCGTGGACCAGGTGCGACAGTGCGTAGGTCCGGTGGCTGTAGCCCCCCAGCACCAGCAGCTCCCCCTGCAGCGCGGCCCCTGCGGCCCCCACGTGCGGGGAAGGCAGAGGGGCCAGGCGAGCCCAGCTGTCAGTCCGCGGGTCATAGGCCTCCAAGCTCAGCAGATCCCCTGTGTCCCCGAGGCCGCCGGCCACATACAACCGGCCCTGCAGAGCAGCCATGACGTGGCCAGCCCGGGCTTCGCCCATGGGGCTCAGCGGTGGCCCCGGCTTCTCCTGTTTGGGGTCGTAGAGCAGCAGGGAGGCCAGGTACCCGCCTGCCCCGTCGCAGCCCCCGCTCAGGTACAGGCGGCCCTCGGACTCAGCGGCCGCGTGGGCAAAGCACGGTGCTGGCAGGGCGGGCGCGGGCCTGGGGGAGAGAGAGGCTCAGGCCCAGGCCTCCGGCAGCTCTCGGCCTCCCCCCGACCCCACCGGCAGGGGCAGCCCCCTCACCTCCACGCATCGCGCCCGGGGTCGTAGGCCTCCACGGAGCTGAGAGCCACGTCCCCGCTCCTGCCGCCGAGCGCATACAGCAGCCCACCCAGCGCCACCAGCGGGAACAGGCTCCGGGCCTGGGCCAGAGGCGCCATCTCCTCCCAGCAGCCTCGGCCGGGGTCCCACCTGCAGGGAGCAGGGCACCGGACAGGTGGCAGGGCTGCATCCCTCCCTCCGCCCCTCCCCTGCGTCCTACCTGCAGGGAGCAGAGCTCCGGAGGACAGCCAGGCCCCGCCTCCCTCCGCCCCCCCCCACCCCGGGGTCCCACCTGCAGGGGATCAGGGCACAGGAAAGGTGGCGGGGGGGGGGGGGGGGGGGGAGGGGGAGGGGGAGGGGGGAGGAAAGGTGGCCGGGCCGCGTCCCCCCTCCGCCCTCCCCGGAGTCCCACCTGCAGGGAATCAGAGCACGGGACAGGTGGCCGAGAGCATCCCCGCCACCACCCCCGCGCCCAGGCCGTACCTGAGCGTGGACGCCAGCGTGTTGGCGGGGCCGTAGAAGTCCTGGCCGCCGCACACGTAGAGCACGCGGCCCTGCGGGCTGGCGGCCCCGTGGCGGAAGCGCGCCCCGGGCAGCGCGGGCAGGCGGCCCCACTCCACGGTGCGCACCCGGCCGGTGCCGCAGCAGAAGGCCCGCGCCCAGCACACGCCGCGCGCCGGCCGCCCCGCCGCCAGGTCCGCCGACAGCCCGTCCCCGCCCGGCAGCACGAGCGCGCCGTCGGGCTCCCTCCGCCGGCCGCGAGCGGGGGCCGCCGCCGCCTCCTCCAGCAGGCGCGCCAGCAGGTCGGGCGGCAGCGGGGAGGGCAGCCCGGCCGCGCGCACCCGCCGCAGCTCGCGCGTGGACATGCGGCCGAAGCGCACGCCGCGCAGCAGGGCCCGCGCCTCGACCTCGGCCGCCTCGGGGTGGGCCGCCAGCCAGCGCCGCGCCGCAGCGAAGGCCTCCAGCTCCTCCAGCAGGTGCAGCGCGTCGTTGCGCAGGAGCTCGGCCAGCAGCGCGAGCGGCAGCGACGCGAAGGCGGGGCTGCGGGCGGCGGCCGGCAGGTGGCCCAGCAGGTAGTGCCGCGCCCGGCGGCCGAGCGCCTCCAGCCCCGCGGCCTCCGCGGCGGGCAGCAGGGCCAGGCAGCGCGCGGGGCTCAGGCCGCGGCCCAGGGCGCGCTCGCACAGCGCCAGGCACGCCGCGCTCTGGTACCGCGCCGCGGCCCGCGCCGCCCCCAGCAGCCGCCGCCACCGCGCCCGCACGGCGCCCGAGTAGGCGAAGGACACGAGCAGCTGCAGGTCCCGTGCCGACATGCTGCGCAGCCGCACCGCGGCGCCCCGGGACTCCCGCATGCCGCTCAGCAGCATCGCGCCGAAGAACTCGCTGCCGCACGCCAGGGCCGCACGGTGCACTGCGGGGGGAGGGCGCGGTGAGCGGGGCTGCGGGGGCCGGGCGGACCGCACCCCGCACCCCACCCGGGGACCCGCAGCGGGGGAGAGGAGGGGCACTGCGGGGGGGAGAGGGGAGGAGGGGCACCGCGGGGGGGAGAGGACAGGGAGGGGCACTGCGGGAGAGAGAGGAGGGGGAGGGGCACCGCAGGGGGGAGAGGGGAGGGGGAGGGGCACCGCAGGGGGGAGAGGGGAGGGGGAGGGGCGCCGCAGGGGGAAGAGGGGGAAGCGACACTGCAGGGGGAGAAAGGAGGGGGAGGGGCACCGCAGGGGGAAGGGGGGCACTGCAGGGGCGGACCCGCCCCCCCCCACCCGCCCGGTGCACCGCAGGTTGGAGAAGTCCAGGGGAAGGGGCACCGCGGGGAGGAGAAGCCAGGGTGGCCGGCCCGGGCTCTGCTCCCACCCCGGGAGGCCCCGCAGAGCCCCAGGCAAGCGCTGGTGAGCACAGGGTACCGCCACCGGGCCTGTGACAATGCAGGTTACAGACATGCGATTCATTAGGGGGGGGATGGACCCAACTGCAAAGAGCAATGTGCAACTGGCTCGGGTTTCTATCCTGCACTAAAGAAAGCGCTTTACTTTACCATCGTAAGAGCCACTGGCATCCGCTACCCTGTTGGTCCAATTTTTCTTAGAAAATGGTGCCACGCTCAGGAATGCCTGTGACCTCATCTCACCCACTGCCATCTCCTGCTTCAGATGTCCCGTGTGCAGGGTTCTGCTCACACCCCCTCCTCATCTCAGTACAGTTCACGGAATCACGACATTTTAAACTAGAAACCTTTGAAACCATCCGGTTCAATTGCCCGTTTTAAGAGAAGGAAACTGAGTCCTAGAGAAAGGAAGGGATTTATTTTCTAGCCCATACGGTGACACTCTGAGTGGATCTTCACTGCCTCCTGTCACCAACGTCAGAATGCAGGGTATACTTGGGTATCAGTTCCCTTCCTGTCTGCATGGCCCTCGTGACGCTGAAACTACCCTATTGGCAAATGCTATAACTAAACTCACGTGCTTCCTAACGTAACTCAATTTGAGATGTTTGGCATCAAGTATGGACTACTCTTACCAAAATATTTAACCTGAATCTAATTGAAACTTTAGCTCTAGAGACATCTGCGGGGGGCTCAGTGGTTGAGCATCTGCCTTCGGCTCAGGGTGTGATCCTGGGGTCCTGGAATCGAGTCCCACATCGGGCTCCCCACCGGGAGCCTGCTTCTCCTTCTGCCTGCGTCTCTGCCTCTTTGTGTGTGCCTTTCATGAACAAAAAAAAATTAAAAATCTTTAAAAAAAAAAGACACTTTAGCTCTAAAGTCAAATTTATAAGAAATTGAGAAGCTAACCCTACGACCCAGCAATTGCACTGCTGGGGCTTTCCCCAAAGATACAGATGCAGTGAAATGCTGGGACACCTGCACCCCGATGTTTACAGCAGCATCGTCCACAATAGCCACACTGTGGGAGGAGCCTCGGTGTCCATCGACAGATGATGGATAGAGAAGCTGTGGTCTATGTGTACAGTGGGATATTCCTCAGCCATTAGAAATGACAAATACCCACCATTTGCTTCGACGTGGATGGAACTGGAGGGTATGATGCTGAGTGAAATAAGTCTGTCGGAGAAGGACAAACATTATATGGTCTCATTCATTTGGGAAATATAAGAAATAGTGAAAGGGATTATAGGGGAAAGGAGAGAAAATAAGTGGGAAAAATCAGAAAGACAGAACATGAGAGACTCCTAACTCTGGGAAACGAACAAGGGGTAGTGGAAGAGGAGGGAGGTGGGGGGTGAGTGGGTGACAGGCACTGAGGGGGGCACTTGATGGGATGAGCACTGGGTTTATGCTATATGTTGGCAAATCAAGCTCCAATAAAAAAATATACAAAAAAATGAAAGAAATTGAGAAGCTAAAGGAAAAAGTTAAAACCATGACAGAAAACATACACAAATCTAGAAAATGGAGCATTCTATAACTAATCTTGTTTGTTCACTTAAGCCATAAAAAAAAAGGACACACAGAATTGTACAAGAGTAAAGGCAGCCTCAGAGATGTGTATGTGAGCACAGAGAGTCCTCAATCGGCTCCTGGGTTGAGTGAAGCAGCTGTAGGCAAATGGAAAGATTTTTTGGACAAGTGGGAAAATTTCAACCTGGACTAGGTGAAACTAAGGAATTATTGTTCATCTTGTGAGACATGAGTATTGTGGCAATGTCCTCTTTTAAAGAGACACAAACCCAAGTATTTATGAGCAAAATGTCACAGACTTACTTTAAACCTCTGTGATAAAGAGATGAAACAAATATCATAAGAGTGTTAATTGTTAAGTCTGGGAGCAAGCAGGATGTTTGAGTGTTTACGGTAGTATTTTCTTAATTTGCCATGCGTTGGAGGTGCTTCATAATAATTTAAATTTTTAAAAAAAGGTAGTGGGGTAATGCTGCTGGAAGTCCTCTGGGCAGGGAGCACAGCTGAACTCCCAGGGAAGCTTAGGAGCTCCAGCCACGCAGACCACCTGTGGCAGGTTGGCCTCCCCGCAGGGACAGGTGATGTTGATGTGGCTTTCCATTGTCTTTTTGAGCACCAGGTAGGGAGCACCTCGGTGCTTTCCAAGTAGTGAGCATCAGTGACAGCTTTCAAATATATGTTGCCTGAGAAAATCTGCCTTCTTCCAAGCAGGTAAGCCACTTCCGTTCCTAAATAATCAACCGACTTCAGTATGTTGAAGCCCTAGTCCCCAGGGTGGTGATATTTGTAGGTGGGACCTTTGGGAGGTAATTAGCTGTGGGGGCGGAACCCTCATGAATAGGATTACTGCCATATAAGAGGGACAAGAGTGAGGTAACCTCTCCCTGCACCAGGTGAGGATACAGTGAGGAGGTGGCCCTCTGCCAACCAGGACCCTACGGGCACCCTGATCTTCGACTTCCAGGCTCTGGAGCTGTAAAAACTACATTTGTGGTGTCCAACCGCCCAGTCTACGGTCCTTTTGTTAAAGCCGTGCAAGCTAAGCAGGATGCTTTTTCCCCTGGGAGTCCCAGAAGTACTTTGGACTCCGATCATTCTAACGGGCAGTCGCTGTGGGCCTCTGGACGTGTCTTGGAGTCTCATTTCTTCATGAGTAAAGTCTAAGAGCTGAACTGGAGAATCTCCTAATCGACACCTTTTAATCTAACACTTTTATGTGCCTGCATCCCAACTGGCATTTGTTGGATCCTGTGTCTCTTTGGTTTGGTGGCATGGGAGGGAGCGCATGGCCCCCTGGGCGGGTGCAGACCCAGCTAGCCAACATTGGCTTGTGTCCGGTGGTCGCGGGGTCACATCTCTGAGTTTAACCCTCTTGCCCTGTGCCTGGGATAACGGTAGCTGCCTCGCTAGTTTGCAGGGAGCACAAAAAGAGGCAATGTGCCTACAAAGTGCCTGGACCCCACGACCTCAGGGAATGTCAGCAGCACCTGCATAATCTGCCACTGAGTGCACCCTCCTTAGCGCTCCCGGTGATGCGTGCAGTTAAGTTCAGGTGCCGCGGCCTGGTGGCCCCAGGATTGTAGGAGGCCAAAGCGAGCCTGTGGGTTAGCTGCGGGCCTTGTGTCTACCACGCCTGGAGTCAGGACACACGGAGTTTTTGCACCCTATTCCTCGGGCTGCCCTGCGTCCTCAACAGGAGAGGCCGGGGCGGGGGAGGCCCTGGGTTGGGCCCCGGGTTGGGCCCTCACCTCCTGCTCGGGGTCCCGGTCCCTCTGTGTCCCCTGCAGCAGCCAGCGGGCTAAGGGGTCGCCCCCCCCCCCACGGCCCTCGCTCACCCCGCAGCCGGCAGCCGCCCGCCTGCAGCTCCAGGTCGCAGCCGGCGCCCTCCCGGTACAGCAGCTCGATGCTCCGCAGCGTCTCCCGCAGCTCGGCCTCCGCACTGGGCGCCTCCGTCCCGGGCCCCTCCGCCTCCGGCCCCGCGCCGCCCGCCTCGCAGCTGCACCTGCGCCAGGCGGCCGCCCTGACCCGAGGCGCGCGCAGGGCCTCGGCCGCCGCCAGCACGTCGCGCCCCGGGGCCGGGCCCAGGCGGCCCTCGTAGGCGAAGGCCAACACTGCCTCCCAGGCGGCGGGGGCCACGGCCAGGCCAAGCGGCGACCCCGGGCCCCCGCCCCGCAGCCGCGCGCGGAACACGCCGCTCACGGCCGCCAGCACCACGCGGTGCAGCCCGTAGGCGCGGCCACCCACGCGCACGCGCTCGTCCAGCAGCTGCCCCTGCGCCCGCAGCCGCCGCGCCGCCGCGAAGAACAGGCCCGGGTGCTCCTGGCTGTGCAGCGCCTGCTCCTCCTCGTCCTCCTCGTCCTCCTCGTCCTCCTCGTCCTCCTCGTCCTCCTCGTCCTCCTCGTCCTCCTCGTCCTCCTCGTCCTCCTGCTCCTCCTTCTGCTCCTCCTCCTCCTTCTGCTCCTGCTCCTCCTCCTCCTGCACCTCCTGACACTGAAACTTCCCGGGGGCCAGGACAACCGGGGGCCACCTGCTGACCTCCGCGGAGGAAGGAGGCCGGGAGGGGGGTCTCTGCTCCAGCCCAGGGAGGCCCAGGTGCTGCCCCCCGCCGGGAACACCGACCCCCGGGGCGGAGGCCAGCAGTGCGGGCTCCAGGGCGCTCATGGTCCCCGGCTGTTGGCGGCCTCGAGGGGAGAAAGGAGGGGCTCAGAGCTGGGCCCCAAGGGGCCCTGGAGTGCTGACTGCAGCCCCTCCCCGTGCTTCCCCCCAGCCGGTCCCCAGGCCCCCACACCAGGGTCAGCATCCAGGCCTCAGCACCCAGGCTCACCCCCACCCCATCCGCAGGCCCCAGCACCCAGGCTCAGCCTCCAGGCTCTGCTCCCACCCCCATCCCCAACACCCAGGCCCCAGCACTAGTCCCTACTCCCCATCCCATCCCCAGGCCCCAGCACCCAGACCCCAGCACCCACACTCAGCCCCCACCCAGTCCTCAGGCCCTGGCACCCAGGCCCCGACACCCAGGCTCAGCCCCCACCCCACCCCCAGGCCCCAGCACCTGGGCTCTGCCCCCACACCCCTGGCCCCAGGCCAAAGCACCCAGGCTCAGCCACCATCCCTGGCCCCAGGCCCCAGCACCCAGGCTCAGCCCCCACCCCATCCCCAGGCCCCGGCACCCAGGCTCAGCCCCCACCCCCGGCCCCAGCACCCAGGCCCTGGCACCCATGCTCTCCCCCCAACCCGTCCCCAGGCCCCGACAGCCTGGCCCTACGCCCAACTCTGGGATTCACCAAGGGCAGCAAAGCATGCAGGAAGCACATGTGCAGATCCAGCACCGGCCCCCGTGTCCCGCCTGACTTGACACCATCGTACCTGATCGCCACCCTCCCGAGACACCGGCGCTCCCCTGACTCGCAGTGGAACCTTCTCAGCTTGGACTGGGTGGCAGAGAGAACTTGCCCCTCACGGCGTCAGCGGCCCCACCCGACTAATTATAGCAGGTGCTGGCGGGCTCAGGGGCTGGGCTCCGAGTGCCCAATCTCTGACACCCAATCCCCCAGCCTCGTCCCCAGATGCCCTCCTCCCCCCTTTCACCTGTAGGGCCGTCCTGCTGAGCGGCCAATTCCAAAGCCAAGGAGGGACAGGCCGGGTGAGTGACCGGGGAGGAGGGGGGAGCCTGGGCTGTGCAGGGGCCAGAAGAGGGGAGGGAGGGTTTGGGGTCAGTCCCAGGCCCTGGCCGCCCGCTGGTGTCCTGTGCACAGGCTGGTCCTCGGGCCGGAGGGGAGGAGCCGGGGCTGCGGGCCGCCTGCGATCCACCACCCCCGGACTGAGGCTTTCTCGCTGTCCCGAGGGGGGTCCGCGTGAGAAAGGGCGAAAGCGAGGCCCAAACCCACGGTCTGCAGCCGTCTCACCACCCCACGGGCTCTGCGGGGAGGACCGGACAGGGTGGCGTGGGGTGATCTCCGCTGCCGCCAGGACCAAAGTCCTGCGGGGCCGGCGAGCACGGTCACGGAGGCGGAGGCGGGAGGGGACGGCGCTCCCTCTGCCCCATAACTCCTCTTTCTCACCTCGAGGCGGGGCCCCTGCATCAGGGTGTTTTCCGCTGCGGTTCTGGATGTCTTCCCGGGGAAGAACCAGGGAAGGGGCAGTGATGCGACCCCCGCCCCCCCCCCCCAGCAGGACAGGCGGGGCTGCTTGGATGGGTCCCAGCCCCTAAAGGGATTGGTCCGGCTGCAGAGGTGGCCCTGACAGGCCGACGGGCCGGGACGGCACTCTGCTCCCTAAGGACCTGGGTGCGAGCCGCGCTGAACCTCCCCACCCCAGCAGCCAGTGCCCCCTCCCTGCCCGCCTGGGTCGGGAGCTGGGGCTCCACCCGCATCCCTGTCACTGTCACTGCAGCGACGCTCCTGCTCCGTCACAAGGCGGCCTTGCGGAGATCTTCCTGCCCCGCTGCTGCCCACATGCTCGTGGCTCCGCTCGCGCCCCCCACGTTGGCTGCTGTCTTAGGAACCGGGGAGGCATCGCATCAGCGGGGAACGTCCCGATGGCCGCCGCCTGGTGTGGGCCCTGCGGGGCCAGGGGCGCAGCCGCCTAGTGGAGCCGGTCCGGAGTGGGGGGTCGCGCGGCTCATCCACCCCGTCCTCCTGCGCTTCCCACCGGCTGGCGTGGGGCGAGGCCGCATGCAGGGCCAGGCAGCCGAGGGGGCACGGCGGCGACAGTGCGCAGATCTGCAGGGCCCAGCTGCCGTGTGCACGCCCATGTGCGCCCGTGCGTGTGTCTCGCTGGCACAGCGGGTTCTCGGGGACTCAGCCCGACACTGAACAGCTTTGCTGGAACTGCTCCATGTACCGGCTCTTCCAGGGACACAGCCCCAGGCGGGACCAGCGGCAGGGATGCCATTTCCTCTTCCAGATACTCACCATCTGGAGGTCACCCCCCTGGCAGGGGAAGGGACACTTTGCTGTTTGAGGCCAGAGGAAAAGGACGCCCGTTTGGCTAGACTCCTCTGTGGGGAGAGGCTGATGGGAAAGGGAACTTAGAGGGTGGGAGGGGGGAGTGAGGAGAAGGAGGAGTCCTTCCTCCCCTGCCCTCACTCTGTGTGTGTGTGTATGTGTGTGTGTGTGAGAGAGAGACACACACACACACACACACACACACACACACACACACGGCTCTCCCGGCCCAGGTCATCTTCCCAATCCTCCCATTTGGCCACCAGCAGCCCAAGACCACTTGCTTCTTTGGGGTTTTTTTCTGTTCTTTTACATATAGCAGCTTCTGGGGAAATACAGTCCCATGGTGGGGTGTCCAGAGGGCAGTCTCTGGCATGTTTTCCATCTCCCCTCCTCAGCTACTGGGGTACCTACGGGGACCAGATCCTGGGGGACCTCGCGGTGAGAACCGTGCCCAGGCAGGGAATGCTGTCGTCACCTGCCCCCTTCTCTCCCCCTAGCAACGCCGCTTATGTGTCCAGGACCCTCTACAGCCATCGCGTGCGCACACTTCACCTGGGCGTCCCCGCCACCGGGTAAAGCCCTCCGCTCCAGCCTTTTGTTATTATTGTTATTTATTTATTCCTGAGAGACGCAGAGAGAGGCAGGGACCCAGGCAGAGGGAGACACAGGCTCCCTGCGGGGAGCCCGACACGGGACTCGATCCCGGGACCCCTGGGTCACGACCGACCCGAAGGCAGACACTCAACGGCTGAGGTGGCCGGGGCCCCATTCCAGCCCTTATGTGAAAATGCCCCGGAGCCCTGGCTTCTGCCTCTGAGGGCTGACGTACAGGTGGTGAAAGGAGAAGAGGCAAACCTTACCCAGCCCATTGCTCAAAAACCAGTAGTGACTTAAGGGGATTCACGTGGGTGGAGTAAAACCTTCAAAGACAGGAGAGAATTTAATATGTCCGCGACTTCGAGGAAAGCTAGTTGAAAATATGACAGGCTGCAGTGCTTCTGCGACGCATTGATTTCTGCCTCTGACCGCCCTTCTCCATGGGCCAGGAGCGTGGGGTCTGCCCCCGGCCCTGATGTCTCAGTGCCATTCTGTCTTCTGCCCTTTTTCCTGCTTTGGTTCAACCCCTCAAGTCTTCCCAGTAGTTGGTATCTCACCAAGAGCCTTGGTGGAAAAAGGAGAAGAAGTAGGGGGAGTCTAGGGCCATCCTACGAGCAAGGTTTCTGGAGGCGGAGGAGTACCGGAGGGCTCCGTGTCAGCAGCCAGGAGCTAGATGGCACTTTAGAGAGGTGATGCCTGGGGTTGCCTGGGGTTGAAGAGTCCAAGCTCCCGTAGCAAAATTCAAAGTCTGCCTCAACACAAGGCAAAGCTTGGGGAGGGTCTCTCTCTCCCATCTGCCTCCTGTTTGCCATCCCACAGCGGGAGGCTGACGCCCCAAAAAAGTCCAGAACTGGGCAGCCTGGGGTGGCTCACAGGGGGTCAAACGCAGGGTGCGGGAAGGAGCCAGCAGGAGGGGAGATTGTCCTAGTAGGAATGACCGCGGCGCCCACCTGTCCTCCGCTCATTCTCCCTACCCATGTGTTCGAGCGGCACGTACCTTCATCAAGTCCTATGGCAATAGCCCCGGGATGCCACCTTCCTGCGTCTGGGGAAATCCCAAGCCACAGAGCAGAGATCCCAGGGGCAGAGCTAGCCCTGGGCGAGGCCGAGGAGCAGGCTCCCTGCCCCACAGTGCCCTCTGTAACAGGAGCCCGCCTCCAGGCCTGCAGCCAGCCAGCCCCGGGGCCCTGGACAAGACGCTGCTGGACGCTGTCCGGGGCCTCAATCCCCTGCCACCATCGTTCATGCACGTCAGCAGGACACACTGACCCCGCGCCGCCAATAAGACACTCGGGAGAGACTGACAGGGGAACGGGCCACGATTTAGGAACCAAGGAGCCATGATTTTAGTCTTTTGGTTTTACAAACTGTGAGGCTATCTTGAGAAGCCTCCACCAAGAGCCCAAAGCTGCCTAAAGAAGTTAGTGTCCCACTAAGGTACCAGCTGGGTCTATGGTGCTAAAGAAGGTTCTCCCTCCAAGATCCATTCCATCCCACAATATGAATAAAAACTTACAAATAGGGCAGCCCGGGTGGCTCAGTGGTTGAGCGGCTGCCTTCGGCCCAGGGCATGATCCTGGGGTCCCAGGATCGAGTCCCGCGTCAGGCTCCCTGCATGGAGCCTGCTTCTCCCTCTGCCTGCGTCTCTGCCTCTCTCTCTCTCTCTTTCTCTGTGTGTGTCTCTCATGAATAAATAAGTAAAATCTTTAAAAAAAAAAACTTACAAATGCCTGAGGCTAATACCTGATAACATGCTTGATTCCTATTTATAAAACTAATTTCCCAGACCTAAATGAGCTCATTCTTGCTCTCAAATATATTCAAGGAGAGGAATTCATCTTTCTATTTGAATCCCAAACACTCTATCTTCCATCCCAAAATTTCTTTTTTTTTTTAATAACTGGGATTTTTTAAAAGCTCTATGCTTTTTTTTAAATTTTTATTTATTTATGATAGTCATACAGAGAGAGAGAGAGAGAGAGGCAGAGACCTAGGCAGAGGGAGAAGCAGGCTCCATGCACCGGGAGCCCAACGTGGGATTCGATCCCGGGTCTCCAGGATCGCGCCCTGGGCCAAAGGCAGGCATCAAACCGCTGCACCACCCAGGGATCCCTCATCCCAAAATTTCTGATTGTAAACATCCAGGTCTTAGTGAATCTTCAACCTATTTATGGGTCTATCCTTCGTCACTGAAAAAAAGTGTTAATCAGCACTTTCTACTTAGTAAGTCACCAGAAAGCTCCTCTTTTCCCAAGTGCACATAATCCCAATTCTTTTAGGAGATCCCTGGGTGGCTCAGAGGTTTGGTGCCTGCCTTTGGCCCAGGGCACGATCCTGGAGTTTGGGGATCGAGTCCCGCATCGTGCTCCCTGCATGGAGCCTGCTTCTCCCTCCTCCTGTGTCTCTGCCTCTCTCTCTCTCTTTCTCTATCATAAATAAATACATTAATCTTTAAAAAAAAATCCCAATTCTTTTTATCTTTTGACCCAAGTCTTACTTTATAGCCTTTGGTTGTCTCTTTGGTTTACCCCTGCATCAATTTATTTATTCATTTGGCAAATGCCGAGTGTCCACCCTATTCTAAGCGGGAGAATTTAGGGAGGTTATACGGCAATGAATAGAACATGATGAAAATCCCTTGGCCTCATGGAGTTTGTATTCTAAAGGAAGGAGTCAAGCCATGAGCACAGAACTACGGGATTACACAGTGGTAAGTGCTACGAAGAGAAATAAAACCAGGAAGGGGGCTAGAAAGTGCTGGAAGAGTGTAATTCTAAGTAGGGTTGTCAGGAAAGCCTCCCCGAAAAAAGAAAACAAGTTGAACAAAGACTTAAAGATTACGAGGCTGACGAGCAAGCTCCAGCTGACGGACGAGCTTCGCAAGCAGGAGCACCCAGTGTGAGGACCTGGAGGGGTCGGTGCACAGTCAGCGATTGGGGAGAAACAGGCCACTGCTGCTGGAGCGGAGCCGACAAGGTGAGAGGCAGGCAGTGAGATCGAAGCAGTAAGTGGGGCAGGCGGAGAGGGTCACGGAGGGTCTCCAGGCCTCCCGCTCTTGCTTTCACTCGGAATAGGAAGACAGGGAGGGTCTTGAGCAACAGGGTGACAGCGTCCGGCTTCTCCGGGAACATGGTTCCCTTGGCTACTGTGCTGGGAGCTGCCTCTGAGTGGAGGCTCGTAGGAGAGGACACAGCAGCTCCTGCCGTAACCCCGGGGAGGCTCCTGGCTACGTCCAGGGGGGCAGCACTGCAAGAAAGAAGAAATGGGATCTGGGATATACGTGAAGACAAGGTCCGTGCGACTTGATGACCTGGCGGAGAGGAGAAGAGGTGTCCGAGACACCAGGGCGCTTTTGATGCGAGCAACTGGGACGGGGTTGTCATTCACTGACTGACATAGGGAGGTCTACCGCCGGAGGAAGGGGAGAAACAAGGGTGTTTTGCGTGTGTTAAGTTTGAGACGTCTATTAGGCACCCAGGTTGAGATGCCCATCAACAGCTAGATGTTCAGAGCAGAAGTCTAGGTTAGAGCTAAAAAATTGGGAGTCATCCACCTTGAAATGGTTTTTATATTTATTATTTTATTTATTTATTTATTTATTTATTTATTTATTTATTTATTTATTTATTATTTAGAAATGGTTTTAATGTATGAAAGTGGATAAAATCACTGAAGGTATGTGTGTAAATAGAGGAGTGGTCCAAGGACCAAACCCTAGTTTGGGGAAATGAGGAGATAACAGCAAACCAGACGAAGAAAGAGCGGTCGGTAAAGTAAGAGGCGAAACAGAGAGCATGGTCTAGAGCCAGGTAAAGAAAATGTCTCAGGAGGGAGCGTGAGACGCCATGGACTGGCTGTGTGGGGTGCGCGGGGAGCGCCGTGGGGCAGCTGTGTCAAGCCCCTGGGGACGGTGCGGAGAGCGGCCTTAGCAGGGAGCCGGGGCAGAGAATTGGAAAGGACAGTTTGAAAATGTCTAAAATGTCTTGTTAAAAGTGGAGTGGAGCTTTACTTTACTTTAAAAAGCTTTTAAAGTAAAGCTTTACTTTACTTTAAAAGTAAAGTGGAGCAGAAAAACAGGAAGCCACTGAAAGCCACGAGGAGCCCACATCTGTAAGATGAGGACGATGATGGTGTATCCATGTGCTGAGAGGAAGATCTAGGAAAGAAAGGGAAATGGTGACTCTGCAGAAAAGGAGAGAAAACTGTTCAGAGGTGTCCTGAAGGACACCTGCAGGGATGGGATTGACCATAGAAGTTGTTGGACGGGAGCATGGACAGGTTTTGTTGTTGTTTTTTTTTTAAAGATTTTATTTATTTATTCATGAGAAACAGAGAGAGAGAGAGAGAGGCAGAGACCCAGGCAGAGGGAGAGGCAGGCTCCCTGCAGGGCAGGGGGCCCAACGCGGGACTCCATCCCAGGACCCTGGAATCAGGACCTGAGCGGAAGGCTGACGTTTGGCTGCTTAGCCACGCAGGCGCCCAGGACAGGGTGTTGATAGCGGTCTCTCAACCTTGACACCACTGCCGTCGGGGCCTAGGGAATTCTGTGCGGGGAGCTATTCTCTACCCTGCAGGGCCCTTTGGGGCCTCCCCAGCCCCTCCCAGCAGCCCCGCCCGCCTCCCAGATGTGACAACAGCCTTCCTCTGCGGAGCCAGATGGAGCCCAGCTGAGCGGGTAGCCGGGTAGCCGGAGGTAGTACCAGGATGCTGCTAGGGCAGCCGAGGGCAGCAAGTACTGGAAGGTGGTTAGATGTCGCGGGGAGGGCCCGTCTGTGCTCTGGCTGCTTCTATTTTCTCACCAAAATAGGAGCTGAAGGAAGCGTGAGGATCGGGGCAGATACAGGAGATGTGAGGGGCCAGAAGGTATAAAACAAGTATTGAGAAGAGGGAGAGGGATCCCTGGGTGGCGCAGTGGTTTGGCGCCTGCCTTTGGCCCAGGACGCGATCCTGGAGACCTGGTATCGAATCCCACGTCGGGCTCCCGGTGCATGGAGCCTGCTTCTCCCTCTGCCTGTGTCTCTGCCTTTCTCTCTCTCTGTGTGTGTGTGTGTGTGACTATCATAAATAAATAAATAAATAAAAGAGAAGAGGGAGAGTGAGAGGGCTAGGGACCAGGTGAGGATGATGGATTTAAAGCATGAGGCGGGGCCTGGCGCATAGCCCCTCCAGCGGTGCGGCCCCAGGAATTGAGCCCGGGGAGACTCAGGGCAGGACCAGAGCAGGGGGCAGCGGAGGCGAGGTGCCCGCTGTGAAGGCTCAGGACTGGGATTCAGCTGGAGGCAAATGAAGACACGCAGGCGATGAGGCCAGCGGAGGGGAGGCCCACAGACTGGAGGGCCCGACCAAGAGACAAGCTGCTGGATCCTGCGCAGTAAGGGGAGAGCTGGAAAGACAGCGGACGTCGGACATGGGGATATGGAGGAGCTGCGGTCTAGACCAGGACCGAGGGCACGAGTGCCGCCGTCGGGGTGCAGGCCGAGGTCCAGGGAGGGGCACGAGCCGAGACCAGAGCGCAGAGGACAGGGACCCCCGCGGGTCCTAGGATGGAGACCTGACAGGCAGGGATGGTGGCCCTTGACCTCAGAGACCCTTAGGACCCGGGTCCCTAAGCTGTGTGGTCAGGAGGTGTGGGCCCAGACTGAACTCAGCTGGGGGGGGGGGGGGCGATGACAGCCACCACCCAGGGCCAGCGGTACGGCGGGGGCGGGGACGGGGGCAAGACAGCAGCCCCAGCAGAGGCCGTGGGAGCAGCGCAGTCCTGGGGCCCAGGCTCGCAGCGGGGTGGGGGGGGGGCTCAGGCAGTAGAGTGGCTGTGTGCCTTTACTCAGTCCCCGCGTGTGATCCCGGGGGTCTCCCAGCCCTGCGGGGAGCCTGCCTCTCCCTCTGCCACTCGCCCGGTCGGTCTCTACCTGTCAAATAAATAAAATCTTAAATAAATTTGAAAAAGAAAAAGACAAGACGTGGAGGAGAGAGATGACTTTACTGATCGCCAGCTTGTAGCTCCAGGTTGCACAGGATTCCAGGGGGAAGAAGGGGTGGAGAGGGTCACTGGAGCGCAGCGCTAGGAGGGAACGCGGTCACTGGGGACTTGTAACAGACAGGCGAGGTAAAGGGCAGGAGGACCCGCGAGCCAGCAGCCGGGGGCTCGGGGGACCCTGCAGGCCTGCGTGTGGGTGCTGGGAGCACAGTCCTGCTGGAGGCACAAGCCAGTAGCCTGCGAGCTGGCTCAGGCTGCCCCACGGGAGTTCTGGGCTCCTACAGCAACGCAGCGCCGTGAGCAACACAAGCGGACAGCCCAGAGTGAGGCACGCCTGGCCACTGGTTAGGGCACCACGGTTACAGTTCTCAGAGGACAGAGCCTCAGGCCGAGCTCCTGAGCCGCACCCCTGCTCTGGCCCTCCCCCCTGAGTTCCCCAGCCACACCCCTGCTATGGCCCTCCCCCTGAGCTCCCCAGCCGCACCCCTGCTCTGGCCCTCCCCCCTGAGCTCCCCAGCTGCACCCCTGCTCTGGCCCTCCCCACTGAGCTCCCCAGACGCACCCCTGCTCTGGCCCTCCCCCCTGAGTTCCCCAGCCACACCCCTGCTCTGGCCCTCCCCCTGAGCTCCCCAGCCGCACCCCTGCCCTGGCCCTCCCCACTGAGCTCCCCAGACGCACCCCTGCTCTGGCCCTCCCCAGTGAGCTCCCTAGCTGCACCCCCGCTCTGGCCCTCCCCACTGAGCTCCCCAGCCGCATCCCTGCTCTGGTCCTCCCCCCTGAGCTCCCCAGCCACACCCCTGTGCATGCAGCTGCGGCCCTGCTCTGGCCCTCCTTCCTCCCTGTCCACACGGCCCATCAACAAGAGTTTTGCCGGTGCCGACTCCAGATCACTCCTCGTTCACACGAGCCAGTTACTAACATACAAAACCAGAAATATTTTATTGTGGAGTCAACTTGAGGTTCAGATGATGCGGGCCAGGAGTGCCCAGGCCGGGACGGAGAGCAGGCCTGGCTCCCGCAGGCTCCCAGAGGCTGCTATCTGCTCCCTGTTAGTCCCTCCAGGTCACTTCCACTTCATCTGTCCGGTACCTGTGAAGCAGCACAGAAGGCTCGCTGGACACCTTGCCCTGAGAGCCCCCCATTCCCCTGCCCCCATGATTCTGGGCCCTCCGCCAGCTGATTTCTGCCTCCCTCCCACATAACCCACTGCCCCCCCAGGAGGGTATCCACCTCTGCGTGATCCCAGAGTCACTGAGGGGGGTCCTGTGCCCTGCCCGAAACATCTCCCAGCCGGCCTGGGCTATCATGGCCCCGTTGTCAATGCAGAATCTGGGAAGGAAACGAGACATGGAATTTGGGAACTAAGGGTAGAAAATCACAGTATTGGAGAAAAAAAAGAAGAAACCAACACAGGGGAAGGGCCTTCACCTCTCGTCTGTGGCAAAAAGCCGGGCTCCACGTTCCTGGCACATGGTCTCCATCATCTCCTGTAGCCTCAAATTACCTACGAGGAGGGAGGGTTAGGGCTGGCTCGGCTTCAGCCCTTTCTGCGAGGTCCGGCTGTAGCTCAGGCGTGTGACTCACAAAAATGAAGCAGGCGTTCAGGGGGCAAGGGCTGGGAAGCAGAAACTTGTCATTTCCCCAGACCCTTAGATTTAGGGAGGAGGATGCTAACGCCCAGGAGTAGGAAAGAGGAGCGTGGCTGGACGATACATACAGCCCACACCTCCCACGATGAGGGCCTCCTGAGAGCCACAGTGTGCCATGGCTCGCTCTGTGATCTCGACCAGCATGGCGAACACTGTCTCCTGCGGAGCACAGAGAAGGTGAGGACGGGGTCTCAGCATCGTTCTGCTACATACAAGTCCCCCCACGCCCAATGCTCCATCCCATTACCTGCAGAGAGAAACACAAATCCTCAGGCGTGCACTCGCCTGTGGCCAGCATACGCTGGGCGGCATCCTACAAGCAAAGAAAACACAGGTGAGACAGGGAACTGCAGTCTGGGGATGACCAGACAGCAAGGCTCAGGGCACCTGGAGGGCTGCGGCTCACCCCAACCCAGCGTAGCGGCACGTCCACCCCATGCCCGGCCTCTCACCGGCACTACGCTGAGCGATGGCCACAGGCATCGGGGCTCCAGTTACAGCCTGCCCTGGCCCCACCGCCCCCCTAGCCCCTCACTCGGCTTCGCTTTCCTCCGTGATGCTTGTCACCACCGGACCCTTTTTATGTTATTACTACCCTCCCCCACCAGCTCCTCTGTCTCTGTCTCACACACGCGCACACGAGAATTAGGCTACTGCCCAGAACATCGCCGGGCACACAGAAGACATTTAATAAATACTCGCTAAACGGATTTACTCAGCATCCAGCGTAGACCAGAACCACACTCTATGCAAGAGAGACGATGGTGAACCAAACGTACGCCTCGTTAAAGAGCAGGACAGCGCTGTCCTCACCTGCCCCACACTCACCTCTATGAAAGACAGGATCCCCGAGAACGAGACGTCCATCCCCTTTACGGTATAGGGCAGCTCAACCAGCTTCTTGCCTCTACGTGGGAGTGAGCGTTTGAGACTTCAAAGCCTTCAAAGCCACCCAACCTCCTTAACGCTCCTAAGGGGAATCCTGGAAGCCCTACAGCCAGCCTCCTCCCACCTTAAGGCCCTTACCGCTTTGCCATCTGCTCGATATTGTAGCCTGGACTTGGGTCATTGGAAATCTAGCAGAGGGAAAAAGAGGATGGAATCAGATATCCAGGAAGCCTAAGAAGCTTAGGGTCACTAAGCTCACTCCTTCCGCTTCCACGGCTCCCCAGAAACCCACCCGCACCTTCTGTTTCCCCAGCCCCAGTTGCTCACCTTCAGCACTCGAGCAAAACGATCCAGACAATTCCCCACGGCGATGTCGATGGTTTCCCCAAAGATGCGGTAGCGACGTTCTGAGTATGCGATCACCTAAGGGTGAGGAGGGTGTCCGTGAAACCTCACGTCTGTAAAGAGGAGTATTTGGCTTCGGGGAGGAGCATAGCAGAGAATCAACGGGCCTTGGCAGCTTCCCGTAAGAGACCGAACAAAAACACTCACCCGCACCCTGCAGAGGGACTTTCTCACGCTCTCCTCTCAAAAGCCTGGGAATCTAAGGATTCCCAGAGCAGATTCCTAACCTACAGAAGGCAGCCTCGGCCCGGGCAGAAGCAACTCTCATCTCGAATACGTCTTCTAGCTTGGAGGTTCCTAGTATGTCCTTTAAAGACCTCTGGATAGGGATCCCTGGGTGGCGCAGCAGTTTAGCGCCTGCCTTTGGCCCGCCTTTGGCCCAGGGCACGATCCTGGAGACCCGGGATCGAATCCCACGTCGGGCTCCCAGTGCATGGAGCCTGCTTCTCCCTCTGCCTATGTCTCTGCCTCTCTCTCTCTCTCTCTCTCTCTGTGACTATCATAAATAAATAAAAAATAAAATAAAGACCTCTGGACAGCATGGACTAGGAACGGGCTTTCGAGCCAGGGGGCAGGGAACCAGCCCTTCTAGGTCATCCTACCTGGGCAATGCCATTTGGAAACCAGACGAGTAGCAGAGTTCAAAAACTGGAAAACCCCATATAGGGTCACGCTCACGGGACGCCCAGCTCTACGTGGTCATCAGCTTACGTTCATTCTGCACATCTGACCGACTTTTACCGCAGAGAATATTTACCGCCCACTGACCCGAACGCTTCCAACAGTGGGCGCTTCCTCAGGACCCTAAGAAGTCCCTTTCCCTTTCTAGTGCTAAGGGTCTCCCTCCACTCCGGGGTAGACTGCACTCTGCTGTTAAAAGGCTGGCCACGGAAGGGGAAGGAAACAAACCCTGCCTCTCTGCGCCTGTGGTCTGCTCGTCTCCCCAACCGTTTTCCCTCGTTTTCCCACCCACACAGGTCTTAAGAGGTCAGAGGATGAGCAAACCATCACCGCTCCTCTTCCTTACCTGCTACTTTCCACGAGCCAAGTCCCTAATTTTGTGAGTCATCCTTCAGACCCCAGCCAGCTATATGCCTTCTATCTATAAAAGTTCCCACATCATTTTCATGGGAAGTGGTGCTTCATCCTAAGTAACTATTTTGCAAAATGAAATTCTGAGCCTTTCGTAAGCTGGGGACGAGGACTTTTTCTGACAGTAACCCCATCAGGTGTTCTGCAGGAAAGGAAGGCTGGCGTTCTCCAATCACCACCACAAAAGGTTCTGTAAGATACCCCGAGCCACTTTGCCTTCCCCTATAAACCTACAAAGCCTTCTGCTACTTGTAAAGCATTCTTGAAATTACCTATGTTTGCACACTCTTGGGAGAACAACTTCTTTATTTACCCCCAAGAACGCAGACAAAACATGCAATTATCATAAAGAAACAAATCATGGTGCCCCTTAGCTGTTTTTTTTTCCCCTTAGTTTTAACTGCTAAGACACAGAGAAAAGATAAGTTCCAAAATAATAAAAGTAAAAACCCTTTTGTTACTTTATTTTTTTCTTTTGTTAGTTTAAAGGCCTCAATCCTTCCTATTCTTTTTTGAAATTGGAAAGTTCTCTTTAGCGCCACATGTCTAAGAATCATCTAACACGGTGACCATCTCACCCACATCTGCAAGGACGCCAACTTTTTTTTGTGGTTTTCCAGCACGTGAGGTTTTAGGTTCAGATGAGGGATGACATGGGAGCTGCTGGCACAGTGCCCTGGAAACGAGGGGGGCAGGAAGGAGTCCTCCAAGTACCTGCGTGTTTCCTCCGCTGACATATAGCACAGTCGGGCTGGTGGCTCCGGTGATGAGGCGACCCATCTCAATGTGGCCTATACAGTGGTTGACGCCCAGCAATGGCTTGTTCCACAGCTGGGCCACGGTACGGGCCACAACAGCCACAGAAACCAGCGGGGCACCCATGCCAGGGCCTAGGGGAACAAAAACGAGAGTCAGGTTCCTAAGGACGCTGGGAAAAATAGAGCCGGGAAAATGAGGGATGTGAGAGGTGGGGCAGGGGTCGGGGGGGGGGGGGGGGCGGGGGGGACAGAGTCGGGCTGGACCTAGCCAGGTCCCAGGTGTGTATTTCCGCTGTCAGCTGCTCTCCCAGCTGTACCTTTGGTGTAGGCAATGCAGTCGATCTCCTGGGACGTCAGTCCAGCCTCCGTGAGCGCCTCCTGTAGCAGGTCCAGGATAACCGCCCGGTGATGCCTAGCAGTATCCCCTGGAAGGAACCCTAGGGATAGACGCAGGCCACAGATTACTGGGTTTTCCTACAGCAAAGGTAGGCGGAAGCCAAACGCAGGGGTTTCAGTAGCTGCGACACTGAATAAAAGAAATTGTCGCCCTGCCTCCCCCCTCCCCCCAAGAAAAAAAAAAAAGAAAGAAATTGTCTCTAAAATGGAGTCAGGAGGCCAAGAGGGGAGGCTTTCATATCCAGCCGCTCCCTCTCAACTGCAGACCCCAATGGCAAGAGGAATACCTTGCATCCCCGACAGGAAGAAGCCTCTAACTCCACACCCCAGCAAGAGGAAAAGATTTTCCAGCCAATGAAAAGCAACTGCACTTGATACTCTCAGTTTATCTCAATGCACTTTATAAGGTTTTTTTTTTTTAAGTCTTATTTATTTAAATAATCTCTATTTAACTCAACACGGGACTCCAACTCACGACCTCGAGATCAAGAGTCACACACTTCTGACTGAGCCAGGCAACTGCCCCATCAATGACCTTTTTATAATCACAGTCCCTCCCAACGACCCCATCCTCCCTGTAAAAGATCAGTCCTTCTGCTTGTTCTCTGGACTTGCCTATGGTCTTGCCACAGCTTCCCGGATCCAAACTGCCATCCTCTACTACTCCTGAATAAACCCATTTTACCAGGAAAACAGAGGGCTGTGTGGCTTTTAGTGTCTACAAAGCATGGGAAAAGTCCCTTCCACTTCCCTCAAGCATCCTGTCTTCCAGGTTCTCGGATGCACGCTCTTGAGCCCCCAGCGAGGCCGACCAGCTCTCAGGAAGGCCCTTCTTCAAACCCAACTCCTACGCCGCCTTTAGGACTCCGTTCCAGTGGTGCCTACCTACGTCCTGCCCTTTGGTGACCTTCTCTGCGGCCCTACAGGCCCCACGCGACCACGTCGTCATCCTTCACGCAACATTAGAGAGATTACAATCAGAGCATCATAAAACGCTGGCTACCCTAACTTCGTGCTCCCGGGGCCAAAACTACCCCGAAGAGCGAACGCAGAACAAAGTCCTGTTTCCTAGCGAGCCCCCCACCGTAACAGGGCACTTCAGAGAGGCTTTCCAGGTACATGCACTAAACTCATCTTTTCCCATAGGTGCAGGAGTTTAAGGGAGAGCGAAGGACAACATGGAAACTTAGGAACAATGTTGGTTAAAAGTCGTGCTATGTTCAGTGCTCCTGTCCACTCTCGAGACCCAACAATGAGGCGTTGCCATCTGCATCTTAAGAGCAGGAATCACTAATCCAAGCCACATGCTGATGACCGCGAATGCCCCTGCTCCTAACCCACCCCGCCATCTGGGGGGAGCTGCCTGCCCGTGGCCCTGCCCATCACCCTGGCCATCGCCTGCTCTGCCCATCGCCCTGCCCATCACCCTGCCCATCACTCTGCTTGCCCATCGCCCTGGCCATCGCCCACCCTGCCCATCGCCCGGCCCATCGCCTGCCCTGCCCATCCCCCTGCCCATCCTCCTGCCCATCACCCCACCTGCCCATCGCCCACCCTGCCCATCGCCCTGCCCATCGCCCGCCCTGCCCATCCCCCTGCCCATCCTCCTGCCCATCGCCCCCCCTGCCCATCGCCCTGCCCATCCTCCTGCCCATCACCCCACCTGCCCATCGCCCTGGCCATCGCCCGCCCTGCCCATCCCCCCGCCTGCCCATCGCCCTGCCTATCACCCTGCCTGCCCATCGCCCTGCCTGCCCATCGCCGGCCCTGCCCATCACTCTGCCCGTCGCCCCGCCCACCACTCCGCCCCCCGCCCCGCCCGGTGTGGCTCCCGCGGCGACCGTGGAGCGGCGCCCACCTCCCCGCCCGGCCCGGCCCGGCGGCGGGGCCCGCGCGCACCTGTGCCCGGGGGCGTGACGTAGGTCCGCCGCGGGTTCGCCAGCACCGCGCCGTCGCGCACCACCCCCACGCCGACCTTGTTGGCGCTGCCCTCCAGGCCCAGCACCGCCGGCATGGCCGCGCCTGCGCGGAGCCCCGGGGCGCACGCGGCCGGAAGCCGAGGCCCCCTAGGGACCCGCCCTCCCAGCTGCCGGGCCCGGAGCGCGCCCGCTCCTCCCAGTGTGGCCCCGCCCCGCTTCCCGCCGGGGCCCGCCCCCTTCCCCCCACCTCCTCCCTCCCCGCGGGCTTCCTCCGCTCCCTTCTGCTTCCCCCGGGCGGCGGGAGGCGCGCGTCCGGCACATCCGTGAACAGCCCCGGGTGGAAGGCGGGGGCCTCGGCGGGGGCGGGGCCTCGGCGTCACGTGTCCCCGACGGCCCAATCACCCACAGTCCCCGCCCGAGGCCGGCCGGCCCGGCTCACGTGACCGTCCGGGTCGCCCACGTGGGGGCCGAGCGCGCCCCAGTCTTTGTGTCGGGCGAGGAGCACCGGGCCGCGGCCCGAGCAGGTCAGCCGCGGGGTGGCCACGGGGGCGCCCGGGCCCTAGCTCCAAGTCTCGATCGGCCGGAAGGCAGCGCTCGCGCGGACGGCCCCGGGGGTCCGGGATGCTCGGGATGCTCGGGCTCGGCGGCTCGGGGCTCCGCGGCCTGCGGCGCGGGGGATGGGGAAGGGCGCCGGGAGCGGGCCGGCGGGGGGGCCGGCCTCGCCCTCGCGCTCACCCGGTGCACGACGCCGTTTCGCCTTGCAGGTCACGCGGTGCAGACCCTGCTCCGGTGGGCGGCGCGGGACGCGCTCAGGAGGCCGTGGGGCTCAGTGATGCCGAAGCGGGGGAAGAAGGCAGCCGCGGCGGAGGACGGCGAGCAGCCCGGGCCGGGTAAGAGCCCGTGCAGGCGGTGGGCCGTCGGGCCCCTCGGCGGACGGAGGTTGGCGCAGCGGGTGCAGAGGCCGCAGCCCCGCAGCGTCTCGGCGGGGCCCGGCGGGGTCGGGGCATCCAGCCCCTCGGCGGGGCCCCGCGCAGCGCCCGTTCCTTGTTTGTTCTTTATCTTTAAGAGCCGGAAACCAAAAAGAGCAAGACTGCAGCCAAGAAAAGCGAAAAAGAGGCAGCCGGGGAGGGGCCGGCCCTGTACGAGGACCCCCCGGATCAGAAGACGGCGCCCAGCGGCAAGTCGGCCACCCTCAAGATCTGCTCTTGGAACGTGGACGGGCTTCGAGCCTGGATCAAGAAGAAGGGTCTCGACGTGAGTTGGACTCTCGGAGGAGGACGTCCGCGCTCTGCGCCGTCGGGGCTCGCGGCTGCGCCCCCTTTCGGCCCCAGCGGCGGGTCTCGCCTGCTGCCTGCAGTTTACTTGTTGTGGGAGCGTTGAAAGGCGCGGCGTCGCCGATTTGGGACTGTCTCAGGGGCCGGGTGTCGCGCGCCATGGCTCCGCCTCCCGGCAGGTTGCAAAACCTATTTCCTGGGCTGGCTGCGTTCCATCTCCAGCGTCTTCTCCAGTTAACTACTGCGTAGCGGTGCCGGGCTGCGTCGGCTGGGCGTCAGGGGTTGGAGCTCCGCCTCTAGTTCACTTAAGATTTTAAAGTACTGCTTACACAGCTTAGGTGGCCATCCACTATGAAACAGGCTCCTAGGTGTTGCCTGTAACCGTGCCCTTTATCTCTCTCCGTTAGTTGCCAGTTAACGAATTTGCTTAAATATCATGCTTACTAGACTTTAAAAAAACCTTTGAGAGTGCGTACAAGCAGGGGTGGGGGGGCGTAGAAGGGGACGGACAACGTGGGGCCCCTCCCAGGACCGTGACACCTGAGCTGAGGACAGATGCTGAGCACCCAGGTGCAGGGCTTGCTAGTCTTCCTGTTTAAGTGTAGGGACTCGGTGGCTCTAGGACTTGGCACTGGGTTCTCGGTAAACGTCTCAACTGACAGTTTTACTACTACTCATCTCGCTTACAGTGGGTAAAGGAAGAGGCGCCAGATATCCTCTGCCTCCAGGAGACCAAGTGTTCGGAGAACAAACTACCCACTGAACTTCAGGAGCTACCTGGACTGCCCCACCAGTATTGGTCGGCCCCGTCAGACAAGGAGGGGTACAGCGGTGTGGGCCTGCTGTCCCGCCAGTGCCCGCTCAAAGTCTCCTATGGCATCGGTGAGACCCTGCGGATGCCTAGTCCCTGACTCTTCCAGACCAACCGCCAGTACCCCACTCTGGCCCCTGATCGGGATTCCTTGGCTTTTCCTTTTCTCTAACTTCTCAATGATGATTGTTTCCTCCCTCGTGCAGGTGAGGAGGAGCACGATCAGGAAGGCAGAGTGATTGTGGCCGAGTTTGACACGTTCGTGCTGGTGACCGCCTATGTGCCTAACGCAGGCCGAGGTCTGGTGCGCTTGGAGTACCGGCAGCGCTGGGACGAAGCCTTCCGCAAGTTTCTGAAGGGCTTGGCTTCCCGCAAGCCTCTCGTGCTATGTGGGGACCTCAACGTGGCTCACGAAGAAATCGACCTGCGTAACCCCAAGGGAAACAAGAAGAATGCCGGCTTCACTCCCCAAGAACGCCAAGGCTTTGGGGAATTACTGCAGGCTGTGCCGCTGGCTGATAGTTTCCGGCACCTCTACCCCAACACGGCCTACGCATATACCTTTTGGACCTACATGATGAATGCTCGATCCAAAAATGTCGGTTGGCGCCTTGACTACTTCTTGTTGTCTCACTCTCTCTTACCTGCATTGTGTGACAGCAAGATCCGTTCCAAGGCCCTGGGCAGTGACCACTGTCCTATCACCTTATACCTAGCGCTGTGACATGCTCCCAAATGACTGGAAGTCTGGGAAATAAGCCCCCCATCCCCAAGCTAGCTTTAAAACTTTTTAAAAACTGCTCTCTAGACATATCTGCACTGTATTTCCCTTCTAAAAACACAAATCTTTCAACCAGGCTCCTCGTGATGCTTTCTTTTAACACCCCCCCAATTTTTTTGCCTTTTTTTACGTTAAGCAAAAGCTACTGATGACTTCCTTTGAACTGTCCACATGAAAATAAAGAGCCATAGTTTCAGCCTCGTGTTCTTTGTATTTGACCCCTTGGTGGGGCTACAAACTGCCTTCGTCTTTTCACATATAAAGATAAACAACTGGAAAAGGATAGTCACGACCTTCTTTATTTACAAGCACAGGATGACTCCCTAGCCTCCCCCAAGACAGAGCAACCCTACCCAGCCCAGTTCACCGCAACTAGGGAGTAAGGTTGGAAGGAGGAATTAAGGGAAATAACAGGACTAGGGGAACGTATCCCACATTAAATAATTATATACACATCAGTTCCTGTAGTTCTGTACAGAGCAGCGGCTGACCCCACCCCCCTAGGACACCGGAATGGGGGGAGAGGAGACTGAGGGTACTGAGGCCAGAGCCAGCCCCTGGTGAAGTGCAATAGCAGCAGCAAGGTCCTAATGGTGCACAAGAGGGAGGGAACCCCCAGGGCTACCCACCCCCACCCTGCCCTGGAATGTTTAAGGGACAGGAATGGCTCTCGGAGCATATTAGGAAGGACAAGGCTAGGACCCTCTTTCAGGACCCAGGTTTAGGGGCAACGTCCTGCCTGCTACACCCTAAACACAGCAGCCCTTGGAGGAAAGCAGATGGCCAGCAGTGGTCTTCCCCACCCCTCCAAACCTAGGTGAGGGCCTGGTTCCTTCCTACCTCTCCCCAGGGAAAAGGAAGGCAGCTGCTTGGCTCCCCTCATAGAGGCCAAGGGAGCCTTTGACCATGGTTCCCTTTGTAGTGTCACTGTCCCCACCAGGGAGGGGCCAGGCACAGTCTGTGGGTCATCGTGGAGCTCAGGAGAAGTTCTGGACAGGGTGGCTGACCTTCATACAGGCCCAGTAGAGGGCCCGGCCCAAACACAACACAGCCAACAGGATGACGAACGCCCAGGATGCGTAGATGCCTCCATATCGCCGTGCGTGCTTCCACGTACCAAACTGAGGAAGGAGGAGGGAGATGGAATTACTGTTGCTCTCTCACCACTTTCTAGAAACACTGGTAAGAGAATGGAAACTTCAATCCCTGGTTCCCTATCCATGTGTATCCAACTTCGAGGGACCTCCTTAAAGACCCAGTTGTTGCTCCCTCCTCTACAAAGATACATTAAGTCCCAGACACCCAGGGACTTACATGAAGTCCCGGATACAATCCCAGACACCTATCAGTTCTTCTTAGCGTCTGACAAGTGAGCAACTTTTAACCCACGTCTCTACTGCCCTATCTTCTGCACAAAGAAGATGGCTGGCTTTTACTCCTTTTTTTAAAAATATTTTATTTATTTATTCATGAGAGACACAGAGAGAGAAGCAGAGACATAGGCAGAGAGAGAAACAGGCTCCTTGCAGGGAGCCTCACGTGGGACTCGATCCCAGAACTCCAGGATCACACACTAGGCCAAAGGCAGATGCTCAACTGCTGAGCCACCCAGGCGTCCCTGGCTTTTACTCCTATAGTAATAGTCAAGTTTATCAGTTACCTGCCAATTTCAGCTCACCTACACGTTAAAACAAAACAAAACCACCAAAACTCCGTTTCATTTTTAGGGTAGCCGTTACCCAAATCTTACGCTACAGGGAGGAGGCTGAAGAATGAAACGGGTTGGGTCAAGGTTACTCACAGCAAGGCCAGTGGCAGTGACGGCCAAGAGTAAGCCAAGCAAGAAACAGCAGATACATCTCTTTCGTGGATATCTGCGCCCAATAGATGACCTGTGGGGAGGCAAACAAATGGACACTTGCCACGGCCCTGCAGGTTGTCCTGTACCTGTTCCCATGTTACACAGCCACTAGTTCAACAATGTCACTCTCCAATCACTTACACTTTCCTGCAGTGAGGGCAACGGGCCAAGGTTCGGTCTGTAAACTCTGTCCACTATGGAGAACAAAAAAAGGGGAAGCCAATTAATAGAAGCAGTGGCACGTCCAGTGAAGGCCCTGTGGCAGGGGAGGGCAGGAAATGGGAACAGAAGAGAAATCAGAGCAGACCTCCTAAGGACTCATTATTATAACTCAGAAATACGTTCACCATTACTTATATTTCTCCCTCTCCGTCCAAGGCTTCCCAATACTCCTCCTCACCAGGAAAGTATTCTTGCAGTGTCCACAGATGACCCTGACACCCACAGGTTGTGGTTCTGGACTCAGAGGTCCTGGATGCACAGGCCCCAGGTTGATGATTCTTTTGCTGTAAAGAAAAAAATGACGACGTGTAAGTAACGTTTAATCCTAAGGGTCTGAGTACTACCCGTCCTCGCACCCTCCACTCCCTCTACTCTCTACACATAACATACCCCGCCTCCCCCCAACCCTACCCCCAGGGAATCTTGAGAAACGGCACTGCTTAAACTTCAGATCTCTCATTTCCCTTTTATCCCCCGATAATTCACCCAGTCCCCTAGACCCTCTATTTCCCTAAAGGACACCGTTTCATCCCAGTGAGAGAAGACAAATGTGGCTACAACATCCTAAGGCCACACTACTCTGCAGCTTTTCCTCCTCCTGGATAAACACCAGGCTCTCTTACCTTTGTGTTCTCTGCAAACAATCATCCTTTCTAAGGCTTTCCAATTTTTCCCCACTGATGCCCTTCCCTCCCCACCCCACCTTACACCTCTTACCAGTAGGGCCGAGGGCAGGCAATCCGCTGGGAAGTCACTTTGCAAATAAGGAGACAGTTACACGGGCACCGGACGTATTTTTTCCCTGGAGGTGCATTCTTAATTGGCTAGACAACAAGGAGGACATCGGTAAGCAAACCTCGAATTCCAATCCCTTCCACTTCCTCCAAAAAAAAACCTTCTGAGGAGAGATCAGAGAGATGAGATTTCAGCTAGAACAGAATAACCGAGAAAACCCGAGCGCGTGAGAGCGGGCTGAGCATCCGGGATGGGGGTCAAGGTGCGGGATGCTGAACTGGCTTTGGCGGGCGGCGTCCGGGGAACGGCGAGGAGACTCCTGAAACTGAAGAGACTCCTGAAACTGAAACTCGGGTTTCGTGGCCAGCCCTCGGCTGAGGCCCGGCGGCCGGGCTCTAGAGTCGAGGACCAGAAAGAGGATCTAGGAAACGGGGCCCGATTCGCAGATGCGCGTAACTCACAGTGGCTTCATTGCAGACGCCACATTTGACTACATGCTGATGCATCTTGCCTTCCACGTTGATGAGAGACTGGCAGACGCGGCAGGTGATCATCGGGGCACTCCCGCTGTCCGGGCTGGTCAGGGGCGAGTAGGGGGGCGGGTCCTCGCCGGGCAGCACAGCTGGGTGTCCCTCGGGGAACGAAGGGAACGCTGCACAGGAAAGGGGGGGTTGGGGGGCACCAGCTGCAGGCCCCCCCCCTCCGACGGGCCCCGCAAGCCCTCCCCCCGGGGGCCGCAGCGCCACCGGCCGCAGGTGCCCCCGCCCCCGCCTGCACCTGGCGCTGGGGCCCCGCCCCGCCCCCGCACCTGGCGCTGGGGTCCCGCCCCGCCCCCGCCCGCACCTGGCACAGGTGCCCCCGCCCGCACCTGGTGCCGGGCCCCGCCTCCGGCGCCGAGGCCCCGGCCCCGCCCCGCCCGGCCCCGCCCGCTCCCGCTCCCGGCGGCCCCCGGGGGCGCCCCGGGCCCACCCCGGCTTACCCTGGGGCGGGGCATGTTTACCGGCTCCGTACGGCGGCGCGGAGGGCGCCAGGCCGCCCCCGGGCCCGGCCCCACTCCCGCCCGGCCCCACGAGCCCGTTGCCGCCGGCGCCCCCGTCGACGGGCTCGGAGAGCAGCGGGGATCGCTCTCCGTCTGCCGCCATGGCCGCCGCCGCCTCCGGCCCAGGATCCGGGTCCGGCCGCCGCCGCCGCCGCTACCGGGTCCCCAGGGCGCCTGCGCGCCCGCTCGCCCCGCGACCAGCGGCCTACCCCGCCCGAGGCCGCCCCGCAGGCACGTGACGAGCCGGCCCCACCCCGGCCGCGCCGTAATTCGCGGCGACGAATCCATGCTGCGTCCGGCCGAGGCTGCTCTGCTTCTCCATTGGGGCGCGTCGCGCTGACGTCATCCGTCACATGACCTCCCGGAGGCCGTGCGGCCCGCAACGCCCGCACGTGACGAGAGGCGCTGCGAGCCATTGGCAGCGTGGCCATCGCGCTACCGCCAGCCCAGGGGGCGGGGCCGGGCCGCGGCGGGCGCGGGTCACGTGCTCAGGGCGCCGCGCGTCCGCAGTTACGCTCCCGCGCGGGGTCGTTCAGTCCAGCTCCTCATTGGGCCAGAGGCACGGCTGCGGGGCCCCGCCTCTGCCGCCGGGCTTGGCCTCCTATTGGCTGGCCGGCCTCCGGTCACGTCACGAACGCGAAGACGGGGGCGTGGCTTCAGGAGCGGGCGGGGAACAGGTAGCCCGGGCGGCTGCACGCGGGACGTGCGCGGCGGCTGGCGCTCTCGCTGTTCTCTCGGGCTGCGGGTTCTCTTGGCCCCTGTGTAGCGGGACCCACTCGCGGGTGCGGCCGAGCCCCAGGCGCGGCCCCTGCTGCCCGAGGTCACGGCGACGGCCCGGGAACCCCGCCAGCAGGCCGGGCGGCCGCGCCGCTTCCCGCCCTGACCCCGCTGCGCCCCCGCCGCCCTGGCACCTCCGCACGCCCCTCCCGCCGGGGCCCAGGCTGCGCGGCCCTGGACGCCGCGCCTCGTCCCGGGAGGCTCCGGCTGGCGGCCGCCTCCTGCGGAGCCCCCAGCTGCTGCTCCGCTTTTTTGGGTTTTTTTGGGTGTGTTTTTTTTTCCTTTTTTTTTTTTGCAAAAAATGGAAATCCTCCAGATTTTTTTTTTTCCCGCTTGGGGAGAGTAGTTACAAACACACTTTGTTTCCCTGCGCTTGGCTTTATTGCTCCTCGCAGGTATTGCGGTTTGGTTGGGGTTTTTTGTTTTTTGGGTTTTTTTTGTTGTTGTTGTTTTTACAAATTGAAGGTTGTGGCGACCCCGTTTCAAGCAGATTATTCAGCGCCCTTTTCCCAACAGCATTTGTTCACTTAGGGTCTGAGTCACGTTTTGGTCATTCTTACAATACTTCAAACTTTCCCATTAATTTTTTTCCCCCATTATTATCCTTGCACTGGTTGAGGTGACCCGTGAGCTGTCACTGCAACTTACCAAAAGCTCTGGTGATTGTTGAGACCTTTTTTTTTTTTTCACCAGGTGGGAAATTTTGTTCCATGGTTGGATGCCTCATGCAAACCATCCCTTCCAAAAGCAATACTAATAAATCACGACGTTACGAAATTTTCAAAACTATGAGTAAGCCTCATTACGGAAATAACCTTGGGTCAGGATACCAAGGGCTCCTTCCTTCTCAGCTCCTCCTTAGGTGGAAACGGATCCTAGGAATTTAAAGTTACTTTTTTACGCTCCTTCTTGAATGCATGTTTGAGTTGGTTTCACCTCCTTTGGATTCTTTCTATCTCCAACTAAGCATGTTCCAAAAATAAATCACATTTACATTTTCTTTACTGCGTTATGAGGACAAAGTACATATCTTTGGGGTTTTTTTTATTACTATTAATGGTTTAGCATTTTTCAGCAGTATTTAAGTAAGATGTGTACTTTTGCCCAGACATAATGCCATTGCACACTTGATAAGCTACAGTTGTGTAAAGATATATTTTATATGCATTGGGAAACCAAAAAACTCATTTGTATCGCTTTGTTGTGATATTCTCCTTGTTTCAGTGGCCTGGAACTGAATCCGCGGTATTTCTGAGGGATACCTGTACTAATGTAGGTCTTTTCATAAAAGCAGAGGCCTAACTTGACCTTGCAAAAAAACGAGGGGATACCTGCAATTTTCAAACCTCTCAAAGTGCCCTACTAAATGGTTACCAAGGCAGAGATAAATGTGTAGGATTCTCCCCCTTAGAGGGAACTTTTTTCTTTGTTCTTTCAACTTTGTTGGGTGTTTCGAGGTACAGCAGGGTCAAAAATCAAGGTGAATGACCCATTGTTATGTAAAGAACAATGTGGGAGGATTTTCTTAATTGTGTAAATATAGGGTGAGTAGGCTACTGTTCTGGGATTAATGATGGAGGATAGAATGAACGTGAGTCACCTTGAAGAGATCATCTTTGTTTTAAGTGTTACTAAAATAATTTCCTCTAATTATGCAAGTACTGATGAGAAGGACCCTGTTGCCGCAGGAAGAGGAAATACGGGGAAGTCCAGGAAGACCTTCCAGCTGAAGGTCCTGGTAAATGTCTGCTGGGGACCGATGGAACATTCTAGCTCAGGTCTGTTAAGTGTAGAGTCTCCTTGACTGAAAATAATACCGGAATGGCTGCCTTTTCCGGAAGAACCCTTGAGATGAGAGTTCTGCGTTAGCCCCAGAAACCAGAGCACTCTGACGTCTCCTGGTAACCTCTGAACCCAACCTTTACGGGCAGTGTCCCCACCAGCCTCCTCTCCAGCCTCGTGTAGTTTCTACGGGAGCCTGAACCACACCTGGATTTTCCCCAAGTCATAGCTGAAATTGTAACTGCCTTCCATCTGGGAGGCAGCGAGGAATCCGGGGCTCACAAACGATTTAGCCAGAGGCCTCTCCACGGAACCTAACATGGAAGGAAGAACAACCCACCCCAAGTATATGATGGTAAAGGAATTGCTGCTGACCTCGCACTTGTGGCTGCTGCAGGAGCTGGAGCCTTCACCTGGGTTCTGATTTTGAGACACAACTTTCCCAGGGCAGCTGCTACTTAGATGCTGGGTCCTACAGACACAAAACGGGGAAGGGTTTGTATGTCCACAAGGGGACAGGTCAGTCTGCTGCTCCTTCTGCTGTTTCTGGTACATCAATGCAAGTGCTGTTCTAGAATGGAGCAGGGTAAAAAAAAAAAAAAAAAGAATGGAGCAGGGTTTATTAATATGTACCGTGGTTACACTTACACTCCAAAACCTTCTTTTATGACTGTCCACCTTCACTCAAGCCATACTTGGTATCTCTTAGATCTGTTTTTGTCTTTTTTTTTTTTTTTTTTTTTTTTTGAGACAAGCAGAGAGAACGTATGCATAAGTGGGGAGGGGAGGCAGAGGGAGAAGCAGGCTCCCCACTGGGCAGGGAGCCTCTGGCGAGGCTTGATCCCAGATCCTGACCTGAGCTGAGGACAAACCCTTAACCAGCTGAGCCACCCAGGTGAAAACTTTGTTAACAGAATCAGGCAGTGGTCCCGTGTGGCCTGTGGGCTTTAGTTTGCCAAGCCCTGGCCTAGAGGATGAGCTAAAGGATACAGAGGATGAACTGTAGGTTGGGAGATAAGGGCGGGATGAAGTTCCAGAATGTGATGATGAAGTTCTCGAAGAGGAAATGGGCAGGAGGTCCCAGTAGTTTTCATGACCTTGAATTCCAGCTGACGCAGGGAATCCTCTTCCTGCCTCAGATAGTCTTGGGTTGTCAGTAGAGCACAGATGGGGTCACACCAAGCACGAAAGGGCAGGACTCAGAAAGAAATACCTACGGTCTGCTGGAAGAAGGGCTCCTTACTCATGGATCTGATCTGCTGGAGGGACGGGATATTATTCAAGGGAGGAGAAAGGGATCAGAGGCCAGGCAGTAAGAGCAAAAAATATCCAAGCATCAGAGCTAGGGTGGCCTGAGGAAGTGAGACCATTAAAAGATACAAGCAGCAGCAGCCTTGGGGCTCCTGGGGGCTCACGGTCCAGGCCCTAGCGCCTGATGGGGCTGCTCTTTAGGGGGCTAGGGTGCAGCTTGCCTGGGTTGGGGGGTAGGTAGGATGTGATCATCGCTGTGGTCCTAAAAGTCTGCCAATTTAGGACTCTATGTTAGAGAAGGTCAGGCCTACCAATATGTTTCATAAAATGTATAAGCAGTGTCCACCACACAGAGGAATGTATGTTAGGAGTCCGGAGAGTTCCACTATTAACGGACTTCTAATAGAAGGGGATGCGTAGCTGGAAGAAAATACAGAAGAGAGGAACAGTTTTATGTGTCAGGAGTAAATAGATCATTTTGAAAAATTTATTTACAAAAGGAGCATCCTAGGTTAAAAAAAAAAAAAAAAAAAAGCCTTTGAAGATTTCAGTTGCTTGACATGAGCCGATGACACTGTGTAGCCACTAATAGGGTCTTTGTCCATATTCCATGCCCGGTGCTGAGACTGTTGAGATTATGGGAGGTCGGCATTGTTCTGCAGCCTGCGCGGTTCAAGGCACACGTGGAGACTTCTAGTTTTTGGCTCTGGGTGCCACACCCTAAAGGATAAACCTGGATAAGGCTATGTCAAGAGGACAGTGGCCAAGGAGTGGAGAATACGTCCGTGATGTGCTACATAAGTGTGTTCGCCGCGTAATTCATTGTCCAAACTGGGATGTGTTAGGAGAATGAAAGAGGGCTCTTAAGAAAAATTACCCCCAACCTGGACATCAGGCAGGAGAGTGACTGAGTATCCTTTTCCCAGCGTACTGGGACATTTACCCAAATAAATTTTCGTTTGCCGCGCGGCTTCATTGCAAATTCTGTTTGACGTTACGCGGTATCCCAAGTGGGCCTGCAGAGCCCCTCACCTCCCTCCTCGGCCCTACACGGCCCTACACGGATTCAGATAAGGTACCTACACAGTCAGTTGTGCCTCGTTATCTCCCCAGTGGTCCCAGGCAGAGTCTGTGAGTCTTGTGATCTGAATTTCCCACGTTGAGGTCCTGCTCTACTGGAGTGTTCTCTGTGCCCCGCTGGCCTCAGGACCTCACTTCCTGCTGTTGCTGGGTGAGTACTCAGTCTCTCTTGAAAATGGAAAGATTGGGGCACCTGGCTGGCTCGGATGGTTAAGCATCTGCCTTCACCTCAGGTCATGACCTCCAGGTCCTGAGGTCAAGCTCCATGTCAGGCTCCTGGCTCAGTGGGTAGCCTGCTTCTCCCTCGGCCTGGGCCTCGGCCTCTCCCCCTGCTAATGTGTTCTCTCTCGTTCTCTCTCTCTGTCTGTCTCTCTGTCTCAAATGAATAAATAAGAAAAAAAAACTTTTAAAAAAATGGAAAGATTGCTTTCTGAGGCATACGCTGCTAGGCAGTCTTCTCCTGGAAATCTCGATGGTTTTTTTTTTTTTTTAAGATTTTATTTATTTATTCATGAAAGACAGAGAGAGAGAGAGAGAGAGGCAGAGACACAGGCAGAGGGTAGAAGCAGGCTCCATGCAGGGAGCCCGATGTGGGACTCGATCCTGGGTCTTCAGGATCACGCCCTAGGCTGCAGGCGGCGCTAAACCGCTGAGCCACCCGGGCTTCCCTGGATGGTTTTATGTGTAAAAATTACTGGCCTTCATCCTGCAAAGTCCTGCCTGTCTGGACAATGTTGACCTGGGATGATTTAAAATTTAATTGGCCAACTTGGGGCTCTTTCAAGATTCCTAAATTAATCTGTGCAATCAGTGCAACCCGTGCAATCAAGAAAAGGGTATAAGCCTAAACAGCAACCCAAATGGGAAGGCTATTTTAATTAGCATTTCAAGGCCTCAAAATGTTAATGACTCAAAACCTGCTTCCTTCCAGGACACTAGTTCTAAACCAAGGCAAATGCTCAATTGTCTCAGAGACTTTCTGAACTAGAAGAATCCCCCGCTGCTCCACCCTTCCCTCCAGCTGCTTCAGCCCCTGTTTACCTGTGCACCATCCCTCCCTCCCCGGCCTGCTGAACTTCCCTTCTACGATGATTACCTGGAGCCTCTTCAGGACATACCCCTGTTAAAGGTAAGCCAGGAGACGACATTTTAGGACGCCTGGTGTCTCGTTCTTCTTGGACTAAAACTGAGCCCTGAGCTATTACCAAGGAGTTCCCCAACCCTAAGGAAAGCCCTGTTGGGTTTGCTAGAAAATTCTTGATTGTAGTCCAAATTTATAAGCCAGGATTCTCTGATCTTTATCAGCTCTTTCACATGTTCCTGGTGAAAGACTTGCCAGAGAATGGATGCAAAAAAGGGGACGGACAGATCCTCTATTGGACTTCCCCACAAAAAGGCTTTCGACATGAAAGAAGCCTCAAAATTAGCTAAAAGACCACAAAAAGATTCCTGCTGGTTTCCCCCATGCTATCGACCAGAAAATTTAAAAATCCAAAAATGTGTTCAAAGATCTGATGAATGTGTTTTTTATTATTTTGCAAGATTTGAGAAAAATTTTAAACAATTGTCCGGCATTGAAGAAGTTGACTATTATACTTCCACCCTTTTAAATTCTGCTTTTATTAAAGGTTTGAAAGAGAAACTTGAAACTCAAAACACTGCAACTTAACTGGGCTGCTAAGCAACCAACCCCCTGACCTAGTTAATTATTGCTGGGCAGCTCTTCCAGGCTATTCAAAACGATACAAAAAGGAAACCCACACAAGCCCTAAATATCCAAATATAAGCAACCTAGGTTATGTACCTGCAATTTAAAAAAAAAATTTTTTTTCAATTAAAAAAATTAAACTTTCCTACCGAAACTCTCCAGGCACATCACCCCCTAAGGGATTGCCACTACTGCCAAAAAGCCTGGACATTGGAAGAACTGTCTCAAATTTGAGAGGCTCTGACAGTTTGATTAGCCCCCAAATTTCACTGCATCTTTCCCAGGAAAACAAGCCACATTTCAACATTAGGGCCATTCTCGGCCCCCAAAGGGTTTTTGTTTATTTTTCCACCCTCCAGATTAAAATTTTGGAGGAGATGGATTTCACTGTGGGAAATGAAGTGACCAGAGTCCCTGTAGACACCTAGACAACACTGCTTGTCCTTAACCCCACTGGCCCCCCCTACCCTCTGCCCCAGGGTACTGGAACTACTCAGATGGTAGCAGTTTCTAATATACCTATAACTAGTTTAAAATTATCACCAGTCCTCTTTCAGAGGGACTGAGTCCCTCTTCAAGGGACTCGCCAATTCCTTTTAGTCCTTCAGTGGTAATTCATCTTTTAGGAGATTTCCTTGAGGCCCCTGAGGCACACATATCTTTTTCCCAAAAGAGGAGAATATTTTTACATCTGAACCTGATGAAAAACCTCAGGAAGATTTCTTGGTTACTATCTCTGTGTTCTTTATGGTTTGTTTGTGTTTGTTTTTGGTTTTTTTTAAGATTTCTTTATTTTTAAGTAATCTCTACATTTAGTGTGGGGCTCCAACTTAAAACCCTGAGATGGGGCAGCCTGGGTGGCTCAGCCTTTTAGCGCCGCCTTCAGCCCAGGGCTCGATCCTAGAGACCGGGGATCGAGTCCCGCGTCCGGCTCCCTGCATGAAGCCTGCTTCTCCCTCTGCCTGTGTCTCTGCTTCTGTGTGTGTGTGTGTGTGTGTGTGTGTGTGTGTCTCATGAATAAATAAATAAAACCTTTAAATAAAAAATAAAGACAGCCTTCATGACCTCCCTGCATTGGGTCACCTAAACCGCAAGTTGCTTTTTCCTTTCTGTCCACCAAAGAAAGAGAAGTGCCCTAGGCGTACTTTCTCAGTGCTGTGGGGGTCAACACAGGTCCACGGGATACTAGAGCCAACAGTTAGACCGGGCACTTCCCTCCTTGATGGAGGGCAACTGCAGCTACTGCCAACTTGCCACAATGCATAAAGGGCACCTGGTTAAGTGTCTGCTTTCAGCTCAGGTCATGGTCCCAGGGTCTTGGGACCCTGCCCCACACTGGGCTCCCTGCTCTCAGCCTGGCGCTCCCTGCCCAGCTCCTGCTGCTTGGGCTTGCTCTCTGTCAAGGCAGGAACAGCGATGGGCTCTGTCCTTACCATCTATGTGCCCTGCTCACTAGAAGCTTTGTTAGCTCTCCTCACACTCAGCTCTTACCTATACTGGCAGGGTTACCTACAAAATTCTTTTGCTCCCCACCCACCTATGGTCCCTGCAATGAGACCATCGCCCTTAAATCCTGTCACTCTTCCTCTGACAAGTGATGAAAACTCTCATGACCCTTTAATGCTGCCTAACCAACTCCTAATCCCTTGAATTGCTGAACAGGAAATGCCCCCTCAAGAATGCTGAATTAGGGGCACCTGGGTGGCTCAGTCCACAAAGTGTCCGATTCTTGATTTCTGCTCAGGTTGTGATCTCGGAGTTGTGAGACTGAGCCCCGCGTGGCCTCCACACTCGGCGTGGAGTCTGCTTGTCCCTCTCCCTGTGCTCCTCCCCCCCCACTCACACACACTGTCTCTCTCAAATAAATAAATACAATCCTTAAAAAGAAAAAAAAAAAAAAGAATGCTGAATTAACCTGGTTTACTGACAGATCCTACTTAAAGGATGAAGCCAGTGACTACTGAGCCAGTGATGCTGTAACATCCTTAACTGAAACCCCTGAGGCTACAACCATACCAGAGGCCGCTTCTGCTCAGCAGGCAGGGCTCTCTGGCATGAACTAGAGCCTATTTTCTAGGTAAAGATAAAGCTGCTAACCTTTATACCAATAGTAGATAGGCCTTTGGTGTGCTCATGGAAAGCACTGGTGCCTCTGGAAAGAGGTTTCCTGACTTCTGAACAGAAAACAAAAAATAGTTCTTACAAATTAGATCTTGTATTTATTTATTTACTTATTTATTTATTATTTTAAAGATTTTATTTATTTATTCATGAGAGACACAGAGAGAGAAGCAGAGACACAGGCAGAGGGAGAAGCAGGCTCCCTGAGGGGAAGCGTGATGCGGGACTCGATCCCAGGACTTCTGGGATCATGACCTGAGTCAAAGGCAGATGCTCAACCACTGAGCCACCCAGGTGTCCCTATTTTTTTTTTTTTTAAGATTTTATTTACTTATTTGAGAGAGAGAAAGCATGACCCGGGGTAAGAGGAGGGACACAGGATGAAGCAGGCTCCCGCTGAGCTAGGAGTCCTGTGCTGGGCTTGATCCTAGTACCCTGGGATCATGACCTGAGCTGAAGGTAAACACTTAACCGGCTGAGCCACCCAGGCGTCCCATATTAGATCTTTTTTTTTTTCATATTAGATCTTTTAAATGCTTTCCAAACTGCCCAAATCTTTGGTGATTATTAAAATTCCAGGACATGCTATGGCGAACATAGGAAAAGCAAAGGAAATCATTTGGTTGATACAGCTACTAACTCAGCTGCTTTAAGTCAGCCCCTACCTTATTACTTATTACCTGCAAATTTCCATGTGTCCTGAATTTGCTGATGATCAAAAAGATAAAATAACAGAAGTCCAACCGTTAACTATTTGACAACATAGAAGGAAATGGGCATAACAAGGTTGTAAATTTGACCCCACATGAAATTTATGGAAAGGTCCTAACAATCAGTCCTCTCTCCCTGATTGTCTACGATATAGACATGTCCTGCAATATATACGTGATCTAACACATTAGAATGGTGATAATAGGGGCAGCCCGGGTGGCTCAGCGGTTCACCACCTGCCATCGGCCCAGGGCATAACCCTAGGGTCCTGGAATCGAGTCCTGCATCGGGCTCCCCGCATGGAGCCTGCTTCTCCCTCTGCCTGTGTCTCTGTGTCTCTCATGAATAGATAAATAAAGTCTTTTTAAAAAAATAGAAAAGCCTCCTAAATGGTCATCTCTGCCTACCATAGACCTACAACTAAGAATTTCCAGAAAACTTAACCTATTCCAAGTCACTCTTCGAGACTTAGACCGGAAGCCACCACCTGGTGTAGAGCGCTTTCCCAGGAGTCAGGACCAGACCAGTTATGGATCCTTCTCCTAGAGATAACACTCTGTTTAACCCTTCAGTTTCCCTTCATCACCTAAAGCTCTTTAATTTACTTTAATTGCATTATTGTTTGCCATTTCCCAAAACAAAACACCCCACAGATGCCAATTATTGCAGTGATAAGAGGAAGACAATTAAGCTGGTTGAAATACTTAAATTATTGTCCTCTTGTTGGAATCCTTATGATCTTTGCTCTTTCACACAAAGTTGGGGGGAAAATCTCTCCTTTGGCTAAATAAACATTCCTACTACTGTCGTGACTTCTGGCTCTTAAACTGATGCCACTATTACCCTCCTTTAAATTAGGTTCTTTTCAGGCACCTAGGTGGCTCAGTTGATTAAGTGTCTGCTTTTGGCTTACTTAGGTCATGATCCCAGGGTCCTGGAATAAGTCTTGCATTGGGCTCCTTGCTCAGTGGGGAGTCTGCTTCTCCCTCTGCCCTGCCCCCTGCTCCTGCTTGCGCTCTCTTTCTCTCTCTCAAATAAATAAATAAAATCTTTTTAAAATAGGACAGCCAGGGTGGCTCAGTGGTTTAGCGCCTGCCTTCAGCCCAAGGCCTGATCCTGGAGACCCGGAATCGAGTCCCACGTCAGGCTCCCTGCAGGGAACCTGCTTCTCCCTCTGCCTGTGTTTCTGTCTTTGCCTCTATGAATGAATAAATAAAATCTAGTTTTTTTTTAAAGACTGTGGGACTCGATCCCCAGTCTCCAGGACCACACCCCAGGCTGCAGGCGGCGCTAAACCGCTGCGCCACCAGGGCTGCCCAAAAAATCTTTTTAAAATACTAGTTTCAAAAAAAAAATAAAAATAAAATATTAGTTTTTTTCCTTTCTCTCCCTTAAAGAGATGATTTTCCTGACTTAATGCCTCCTCCCTGTTTTCTCCCTGAGGAAACACAGTCATATAAACATCCTAGAGTCTAGCACAGGTAGGAAATCCTCCCAATTGTTGGATCTGCCACCATCAAGCAACTACAGGCTATGGAAGATACAATACACCTTTGGTCATCCATGGTTACAACCTCTGGTCACTCTTAAACTTCCTAAATCAAACAACCTCTTCTGATTTTACTCACTGTGTTAAAACAGTCTTACTTCCTTGCTTTACCCTAACCCCTGCCCAAGAAATGACCTGGTCAACACCTCTCACGGAAAAACTCACTCTCCCACCCTGTTCTAAACTTCATCAAGAACTACCTGCTGGAAAAAATAAATAAATAAATAAATAATAAATTAATAAATAAAATAAAATAAAACTACCTGCCGCTTACACTTGACTCATAAAAACACATCGGAGCCTAACTGGTTTTCCAATAGACACTTCTGGCCGTGAGTTTTTCTTTTCTTTTCTTTCTTTCTTTTTTTTTTGTAAGATTTTCCTACGCAAAAGGTTCTTTCAACTAAGTTTGCTATCAAAAGAAGCATTTACCCGCTGCTTAAACAAAACAGATTTGATTGTCTCCTGTCTTACCTCCCATACCCACGGTGAGTCTATGGATAATCAGACATGAAAAGGAATATTTACCCTCCCACAGGTTGTATTTTTGTCCATGCCTGTAGGCAACCTTGGACATTTGACTGCCTGGATAATGTAGTTTTTGAATGTTGGTGAAGTCTGAAGCCAATGGCCAGGAAATAATTCTTGAGACCTCTTTGGTGCAAAAAAGGTGCTTTTTTTTAAAGATTTATTTATTGAGGGGGGGGCAGAAGCAGGCTCCACGCAGGAAGCCCAAAGTGGGACTCAATCCCAGGTCTCCAGGATCACACCCCAGGCTGCAGGCGGCGCTAAACCACTGCACCACCGGGGCTGCCCTAAAAAGGCGCTTTTGTGAAAGCAGGGACAGGACCCTTGGGCAGGAAGAGCTGCTACACTGGGGTTGTGAGGAATGGCTGATTCTATACTCAGGAGTCAGGGGAGGTAAGGAAAAAGTGAGATGTCCAAAAGGACTTTGATGTGCTAAGGGAGGCTCTCAGGATGCTGGAGGCCTAGCTATTGTCAAGCTGGATTGTTTTTCCTTCTAGTAAGGCATTAACATGAAGACAGTTGCGAGCTTCCTGGAGGAATGTCCTACTCTCCTTGTCAACGGGCTGCGGGTCAATAAAGACATTTAATTGTTTACCTTCCCTTTGGCCTCTGTTTCCTCAAGGGAAGGGAGAGTGATATTAGGGCTCCAGGAAATTGAATTCTGTTTTTCTGGGAGTTAGGCTATTGATAAGAAGGCTTTTCCTTGTAATAAGACATTGGAAAATGATAGAGACTCCTGTCTTGCGGGACTGTGATCTCTATTAGTTAACCATTTGTTTTTCCCTTCCCTTAGGTTTAGGGCAGCCAATAATGCCTGAGGAATGTCACACATATCCCACCTTGGCGGGGGTGGGGGGGTGGTGGGGGGGTGGGGGGGGGGGTGGGGGGGGTGCAGGGTGTCAGCTTGTGCTTTGTCCTCAGCTTGCCTTCAGCTCCCTCATCGTAGACAGTCAGAGAAGGACAGGACACTGTCTCCTAAAAACTCCAGTTTCTCCACTGTATTTCCCTTGGTCACAGGGATCTCTCCTGCCCTAAATACTCACCACAGAAGCAAGCAAGCTCCATCCTTTATCAATGACCACCCAGGTGACGACTCCTCCAAACAAGAAGACAGTTGTTAGGGACAATCTCAGGACTGTGACCTCCCACAGGGTACAGGATGTATCCTTCATCACAGGATGAAGGAATGGATTTCCTTAGAACTGGGGATCTTTTTTTTCTGGGAGGATCTGCTACAAATGAGGCCACGGTTAGGAATCTGTCCTGGACTGTTAATAAAACGGCCAGGTCCATGGCGAGGGCCATAGAGTGCAATGGTCTCTAGGTTCTCCGGCATGAGTCGTGCTAGGCGGCAGAGGCCTTTGGGCTACTTGCTCCGGGAGTCTGGGTCACCCCGGGACTTCCTGCTGCACCTGGTAACACTTCACAGACAGGCTCAGTGGAAAACCACCGGAGTGCTTAAACTTGCCCTTATTAAAAGGAGTTTCTTTGAGCTCTAGAAGTCGATTTAGCTTTTAAGCTTTCAGACGTTTTCAGTGGAGCCCCCACAGGACGTGGAGCCCATGCAGGATCCGGATTACAAAATTTATTATTGTACTTATGTTCTCCTTTTTTATTATAATCAAATTACTGATGCTCTGTGTTTTTTCGCCGTTGCTTGGCCAAAGGCTTCGCATGACCTTCCGCATCTGTGACCTTTGCCTTCCCTCCTCTGCGGGATGTGGTTTGTAGGAAGGGGTCTTCGAGCCTGGTGGACCCAGATGGCCCGAGGGCGAGCACGAGGGTCAAGGGGGGCAGCACGGGGCGATCCCTGCGGGGGGAGGACGGAGCCCGACGATGCCCGGAGCCCCAGGGCAGCGGGGCCTCGCACCTGCGGCGGGGCTGTGGGCGGCTCCTGGGCACTGGCGGTCCCGGGGCGCAGGTGGACGTCCAGCGGGGACCACGGCCCTGAGCCAGCCCTGAGCCAGCCGTCACCTTGCGAGGCGGCTCGTGTCAGCCTGCGCGGATGCCCCTCCTGGTTTCCCGCCCCTCCTGGTCCCCGGCCCCTCCGGCCCCTCCGCGGGGCGCTCGCTCCGCCGCCCCCGATCTCCCGGGTCTGCGCTCGCTCCCCTCCGCTGTGCACGCTGTGCACGCGGGCGCCGCCTCGGGCTCCGGCTCCGGCTCCGTTTTTCGGCCCCGGCGGCGGTGGCTGCTGTGGCCGCGACTGGGAGCGGGAGCGGGCCTCGGGCTGCAGCGGCGCAGGGGCTTCCGCGGGGGAAGGCGGGGGGGGGGGGGGGGAGGCAGGGGGAGGAAGGAGGGGGAGGGGAAAGGAGGGGGGAGGGAGGGAGAGGAAGCAGGGGGAGGGAGGGAGGGGGAGGAGGAAGGAGGGGGAGGGGAGGAGGCAGGAGGGAGGAGGGAGAAGGAGGGGAGAGGAGGGCGGGGCGGGGCGGGGCGGGGCTCTGGGGCCGGGGCTCTGGGCCCTGCGCCCTGCGGGAACCCCGAGAGCGCGGCGGCGGCACCATGGAGAGCGGGTGAGGCGGCGGCGCGGGGAGCGAGACCGGGGAGGGGGGGGGCGCGGGGGGCGGGGGCGGGTGCGCAGGCGTCGGGGGCGCCTCAGCCCTACCCGGCCCCCCTCCCCTCCCCTTCCCTCCGGGGCCGGGAGCGCCGCCGGGTCTCGCAGGCCGGAGTTCAGGGTCCGCCCCGGCCGCGGAGCCCACTGACACTTACGCTTTTTTTTAAGGAAGTTAAGATCCGGGGCGCCCGCCTGCGGCCCAGGGCGTGACCCCGGGGTCCGGGACCGAGCCCCGCGTCCGCCCCGGGGGGGGCTCCTCCTCGGCCCGGGTCTCCCGCCCGCGTGTCTGACGGGAGGGCGCGGACGGTCTTTAGGAACAAAACGTGCGGTTTTAGGTTTGAGCGCGCGGGAGGGGGCGGAGCGAGGACCGAGCCCCGCGCAGCAGGTCGGGGCGGGGGGGTGGGGGGAGCGCGCAGGGGTGTGGGGGGCTGGGGCCCAAGGAGGACGGCGTTGCTGGCCCGCTGGGTGCCATCTGGGTGACCCCCCGCGGTCCCTCCCCCTGCATGATCCACCCCCCTCCCCCCTCCCTGGACCCTCCATGGTGCCCCCCTCCACACTCCGTGGTCCTCCCTCTGTGGTCCACCCCCCTCCCTGCCCCCCCCACCCTGGTCCCCCCCAGTGGTCTCCCCCTCCCTGACCCCCATCTCTGGTCCCCCCCTGTAGTCCCTCCCCCCGTGGTCACCCCCGTTGCCCCCCCACCCCACCTCTATGGTCCACACCCCCCTCCCTGATCCCCCACTCCGTGGTCCCCACTCACCCCCCTGTGGTCCACACCCCCTCCCTGCCCCCCCATCCTAGTCCCCTCCCAGTGGCCTCCCCCTCCTTGACCCCCCCCGTAGTCCCTACCCCCGTGGCCCCCCCTGTGGTCCACACCCCTTCCCTGCCCCCCCGTGGTCCTTCTCCCCCCCCCCCCGCCCGGTCCCCCCCCAGTTCCCCCCAGCGTGTGGGGTGCGGAGCAGGGGTGGGAGAGGGCGGGGCGCACGTCCTGGCAGGGCCGGGCGGGGCGGGGGTAGGGCAGGGGCGGGGCTGGGCGCCCGGGCTGTGTCGGTGGGGTCAAGGCCCTGGGGCGCCCCCCTCCAGAAGCACCCCCTCCCAGGGCACCCCTGGCACGGGCGGGCCGGGGGGAAGACTTTGAAACAGGTTATTGGCTTGAAAAGATACAACTGAGACTAGAAGCCAGGGTGAGTTGTGCTTTCCTCTAGGCCAGAAATTCCTAAACCTGTTTGTTTTTTAAAGCTGGTTTTTAATCAGAATTACCTAAAACGCTTTTGTGAAAAATAGAGCCTGGGGGCCCTTGGGGGGCTCAGCAGTGGAGCATCTGCCTTCAGCCCAGGGCGTGACCCTGGGCTCCCACCTCCGGCTCCCTGCAGGGAGCCTGCTTCTCCCTCTGCCTGGGTCTCTGCCTCTTTCCATGTCCCTCATGAATAAATAAAATGTTAAAGAAAAAAAGGAAATTGGATTTATCCCTGCTCTCAGGTTAGTCTTAACTACATTTTGAGTATCTTAGTGATGGAAGGGGTAGGAGGATTGCGTTGGGTTTGTCGCTGCCCTAAATAGGTCTTAATCCTTAGACCCACCCTTTCCTCCTTGATTTGATTATTCCACTGTACTCCTCTGTGGGCTCTGGTCCCTTCCTCTCTTGTGCAGAGGTATCAAACCTGCCACTGAGGGCGCCTGGGTGGTTCAGCTGGTTGAGCGGCTGCAGGGGGCGGGGAGTGTGTGTCCTGGGATGAGTCCCGAGTCCTGAGCCGGGGCCCCTGCTCAGCCAGGAGCCTGCTTCTCCCTCTCCCTCTGCCGCCTTCCTGCTTATGGCCCGCGTGCTCGCTCTGTGTCCAACAAACCTGCCAGTGGTAGTAATACAGAAGTAGGGCTGGGGGATGGAAACGTAAGTGTCATTAACTTTTGCAGGACCCTGGAATGCGGAGGGAGTTTCCTGGGGCCTTTGGGTGGGTGTGATGCATGAAAGGGAGTGAGGGGGGGGGCTAGCGCGGCCCCTCCAAGAGCAGCGATGTGGGCCTCGGCAGCTCTGCGGCTAGCTTCGGTGACCCTGGCCACCCGGCACAGTCACCAGGCCTTCGTGCACTGAGGGTCATGAGTCTGCGACGCCCTTGGGAGGGGAGAGAAACTTACTTGGTTTTTCCTCTTCTCCTAGATTTACGTATGAAGACTATCAGAACACCGCCAAGTGGCTTTTGTGCCGCACCAAGCACCGGCCTCAGGTGGCGGTCATCTGTGGGTCCGGGTTGGGAAATCTGGCGGACAGACTGACGGAGGCCCAGAGTTTTGACTACAGCGAGATACCAAACTTCCCCCGTAGTACAGGTATGGCTGGGCCGGGTGGCGCTCGGGCTGCGGGTCCCTGGGACCGAGGGAGGCAGCGCCTGCCCACACACAGGCCGTCCTCTGCAGCCGTTCACTGGGGACAGTGGCTTTGGGGAAGACCAGCCCTCCAGGAGCTGGGGGGACTGCAGAAGGAAACTCCCGCGGGAGTGATTTCACAGTAGACGGGGCGTGTGCGTGGGGGGTACCACGCGGTGACAGGCTTCCGTGCTGCCTTGGTCACGACCCCCAGAAAGCTCCACAGCACCTGGCCCACCTGCTCCCCGCCCCACCACGAGGTTGCCGCATCCACGCCGCCCCTCTCCCCGCTTTCGGCTGCAGATTAGACAGGTACAGTGGTGCCTGCAGCCCTGACAGTCTGGCAAGCCCTGCCCCGCGTCTTTCTGCCCTTTGCAGCCCCCCCTCCCCTGCTCCAGCTCCTGCCCCAGGACAAGGCACCCGCTGGTGCTGAGCAGCAAAAGAACACACGGGCTGCCGTGTTCCTGCTGACAAAAGACACATAATGTGTGACTAGGCGAGACCTGATGCTACTGACCCTTTGGAGGGGGAGAGGAGCAAACGTCTTGGACGCTCCGCAGGTAGCATATCAGCATCCCAGGAGTGGCCGGGACAGGCTAAGGCTCCCCCCGAAAAGAGGCAGGTAGGGGAACCTGGTGTATGCAACACTTGGTCACGGGGCAGGACCTTGAGTCCCACGTTGGGGTGGAGTTTACTTAAAACTGGGGAGAGGCCCTGCCTTCAACTTAGGAGCAAGAAAAACAACCATGTGGGGCAACACCCAAGTCCTCACTGCTAATAGGAGATGGACTTTTGAGCAGGTAAAGTTGCCCCTAGGTGACCCAGCCCCCTGCAGGATGCCGGGGTGTCGAGATCCGCTCCTGCCCGTCCCCCTTTCACGCTGAGAGACTAGACTGGAGTGAAAGCCATAAACGAGGTTGAGTCGGAGCCTGTTACATATAAGAAATCAGATTAGCCCTCCCGGGTTTAGGGGTCCCTTGGGGCGAGCCCCGGAGCAGCCCCGCACTTCCCTTTGCTGCTCTGGGTGTTGGCTCAGTCTTCTCCGTTTCCCGACCTTTTTCTATTTATGGCCTCTGAAAGCGTGCTTTCACCTAGGGTTCGTGAACCTTAAACTAATGACCTTAGCCAGTTCTCGGCCGGGGGTGGGGGTGGACCATGGAAGGCATGAGGGCCAGGTAAAATACGGGCAGAGGTAGTTTATTTGGTTTACTTATTAATTCTCAGATAACTGGCTTCAATTACTTTATTCTGTACACTTCCACCATCCTAACTCCTTTCTCTATAGAGCTAAAACTTTGCACAGTTGTTTTTCAAACACTTTGGAGCAAGATGGGGCGACCAGAGCAGGGAGGTGACAATGGGGATCGGGAAAAGAAATATTAAAGAGAAGGAGGGCCAGGCGCCCAGGTGGCTCAGAGCCATGGACCCTGGTTTCAGCTCAGGTCTGATCTCAAGGTCGTGAGCTACGAGCCCAGTGCCTCCTGGCCGTCGATGCACAGTCTGCCTAAGGCCGATCAATCGATCGAATCTCTAAGAAGAGACAGAGCGAGGGCAAAATTTTCTAAGAGGGATAGCAATGACCCTGGCTTCATTCCATCCTACCCCCCACCCAAGGGCGCCGTACTTCAGTGATTAGTAGATTAACTTTTAAACTTTATCAACTTTTTTTTTTTAAAGATTTTATTTATTTATGGGAAACAGAGAGAGAGGCAGAGACACAGGCAGAGGGAGAAGCAGGCTCCCTGCAGGGAGCCCGACTCGGACTCGATCCCAGGACCCCGGGGTCATGACCTGAGCCAAAGGCAGACGCTCAACCACTGAGCCACCCAGGCGTCCCATAGGGGAATTTTTTTTATAAATTTCTTTTTTTTTTTTTTAATTTTTATTTATTTATGATAGTCACACAGAGAGAGAGAGAGGCAGAGACACCGACACAGGCAGAGGGAGAAGCAGGCTCCACACAGGGAGCCCGATGTGGGACTCGATCCCGGGTCTCCAGGATCACGCCCTAGGCCAAAGGCAGGCGCCAAACCGCTGCGCCACCCAGGGATCCCCCCCTTTTTTTTTTTAAGATTTTATTTATTCATTCATGAGAGACACAGAGAGAGAGAGACAGAGACACAGGCAGAGGGAGAAGCAGGCTCCATGCAGGGAGCCTGACGTGGGACTCGATCCCTGGTCTCCAGGATCACGCCCTGGGCCGAAGGTGGTGCTAAACTGCTGAGCCACCCGGGCTGCCCTAGAAATATATTTTTTTTAGAATAAAGACCTGAGCAGGGAGCCCTATGTGGGACTCCATCCCAGGCCCCCAGCAGACACTTAACCAACAGAGCCACCCGGGTGTCCTTCAACCTATTTTTTTTTTTTTTTTAATACTCAGGGTTTCCTAACTCTCATTTCCGCTGTATTACTGGTAATTTTTTTTTATAAGGTCTTTTGTCTCTGGTCCCTCAACTCTTCCTCTTGATTTTGGTTCCTCTCTCTCACCACCCATTCCCCCGGGGATGGGTGGCCAAGGCCATCAGAGGAGAAATGCCAGATAGGGAGGCGGTAATAGCGGCTATTATGTCTGCGTGGGGAGCGGACCCACACCCCTGCGGGCCCCACCGGGGGCCTGTATTCCCACAGTCGTCCTGTGGGTCCAGACTCAGCACCTTTGCCCGCTGTTCAGTAGCCTCTTTAGGGAGCTAGAATATACCACGAGCTCCCTTTCAAGAGTGAGGAGGCACGTGGTCTAGTGAGGGTAACTGGTAAGAATATACATTGTGAGCGACGTCCGGGGGCTCAGCGGTTTAGCACCACCTTCGGCCCAGGGCGTGACCTGGGGTCCCGGGATGGAGTCCTGTGTCGGACTCCCCACATGGAACCTGCTTCTCCCTCTGCCTGTGTCTCTGCCTCTCTCTCTGTGTCTCTCATGAATAAATAAATACAATCTTTAAGAAAAAAAAATATACATTTTGAGAATCTTAAGTTCTTGGAAAAGTGATCTAGGATGACTACATTCACTGCAACTATTATTGCTCACTTGTTCTGTTTTTACTCACTTTTATTCTCTGTAGTATGGCTTTCTCATTCTTTTCAAGTTTCTTTAAAAAAACCTTTCCTCCTTTCCTTTGATACTTTGTTCACACAGAACATCCATATTTCCATAGCCTCGCTCATAGGATGTACTTACATACTTAGTAGGCTTATGATTGATTTTTTTTTTCTAGCATTTAAAAAAGATTTTATTTATGCATGAGAGGCAGAGGGAGAAGCAGGCCTCGTGCAGGGAGCCCGATGCGGGACTCGATCCCGAGACCCCGGGGTCACGCCCTGAGCCGGAGGCAGGCACTCAACCGCTGAGCCACCCGGGCTGCCCTGATTGATTTATTTCTGCCTCCACCAGATTTCAGCTTTCTGGACGAGATCATGTGTTGCTTGTCTGCATTATACCTCACACGTTGAGCACAATGAGTTGGCTCATAGTGGTGCTCCGTGCACATGTTCCATGAAAGCATCACCCCATTTTTTTCTCCTCTGTTTTGCATCCAGTGCCGGGTCATGCTGGTCGGCTGGTGTTTGGGTTCCTGAATGGCAAAGTCTGCGTGATGATGCAGGGCAGGTTCCACGTGTATGAAGGCTACTCGCTCTCAAAGGTGAATTGGGGGCGTCAGCCTGGAAGGTTGCGGAAGGGGGGCAGAGAGGTCTCAGTCTTGTTTTATCTCTGAGCTACCTGGGCTATGTAGATTTGGGCCCCCTCCTTTTTCTTCTCCCGTGATAGACACCTTGCACAGCCGTGTGGCTGAATTGGTGAGATTTTAAAAAACCCTTTGTGATCTTTTATCGTGTGCCTGTAAGGTGACGTTCCCCGTGAGAGTTTTCTTCCTCATGGGTGTGGACACTCTCGTGGTCACCAATGCAGCCGGAGGACTCAACCGTGAGTTTGAGGTTGGAGATATTATGCTGATCCGTGATCACATCAACCTACCAGGCTTCAGTGGTTGGAACCCCCTTCAAGGGCCCAATGATGAAAGGTGCGTATCTGTCTGTTGAATTGAATTTAACTTCATTATTTTCTTATAGCTGGATAGGGTCTAAGGACGTGGGTGGGAGTTAGGAGAGAGCTCATGTGGTTCCAGTAACCTGATATTGCAATCTGTGCCCTAGGTTCGGAGTCCGTTTCCTTGCCATGTCTGATGCCTATGACCGGGACATGAGGCAGAAGGCTCACAGTACCTGGAAACAGATGGGGGAGCAGAGAGAGCTGAAGGAAGGCACCTATGTGATGGTGACAGGCCCCAGCTATGAGACCGTGGCCGAGTGTTCCCTGTTGCAGCAGCTGGGGGCAGATGCTGTTGGTGAGACGGGGGACACGGCTGGAGGGCTAAGACGGAGGGACCTACCAAACAGGGATGGAAGGGGGTAAAAGATTTGAGACCTAGGTGGCAGTCTGAGAGACTGTCTGACTCAGGGAAGATTGAGTTAAACTGTTCTGGGGTTTTTTTTAAAAAAAGATTTTATCTATTTATTCATGAGAGAGAGACAGAGAGAGGCAGAGACACAGGCAGAGGGAGAAGCAGGCTCCCTGCGGGGGGGGGGGGGGGGGGGTGTGCAAAGCAGGGCTTGATCCCGGGACTCCGGGGTCATGCCCTGGGCCAGAGGCTGACACTCAACCGCTGAGCCCCCCCGGGCCTCCCTCCATGACTGTTTCTAAAGATTATCCTAAAAAACATATATTATTAATAGCCACTCTCTGTACCTGGAAGATGGAACTGCATCATTAGAACTGACTTTGAAATGACCAGAAACAGGTCTAGAAATAACGGTAACGTTTGTAAGAAGTGTGTAAGGCCCTCCAGGCCCTCCGAGGCCCCACACTTGCTTAAGCAATACAGAGAAACCTAAGCTGGGCAGGAAACGAGCCGCTTCTGTGGAGGACTTTTTTGAGCCGTTAAATGGCCAGTGGGGTCACGAGTGGAGATGAGGCCAAAAGCTGAAGAGTCGTTCGAGGATCCTGACGGTGGTTTCCCTTTCTCCTCATCAGGCATGAGCACGGTGCCAGAAGTCATAGTCGCGAGGCACTGTGGACTCCGGGTGTTTGGCTTTTCTCTCATCACTAACAAAGTCATCCTGGATTATGAAACCCGGGAGAGGGTGAATCATGAGGAAGTGCTAGAGGCGGGGAAACAAGCTGCACGAAAACTGGAACAGTTTGTCTCCCTTCTCATGACCAGTATCCCGCCTCCTGGCAAAGCCGGCTAACTGGCCGTGCAGCGCCTGGCCTCCCGCTATGGGATCCAGCGCCTACTACCTACTTGGGCCCTTGCGGGGTCCCGTGCCTCTGTCCTTAAGTAGTAGGAGAAAGGAGAGGAGGATCCCCGTCTTTCGCCCTCCCCGTTGCTGTCACCCCCCCTTCTTCTCTGAGAGCTAGCGCCGAGGCCCGCCTCGCACACGCCCGGGCTGGTGAGCCTGTTGAGCTTGGCGCGGTAGCTACTGCTGCCCTTTAGAGATGTCCTTTCACATTCCCGGGCCCGTGGTGCCCCCTGCAAAGCACCAGAGCCCGCACAAGGGCCGGTCCAGCCCGATACCTCGTGGGCTTTAATATCACTGTATTCCGAGAATAAAAAGAAGGATGAAATGGCATCTTCATTTTTGTGCCGTTTGGGGTGAGACGAGGGGCCCAGGCCCAGGTTGGCGGGAAAGACTGAGGTGACCCGTGTGGTGTGACGGCTTCTGACACTGGCCGCGGGGGGCTGGGAAGAGGTGGTGTCGGAACACATGGAAGAGCGGCCAAGCCAGGGAGGAAACCTCCGGATGTTGGGAGCTGAAGGAGGGGCTGACGTCTGACACCAGAAGGAGGAGGGGAAGCCCACTGTACCCCACCTCACCGTTGCGCCTCTGTCCTCCGTGTCCCCGTCTGCGCTCCCGTGGAACCTGACTTGATTCCCTGACCTCAGCTGTTCCCTGGGTGCCACTGCCTCCTTAAGCCCCGATGGTATTTCCTGTCGGGGTCTGTCCCTCTGGACCCTCACCTCCCCGTAGTTCTCCGCACCCCTCAGCACCCCTCGTTCCTTCTCTCTCTCTCTGCCACCAGCCACCCCCCAGATCAGAGTCCCGCCAGCCCAGGCCAGTCTGGCCCCTTGGCTCTTCCCTCCTCCTCTTTGAGCGCCTCCTTCCCTCCTGTTGCTTCCTCCTGGGTTCTAACCCTCCTCCTCACTTGTCCCTCGAGCCTCCCTGTGACCCCGTTGGGGCATTGCCCTTGGCCCGCTCACTGTGCTGTTACCTGGCTGTTACCTGCGCGGAGCAGTTTGCTGCAGAACCACACCATCTTCGCCTTTTGAGAAAAGATCAAGTTGGATGAGCCACTCACTACGATATGTCAGTTGTCCATTGGAAATTTCGAAAACCTCTCAAATCATCCTTGGTTTGGTAAATGACCTGTCAACCTGAGCCCAGCACAAGGAAAAAAGCTTCTGGAGTGGCCCCTGTCCCCACTCTTTGTTTTGTCATTTGTTTGTACCTCCACCAGCTCTAAAACCCTACGTGGGGGGGGTCTCCGGGGGGCTTAGTGGTTGAGCTTCTGCCTTCAGCCCAGGGGTCCCCCCCGGGGTCCCGGGATCAAGTCTTACGTCGGGTTCCCTGCAGGGAGCCTGTTTCTCCCTCTGCCTGTGTCTGTGCCTCTCTCTCTCTTTATTATTTATGAATAAATAAATAAAATCTTAAATAAATAGAAAAATAGATAAATCCCTATGTGGACCTTTAGGCACTCTGCTAGCATCTGTCATGTGCCCATTAGAGAGCTGGTTTAATAGTATGTGTCCTTTAAATAATATATGGCTTTAACTTGTTCATCTAAGGAGACAGTTTATAAACATTTTTTTAAATCAAGTTAATGAATTCTATAACTCAGCCAAGAAAATGTTAAATTGGGAGTATGGCAATGGTCCTATCAACCGCCCTTCAATCTTGAGACGCATACATGAAACCATTAACTTAATGTAAGCTGGTATAGAACATGTATGAGTTCCACAGAATGGAGCCCAAAGGATAAGCCAGTTGTATATACTGTACCTTGAGGATTGAGTCGTGGGATTCGATCCTGGGGCTCCAGGATCACACCTTGGGCCGAAGGCAGACGCTCAACTGCTGAGCCACCCAGGCATCCCTAAATGTTATTTTATTTTATTTTATTTTATTTTATTTTATTTTATTTTTTTAAACAAAAATGCATTTAGTGCCTTAATTCAAGAGTCTGAAATTTTTTTAATTCTAAGTTAAAGTATGAAAAATGAGATTTACACAAGTGTTTCTTATTATATTCATGTTGGGACTTTAAATATGCCCCCGTGGTGACAGAAAACGAACATTGTTCACAGTAACTACTATAAACTAGGGTGTGATAAGGATAGCAGGTGTAGCACATAATATCTAATCGTAAGTAATGAGTACTCTGCATTCAGGTAGAGTACTAGGTTCAAGGTGTAGGAGTTGAAGGGAGGAAACCTGAACACAGAGTGCTTTCCGTTTCATTTTTCAATAAAGAAGCAGCTTTATTGAGATAATTCACATGTATTAAAATTCATTTAAGAGAAATAATTCAATGGTGTCTAGTAGAGATAGATAACATATCAGGTAACAGAATGGTGCTTAGTAGCACTGATAACAGATAAGTGCAGTCATCCCCACTTTTAGGTGAATTTTAGAATATTTTCTTCAACTCAAAGGGAAATCTTGTACTTATTTACTCTGCTCCCAACACAACCTAGCCCCAAGCAGCCACTAATCTATTTTCAGCTCCATAGATAGAACTCCCATGGACTTTCAAATAAAGGGAATCCTATATGGGATCATATGGCCTTTCTATCTGGCTTTTCTCACTTAGCATGTTTTCAAGATTCACCCAAGTTTTTTTTTTTTTTTTAAGATTTTATTTATTTATTCATGAGAGACACAGAGAGAGAGAGAGGCAGAGACACAGGCAGAGGGAGAAGCATGCTCCATGCAGGGAGCCCAACATGGGACTCGATCCCAGGTCTCCAGGATCACACCCCAGGCTGCAGGCATCACTAAACCACTGCACCACCAGAGCTGCCCAAGATTCACCCAAGTTGTAGCATGTTATCCGTGCTTCGTTCTTATGACCAAGTAAGACTCCACTGCATGGAAACACTGTGTTTGGGGATGCCCGGGTGGCTCAGCGGTTAGCGCCACCTTCAGCCCAGGATGTGACCCTGGAGACCCGGGATCGAGTCCCACATCGGGCTCCCTGCATGGATCCTGCTTCTCCCTCTGCCTGTGTCTCTGCCTCTCTCCGTCTCTCCGTTTCTCTCATGAATAAATTAAAAAAATAGGTGAGCAAGAGAATAAAAGCAGAAAGTCAAGGGGTATAGGTCTGGGGATACTCTCCAGGGAAGGGTAGTTCTTGAAAACAGACCGTGATGAGTCTACTGCTCTCTAGAGAGGCCTGCAAAATGGGTCGATTTTCTTACATCTCAGGACAGGTGTCAGAACACACTGCCCTGGCCCTATCATGGTCATCTTCATCAACACCAATAATGATCATTAATCATGTACTTTGTATAGAACATTGTCCTAAAAGCCATACAATAAATTGGTAAAAAGACAAGGGCTTCCAATCTAAGCAGGAGACATCAGATACATCTGAATCAGGGACACCTGTGTGGCTCAGTTAAGCGTCTGCCTTTGGCTCAGGTCATGATCCCAGGGACCTGGAATCGAGCCCTGCGTCAGGCTCCCTGCTCAGCCTCTGCTGCTTCCCCTGCTTGTGCTCTCTCACTCTTTTCTCTGTCAAATAAATTAAAAAAAAATAAAAGCTGAATCCGTTGTGCCCTCTAGACCTACTTTTAGTCTTTTCCTATGTTGTCATCATTTGGAAAATTTTTGGAAAAGGAACATGTGAAAAGTAGTATATGCCAAGTGCCAATGATAACATGTGCTGCAGGGATTCAAAGAGAACCAGCGTGGCTGGGAGGGGGAGGGCACCGTGAAACTTGGATTAGGCCTTGCAGGAAAAATACGACAGAAGGCACCCCACGCAGGCAAATTCAGGAATGTTTGACCACCGAGCAGAATAAAATGGCAAAATTGAAGAATTTGTGAATGGGAGCAGTGGGAGATAAGGTGGATGGGGCTGGATTGTTCAGGGGTGTGATTCCAGGCTGGGTGAGATCCACCTTCTCTAGGCAAAATGGCCAACCATGGAAGGCTTTTTAAGTAGGGTTGATGGGGATTCCTGGGTGGCTCAGCCGTTTAGGGCCTGCTCTTGGCCCAGGGCGTGATCCTGGAGACCCGGGGTTGAGTCCCACATCAGGCTCCCTGCATAGAGCCTGTGTCTCTCTGCCTCTCTGTGTGTGTCTCTCATGAATAAATAAATAAAATCTTAAAAAAAAAAAATAGGTAGCGACTGATGAGTGAAAATCACACTACTGTTTTGATGGATAGAAGTCAGACTGGAACCAGAAATGGTTGCTTCGGTGTTAGAAACACTTTCACCCCAAATTAGCTAAATACAATAGCATAATTGGTGGTATTAAGTATTTAATTTTTAATCAGGTTGGTTTTTTGTAGTGCTTAAAAGAATACAGTGTTATAAAATATAAAGGCAAAAGTACAAGCAACTTAGAACTTAGAAATGAAAATATAGGGCAGCCCGGGTGACTCAGCGGTTGAGCGGTGTGTGATCAGCCTGGGGTGTGATCCTGGAGACCCTGGATGAGTCCCACATCGGGCTCCCTGCCGGGAGCCTGCTTCTCCCTCTGCCTGTGTCTCTGCCCCCCCGCCCCCGTGTCTCTCATGAATAAATAAATAAAATCTTAAAAAAAAAAGAAAATATACACTGAAGTCAAGTTAGTGGTTTTCTTTTCTTTTTTTTTTTTAGATTAAAAGTTTGAACATAGTTAAAAACCTAAGTGACGTAAGATGTGCACAGTGAAGTTTCAGTTCCATCCTGTTCTCCATCTGCCTTTCTTCCCCACCCCACTGGAAACCCCCTAATAGTTTCTAGTGCATTCTTCCTGGATCTATTAAAAAAATTAACAAATGCAGATACATATTTCTTATTTTGGCCCCTTATAATCCATGGAAGTCCATACATTATGTGCGTTGTTATGCATCTTACTAGTTTTTTTTACGTCTTGGAGGGCTTTTGCATCCTTAGTGTGCTTCCTGGATGACTTAGGTCAGTGCTGTCAAGGGCACATGTCTGTCACCTCAGGGTTTGTAGAAGCGAGGAAGAACATGGCCTTACTGAGTTTTAGCCGCTTCCCGGTCCATTTGCTGCTTGCCATTAGGATAGAGACAGAGACACCACTACCTGCTGTCCCTTTAAAACAAGAGGGTGGTAGAGAACAGAACTGTTTCCTCTGCACGGTGCCCTCTGTCTAAATCTGATTTGGCTTGGATTTTCATTCCTTTTTCCTTTGTAAACTGGCATCTGCTTTTCGTGACTCCTTTGTGTTTCTAAAGGACATCTGAACAAACACTGGCTCTCTGCCTGGTTTTTCTGTTGTTGTACACTTGGACTTTAATGGAAATGGAAAATTTCCAGACCTTAATCTTTTTTTTCCAGATTTTTAGTTTTGGACTCAATAAGATGTGATATTGTTTGGAATGAGTCCTTATTCTCCGGTTTTTAGGTCAACCCCCACCCCACCGCCTGCGCCCCAACACTCCATTTGTTTTTCAAATTCACTTCCATTCTGAGTTTTTTTTTTTTTTTTAGGAAGTTTACTGTCTCATTTGCCAATCTCTCTTTTTTTCTTGTTTTCTTTCTCTTCTCTGTTATTCATGTTGTTTTTTTTTTTATGCCATTTTGTTTGTTGGCTATTTGATTTTCACCGTAGTCTTCCTTTTTCCTATTTTATTTTGGACGATTTCTACCAAGCTCCTGTTAATAATTTTACAACAAAAGATTAATAGGAATCGGAGTGCCTCGGTGGTTCAGTTGATGAAATGTCCGACACTGGATTTTGGCTCAGGTCATGATCACAGGGTTGTGAGGCCGAGCCCAGTGCTGGGCGTGGAGTCTGCTTAGGATTCTCTCTCTCCCTCAGAAGAAAAACAAAACAAAACAAAAACAGGGGTGCCTGGGGGACTCAGTGGTTGAACATCTGCCTTTGGCCCAGGGTCCTGGGATCGAGTCCCACGTCAGGCTCCCCTCAGGGAGCCTGCTTTTCCCTCTGCCTGTGTCTCTGCCTCTCTCTCTGTATGTCTCTCATGAATACATAAAATCTTAGAAAAGAAAAACAAAAACTTTAGTATAAATATAGTACTACTCTATGTATAGTACTATCTGTTCTAGTTCTATCAATACAACCATCGAAAGGTGTCTAAGGTCAGTTCCAGCTCACAATAGCTCACTGCTCCCTGCCCTCAGATAATTATATGCAGTCACTATCATCGTTAGTATACCGCCAAGTCCATCAAACAAAGTATGGAAATAATTTAATTGCTGTCAGCGATCAAGTTGATATTTGGCACGGTGGTGTTTATGATACACATGTTTTCAGTGGAAAGGTCCTCGCTCTGAACACCCATAGGTAGGATGTGAGTGCCTGAGCACCTGAGCTTAGGGGCCAGGAGAAAGTCATTGCCTTGGATGCTTACTTTGCCGGCTCTCCCACCTCCCTCACAGGTGGGTAAGAACCTCTAGTGTTTAAAAAAAACAAGAATGGGGGCAGCCCCAGTGGTGCAGCGGTTTAGTGCTGCCTGCAGCCCAGGGTGTGATCCTGGGGACCCGGGATTGAGTCCCACATTGGGCTCCTTGCATGGAGCCTGCTTCTCCCTCTACCTGTGTCTCTGCCTCTTTCTCTCTGTGTCTCTCATGAATAAATTAAAAATATACATATATATAAAAGAAACAAGAATGGAATTATGGTAGGAGTAATTTTGGGTATTTTCTGCTGATCTGTCATTCTTTATGGCTGTCCAGCTTCTGAAATATTTCCTACCTCCTGACTCTTCACCAAGACAGCTGTATGGCCGGTCTAAGGACTTGTTAGCGGGATTCCCAGAGATCGAGGAAACTGATCCCTGTTTTGGTTCCACAATACTTGATGGAGGAATGTTCGTAGACCAGGACCCACTAGCCTGGAGAGCCCGAGAGGGCTGCCTTCCACGACCAAACCACATCTGGCAGTAGTGGTGTGTATGTGCAACCCTCAGACACGTGAGGTGCCTCCAGCCACGGAGGGGCTCCTGGCGTAGTCACACCTGTGTATGAGTACAAAGAGGCGGGCCGGAGACATCCTGCTGTGTCTCCATAGAGTCTAATGTGACCCTCACTTAGCATTTTCAGTAACAATGCACTGTTCTGCTAAAGGCATTGGATTCACGATGTTTGTAGTCCTGTCTGAGTTGGAAAATGTGTTCATCTCTCTGATTGAGTTATTTTGTGCCCTTTGGATAAATAATCCCACTCATTTTTCCATCAAGGACTGTCGGTGTCAGGTCTTGGTTTCAATCCATACCTTGTATTGACATTTATCACCATCATGGCCACTCAGAGATAATCATAACTTCTACCTGACAACCCTGGATTGCATCTGTTTGTGCATTTTTTCTCCATCTGTTTTGAACTTTGTCCTTTTGATAATCAAGTGTATTAAGCCAGAGATGCTGTGATATGTGTATGTGGGTGTGTACCTTGCACGTGTGTGCATATGCATCTGTATGCAAAAACCAAAATTATCAACTTATAAGCTATCGTCTGCCCATAAAACCTTGAAGAAGCTTGAGGCTTTTCAACGTCTCAGACAGGGCACTCTTCACATGTATTCTTCTGGGTTGCAGGGGAAGAAATGAACACATGAGGGAGGCATGTTTATTCATTTACTTAATAAATGTTCCAGGGACTAGGGAACAGAGAGGAACAGGGCAATGTTCCGGCCTTCACGGAGCTTACACTGGGGGATTTAGTTTACAAATAAATACAAATGTAAAAAAAACTCTAAGGAAATGGTAAACGTTAAGAAGAAATAAAGTGAGGGAATGGATAGCAATAGAGGAAGGAATACCATTCCACACTCTGCAGGACATCTGTAATAAGGCAGACGTTAATGAATGTTGGCGAGACAGAAACGGGAACTCTCGTGTATTGCTCATGGGATCGTAAAATGTTGTTGCCACTTTCTCAGAAATTTAAGCTAAAACTACCATAGGACCCAGCAATTTATGTCTGAGTATCTACCAAAGAGAAATAAAAACATTCACCCAGGGATGCCTGCCTGCCTCGGTTGGTAGAGCTTGATCTTGAGGTTGTGAGTTCAAGCCCCACACTGGGTGTAGAGATTCCTTAAAAATAAAATCTTAAAAAAGTAAAAAAACCTCACTATACCCACATAAAGCCTTCCACACAAATGTTCACAGCAACATTACTTATAATAATAAAAAAATGAAATAACCGGTAAATAATATATATCCATATAATGGAATATTATTCATCTACAAAAAGAAACAAACCACTGACACCTGTTATGTCATGAATGAACCTCAAGAACATGCTAAGTATAATAATTCAGATAAAAAAGAACGTGCATGCTATGATTCTATTTATGTGAAATGTCCGGAAAAGACAGACCTGTAGAGACAGAAAGTAGATGAGTGGTTTCCTGGGGCTCAGCGTGGAAATGGAAATGAGATGGGTATAAGGGATCTTATTTAGGGTGTGAAAATGTTCCAGAACCGATTTATGGTGATGGGTGCATCGCTGAGAAAAGTACTAAAAGCCATTGAATTGTATACTTGAAATGGGTGCATTTTATGATATGTAAAATATACTTCGGTAGGTTATTTTTTTTTCTTCTTTTTTTTTTAAATAAAGTAATAAAGGAACGAGAGAGTGGGTTAGTGCAGGGAAGGCCTTCCTGGGGAGCTGGCATTTGACCAGAAGCCTGGATAAATGAGGGAGCCAGCGATGCAATGATTAGGGAAGAGTGTAGACGCATAAAGTTTCCAAGGAGACTTAGTAATTTAGGTGGAGCAAGAAGGCCACGGTATTCGAGTAGAGTGAACAACAGGAATTATGGGAAGTAAGGTTGAAGATGTAGGCAGGTATTGTAGGGCATGGTATGAAGTTCAGGTTTTCGTTTGAGCATGATGGCACTTTGAAAGGATTTTTAACTGGTTTACCTTAAAAAAAAAAAACAAAAAAACAAAACAAAACAAAAAACCCCAAAACCCTCACTACCTGCTTCGTAGAAAATCAGTGGTATGGGGCAAAAATGGAAGTAGGGAGACCCGAAAGGGGACTACTGCAGTAGACAAGGCTAAGAGTTGGCTTTGACTTGTACCTAGGGTGGTGATGAAGCTGGTAGGAGGAGGTCGGATTCTGGAGATATTTTGGAGATGGAGCAGATAGGACTTGTTAGTTTATTAGAAGTTGAGTGTGATAAAAAGGGAAGAATCAAGAATTGCTCCTAAGTTTTTGGCCTGATATATTGGGTAAATGGAATTGCCCTCTACTGAGATGAAACCCTTATTATTATTATTTTTTTTTTGAGAGATGAGACCCTTAAAAGTGGAGCAGTTTGGGTGGGTAATCAAGAGTTTGCTTTTACAGCTGTTAAGTTGGTCTAACAGCCTCCAGCTGTTAAGTTGGTCTAGACCTCCTAGGACACGAAGGGTATTCAGTTGGATAAAAGAGTCTGGAATCAAAGAAGGATGTAGGCTAGATAAAGAACTTTGGAAGTCATTGGCATACAGATGGCATTAAAGCAAATCATCTAGATCCCATATAGGAACAGAAATCAAGGTGAGGGGAAAGATCCAGCAAATAGCTGAGAATGATCATTAGTAAAGAAGTAGGAAAATCAGAAGTAGGATGTCTTGGAGGGCAAGTGAAGAGAGCGGTCAAGGTCACTGCTTGACAAGGAGTCTCAGGGCAGCAACGGTGGTTGGACGGGACATCAGAAGGAATGAGAGACGAGGAAGTAGAGACAACATGTACTACCTCTGAGCAATTTTCCTATGTAGGGAAGTGCTTGGCTGGAGGAAGGATGTGGGGTCAAGGAAAGGGGCTTAAAATGTTTATTTTTTATTTATTTTTTTAAAGATTATTTATTTATTTATTCATGATAGACAGAGAGAGAGAGAGAGAGAGGCAGAGACACAGGCAGAGGAAGAAGCAGGCTCCATGCAAGGAGCCCGATACGGGATTCGATTCCGGGACTCCAGGATCACACCCTGGGCCAAAGGCAGGCACTAAACCGCTGAGCCACCCAGGGATCCCCGGGGTTTAAACTCTGGGAAACGAACTAGGGGTGGTGGAAGGGGAGGAGGGCGGGTGTTGGAGGGGAATGGGTGACGGGCACTGAGGCGGACACTTGACGGGATGAGCACTGGGTGTTTTTCTGTATGTTGGTAAATTGAACACCAATAAAAATTAATTTTAAAAAATGAAATAAAATAAAATAAAATTTAACATATCAAAAACCAAAAAAAAAAAAAATGCTTTCCTGCTACAAATGCTGATAATCATATGCTCCTTTAGCGAGTCAAGATCATTGATTACAGATCATGACAAATATTATAATGAAAAATTTCAAATATTGCAGAAATTACCAAAATGTGATGTGGAGACATGAAATGAGCAAATGCTATTGAAAAAAAAAAAGGCACCAAAAGATTTCTTTGATGCAGGATTGCTACAAACCTTCAATTTGTAAAAAAAAATGCAGTATCTGCGAAGCACAAAAAAAAAAAAGGGGGATCCCTGGGTGGCTCAGCGGTTTAGCACCTGCCTTTGGCCCGGGGCGTGATCCTGGAGTCCCGGGATCGAGTCCCCGGATCGAGTCCCCGGATCGAGTCCCGGGATCGAGTCCCGCGTCAGGCTCCTGGCACGAGCCTGCTTCTCCCTCTGCCTGTGTCTCTGCCTCTCTCTCTCTCTCTTTCTCTCATGAATAAATAAATAAAATCTTTAAAAATAAAAAAATAAAAAAAAAAAAACTTGAATAATGTGGCCAGGTTTTGAGATGTGGAGGGAAGGGAGCAGTTATAAAGCTGGTTGAGTATGGAGGAAACGCCAGTACAGAGGGAAGTTGTGGTTATTATTTTGATGCCTTTTTTTTTTTTTTATGAGGTTGGGCCATTGTTATTATAAATAGACTGAATCCCCTGGAGTAACCGCTGCCATAATTGTTCTAAAAAAACCATCGATGCTGGATGTCCAAAGTGTGTAGCCAAATTTTAAGGAAAAAAAAAAAAAAAGCTAGTAGAAAAGGACCTAATCTATGGTGAGAGGGAGGAAAATACCCCAACTACGGCTGGATCTTTTTTTTTTTTTTTTTTTTTTATGGCTGGATCTTTAATGTGAGTAACTACAGCGTGTGATGCGTACACAGTACCTTGCAGCCTACAGAAGATTTTGCATTCTTTGGCTTTTTTCCTTTTGGTATTTATAGAGCCCATTTAGCAAGTATCACTAATGTTATTTTCATTTTCACTTTTCAGATGAAAAAAGAGAGGCTTAGAGAAATGTCACCTGACTTCTCCACCATCACCTAGCTAAGGAATGGTTGGTTAATGGAGGACTCAGACTCAGGACTTTCCATATCTGTGCATCTACAGAGAGTGACGTGGGGGGTATTGTGTGAAAACATCACCTGTTTAGATTGGATATGAGAGGTCTGAGAGGAGTTAAGCTTGATGTCAAATTGGAGATGAAATTTGGGCAGAGAGGAGCAGTCTCCTACCGTCTGAAAAGGATTATTGATGCCGATGTAGAAGAATCAAATTTATGCTGTGCAGCTTTGGAGAGTTAAGCCGAGCACAGGGAGAGAGACTCCACTCAGTGAAGACCCCACAGAAAAGAAATCGTTGAGTTGAATTCTTGAAATGTTGAAGCAGGGGCCAGCAGAGTATCTGGCAAGCCTGGAGAGGGAAATCTTCCATCTAAACACCTCTAAAATTCTATTCAAATGAAGTCACTTTGAACAATAGGGCTTGCTTGCAAAAAGCTTGAGTAGTGCCCTTTCCCCGCATTCCAGTTACCTGGAGGGAAGGGGGAGGTTACTTGGTACTTTCATGTTGCAATGACCACATATCCACGCGTGTGCATTTCCGCTTGACCTGCTCCAGGACGGGAGCTGCGGGGTGGGAGAGCGAGCTCGGGAGAGGCGGGAGCTGATCCCAGACAAGAATGGGAGCAATTCCGGCGGGTAGACCAGGCGGGTAGACCAACCCTTTGCCTTAGTTGAGAAACCTTGGGCTTGGGCGGCACACCAGGAGGCATTCACCAGGGGACTGACGCAGAGAGGGTGGGTGGAGGGAGTGCTCCCGGGCCCCTTGGTGGTTTATGTGGTTTATGGGTGGGAGCTTTGCACAGAGGAGCAGTCAGCGGTGAAAGAAGCCATTTGTTCCAGGAGAGCAGTTTAGAGGAAGGAGGTTTGTGTGGGCAGTGGCGTTATGAGCAAAGCGTTTGTGTGGAAGCAGGTTACGGAGCCAGTGATGCGCATGGGAGCACTCCTGAGAAACAGGGTCTGGAGGGAGCTTGCCTGGCCGGTCTGGGTGCGGAGTGACAGCAGGGGTCTGGTGCGGTGAGGAGGGCCACAGGGGTAGAAGGAAGAGTCCTTGCTGTGGCCTTTAAAAATAGATGAACAGTTCTGGGGCCCCTGGGTGGCTTAGTCGATTGAGTGTCTAGCTCTTGATCTCAGCTCAGGTCTTTTACTGATTTTTAATTTTTTTAGATTTTATCTATTTATTCATTAGAGACACCCAGAAAGAGAGAGGCAGAGGGAGAAGCAGAGCCCATTGGCGGAGTGTGGGGGGACTGAGGTATTGATCTTGAGTTCATGAGTTTTAGTCCTGTGTAAAGAAAATAGATATACAGTTTTAAAATAATTTTATTTTTAATCTTTATTTTATTATTAAAAATAATTTTTTTTAAGACTTTATTTAAAAAAAAAAAGACTTTATTTATTTATTCATGAGAGACACAGAGAGAGAGAGAGAGAGAGAGGCAGAGACACAGGCAGAGGGAGAAGCAGGCTCCGTGCAGGGAGCCTGATGTGGGACTTGATCCCAGGACTCCAGGATCACACCCTGGGCCAAAGGCAGGCACTAAACCACTGAGCCACCCAGGGATTTCCCTAAAAATAATTTTTAATTAAGATTTTATTTATTTTTTTGAGAGAGCGAGGGAGAGAGAAAGAGTTGGGGGTGGGGAGGGAAAGGGGAAGGAGGGAGATTCTTAGAATCTCAGCACGGAGCTCATGTGGGGCTCGATTTCAGGACCCTGAGATCATGACCTGAACCGAAATCAAGAGTCAGTCACTCAACTGACCAAGCCACCTAGATACCCCTAAAAATAAATTTTAAATAAAAATAAATAAAATTAGAATCTTACATAAGGCACCTGGGTGGCTCAGCGGTTGAGCATCTCTACCTGACTCAGGACGTGACCCCAGGTCCTGGGATGGAGCCCGGCATTGGGGTCCCTGTAGGGAGCCTGCTTCTCCCTCTGCCTGTGGCTCTGGCTCCGTGTCTCATGAATAAGTAAATAAAATCTTTAAAGATAAATAAATAAAAATGATATCTTACATGTTTACAAAAACAATACAGATTAATGTAGAACAATTGGACAATATAAAGAACAAGAGGAAGAAAAAGGAACCCTTCAGCCCAAGATAGGCACTGTTACCAGTTTTGTGTACTTACAATGATGTGATATGTTTCTTGGGAATTTTAACATTCACTTTGTCCCCAGTTTTTTACTTTGAAAACCTTCAAGCCTATAGAGAAATTGAAAAAATAACGTGATGAGAGCTAGTGTCTTCCACCATCAGTTGTTAGGATCATACCACAGCTGTACTTCTTTTTTCCTGAGACATTTGAAAGTAAGTTGTTGCTGATACTATATCAGTTCACTTTTAAAAAATTTTTATTATGATAGTCACACGCAGAGAGAGAGAGAGAGAGAGAGGCAGAGACCCAGGCAGAGGGAGAAGCAGACCCCCCCCCGCCCCCCCCCCCCAGCCCGATGCAGACTCGATCCCAGGACCCTGGGGTCACACCCTGGGCCAAAGGTAGACACTCCACCGCTGAGCCCCCGGGCGTCCCATTATTTCAGAAATCTTTTTTTTTTTTTTTTATTTCAGAAATCTTAATGAAAGCCACAAGTTTATTGTAAATAAGACTGCAACACGATAACAAAAACTAAGTTTATTTGAATAGTATCAATGCATTGAGGCAACCCTGGTTATCTCCTTCTTATTGGAAACTCTTTGGTAAGTTTTGTTGTTTTTTTTAATCCAAATGGGAAGATTAAATTGTGGTTATTTGTAAATGTCATGGCAAAATCTCAAAATTTTTGGTGCCATCTTAGAATTCGGTCAGGTTAGATCAGCATTTGGTAAATAGGAACCACCAATTGTGAAATCAAACTCCTAATCTATCCAAACGCCTAATCTGTCAAGGGTGGGTTCTGAGAACCCACACACTCCAGCTTTGGGGATCAAAATGCAGGCTCAGGCACGCACAGTGATCTGAGCATCCCCACAACTGAAGTTCAGGGGATCAAACTGTATTCTCTTTGCTTTCACCTGAATTGGAGTCGTGTTGTCGTTCACTGTAGACCGTTTCATGAACTGCCTTTAATCCTTTCTGGGAACAAGGTAAAGTATAAAAGGATACAAACTAGCAGGCTTGCAAATATACTTTTTAATTTAAATTCAATTAATTAATACATAATGTATCATTAGTTTCAGAGGTAGGGTTTACTGCTTCATCAGTTGCAGGTAATACCCGGGACTGGGGCGCTGGGGGCTCAGCGGAGGGGCCGCTGCCTTGGGCCCAGGGCAGGACCCGGGGGGTCCCCTGCTTCTCCTGTGTCTCTGCTTCTCTCTGTGTCTCTCATGAATAAATAAATAAAATCTTGTGTCTGTGTCTGTGCCTGTGTCTCTGCCTCTCTCTGTGTCTCTCATGAATAAATAAATAAAATCTTAAACAAACAAACACCAGGGATCGTAGCCTCAGGCGCCCTCATTCAGTTACCCCATTGCCTGCCCGCCGCCCCCCAACCCTCAGTTGGTTTCCTATGATTGAGAAAGAGTCTCTTCCCGTTTGCCTCCTTCTCTGGCTTCATCTTATTTTATTTTTTCCTCCCTTCCCCGATGATTCTTTGTTTTGTTTCTTAAATTCCACATGAGTGAAATAATATAATTGTGTTTCTCTGACTTATTTTGCTGAGCAAAGTACCCTCTAGTTCCGTCCATGTCGTTGCAAATGGTAAAAATCTCGTTTTCCTTTTTTCTTTCCTTGTGTGGCTGAGTAATAGCGCATGCAAGTGTATTTTAAGAAGGAGACTGGGGTCGGGGCTGGAAGGGGAAAGAGAAATTCGGAGTCTTGGACTTGCTTCCTCAGCAGCCACCGCGGCTCAGGGCCCGGGCGCTCCTCGGTCCTTAGGCTGGAGTCGCGCTGGTTCCTGTCACCCCGGCCTGACCGAACCCCAGGGCCACCTGCCGCCCCTGCCAACCCCGCAACCAGCTCCTCGAGGCCTGTTGTCTTACGTCCTTGGCGGTTCATCTTTATTTCCCACGGTACAGATTTTTCAGTGCAGCTCTTGTTTATAGTTTCCTTTTGGAAGCAGTTGGTATGCGTCAGTCCCGCCAGACAGAAAAACGTCAGCTGTGCAGACACGACCGTGTGTGGACCCGTGAGAGCCGGGGACAGGCCCCGAGGACAGGCCCTGACAACAGGATGACAGGCCCCAAGGGGGCGAGAGAGCAGTTGTGGTGCCTCGCGGCCACAGGGCCTTTGCAGCGGCCTCTGTGATCTCTTCTCTAAGCAAGAGAAGTAGGTGCGACTTTGCGAGTGTGGCCTCAAGGGACTCCAGGGGACTGGGAATAGGAAGACGTGTCCCTGACCATGGGAAGGCCAGAAGCCGTCAGTTTAGCAGGTGAATCTCCCTTGGCTCCGGGGCTTTCTGCCAGTTGAATGAAGTGTGGACCCACTGGAACTTGTTGCACTGCCTCAGGGTGAGGTGTCACGCAAGGACAGTCGTCTGAGGGTTCAGTCCCTGCTCCGCGTAGTTGGGGGGCTGGTGTCGTGCGGCCATTCGGCAGGAGGCCAAATGCTGTCCCCGTCGCTCACTGGCCGCACGTTCCTGGGTGTCTCCCAGCAGGTTCCGCGTGGACGGGGGTGGGGTGGGGGGTGGGAATCACCCATGGTGGCCCCTGGGCCCACGGCGCTCCGTGGCTCCTGGGGATGGACCGGTACGTTGGTGTCAGGGAACCACACCAAGTAGCTAGTGACTCGAGCCCAGTTAAGTGTGTGAAGCCTTTTGGGGGTAATTTCATTAAAAACCCCCAAAAGCAGGGAAAGCAGATGAATGTTAAGGGGTGGGTCCCCCCGGCAGAGGCTTGCACAGTGTGCTCCACTGGCAGTGGGAGCTCTGGGGACCACGACACAAGCAGGCCTCCCAGCCCCGCGTCCTGGGGCGACGCTTACCTGTGTGGCGGTGGCACTGGCCGCGCAGCCCTGCCGACCCCAGGAGGACCTGAAGGAGAGGGGCGCCATCCTTCCCTGGGCTCCCTCCCTCCTGGGACAGGCTGGGTCCCTCGGGGGCAGAGGGCATGACGGAGGGCATGACGGGGCAGGGAGTGACACGGGGACCCAGAGTTTCCCACCTGCTGGCACACCGCTCTGGTCTGCAGCACCCCCTACCCCAGAACATTCCATCCCATGCTGCTCTCGGCAATGTCTGAGGCTGTTGGGTCGAGGACCAGGTGGGTGAAGGTGAGGTCAGGCTGAGGTCAGGCTGGAGGTCAGGCTGAGGTCGGGGTAAGGTCACACTGAGGTCAGGGTGAGGGGCTGAGATCGGGCTAAGATCGGGCTGAGGTTGGGGTGAAGTCAGACTGAGGTTGGGGTGAAGTCAGACTGAGGTCATGCGGAGGTTGGGCTGAGGTCGCCGCCCTGGGTGCTCCCGAGCAATGGGCGCATGCACAGCCAGGGGGGCAGCCAGGTGCTCCGGGGACCTCAGGGCAGGGGCGCAAAGCCCAGACCACCCCCACTGCCCGACTCGCTCACCCCTCATTCCCGTGCCCCCATCCCCCACACCCTCTGACTGCTCCGCATGGTTGGCTGCCCCTTAGGGCGACTCTTTCGATCTCTTTCTTTTTTTTTTTTTTTTAATTTTTATTTTTTTATTTATTTATGATAGTCACACAGAGAGAGAGAGAGGCAGAGACACAGGCAGAGGGAGAAGCAGGCTCCATGCGCCGGGAGCCCGATGTGGGATTCGATCCCGGGTCTCCAGGATCGCGCCCTGGGCCAAAGGCAGGCGCCAAACCGCTGCGCCACCCAGGGATCCCTCTTTCGATCTCTTTCTGTGGCAAAGCTCCCAAGGCCGCAGCTGGGTGGCGGCAGCACAGTTAGCCCCGCGCCCAGGCCTGGTACGGGCTTTGGCGGCAGCTTCCCGGCTGCTCCCTCTTGTGGGTGCCCGGGCCTCCCAGCCCCCGCCTCCCAGCCCTCCAGAGTCAGGCCGGCCCGGCTGTACCCCTCCGGGAAATAGTGCTGCCCACCGTCTTCGTGCCAGACCCTGTGCTGGGCACGGAGGGCAGGGGACGGGTAGGAAGTTCTCAGTGTGATGGCAAAGGAAGAGAGCGGGGGCAAGACCGTCAGTGCGGCCTGGTTATTACGTCCTTGCTGGACACTGCTCCTTTTACCGCACATCCCTCTCAACCTGCTTGGTGAATCTAGAGCCATATGTTATTGACAAGGCCACCAAGTTCACTTCTTTACAGAAGTTTTCCTTCTTCTTCCAGAAGAATCTCAGATCGGGATTTTAAAAGCTTCTATTATTCACTACCTTGCGTTTAGAAAGAGCAAGCCGGGGGAAACCCTCCGCCAGGTTACCCGCTGTGCCTATGCATTGGGGCGAATGCCTTTTTCTCAAGGTCCCCAGGATTTCCTAGAGTTCCCGGCCTGCGAGAGCCTACCGTCCTCATCTGCCTCAGAACTGGGATCCTGTCAACCAGGTCCTAAGCAGCCTTTCCCGAGAGGATTTTGTAGACCTCATCACAGTGGATCAAACAAGCATCATTCTCAAAAGTGACTCCTGGGCAAGGCCTTGCTTGCAGACCCTTTCTCCAGTATATCCCAGTAAGGAGGAGGACAAAAGCTTACTGAACTCACACAAATAACTACGCGCTGTTGAACAGTAAGAAGACTTCCTAAGCTTCTGACTTCTTGGGATGGTGAGTGAGTGACAATCAGACACCCTTTCAGGACGTTTATTTCAGGGGCGCCGGGGTGGCTCAACTGGCTCAGTGTCTGCCTGTGGCTCGGGTGCTGATCTCAGGCTCCTGGGGGGGCTCCCACCCGCGTCACCCCCTGCTCAGCCGAGTCCACTCCTCCCTCTGCCCTCCCTCCTACTCCCGTGCACTCTCCCTCTCTCAAATCAGAAAATAAAAACTTAAAAAAAAAAAGAATGTTTATTTCAGTTTAAAAAAAACCAGAATCTAGTTTTAGATCACAGAGAGTTTGAGAAGAAAGAAAAAAGCCTTATTCTGATATTCAGAATAGAATATTAAAACAACATTGAAGTAGAACATTAAAACAATATTCTTTTTTTTTTTTTTAAGATTTAATTTATTTGTTCTTGAGAGACACAGAGAGAGAGGCAGAGACACAGGCAGTGGGAGAAGCAGGCTCCCTGCAGGGAGCCTGACGTGGGACTCGATCCCCGGACCCTCGGGTCATGCCCTGGGCCAAAGGCAGCCGCTCCTCCGCTGAGCCCCCCGGGTGTCCCTAAAACAATATTCTAAACAAATTTCCCTCATCAATTCCTCCAGTCCCATACAATTAACATTTTTTTTTTTAAGATTTAATTTATGTATTTGACAGAGACAGCACAAGCAAGGGGAGCAACAGAGGGAGAAGCAGGCTCCCCTCTGAGCAGCGAGCCCCCAACTAATTCTTGTCCTGCTGGATCTTGAGTAGCAGTTCCATGAAGCTGTCTGCTTATTGACTAAAAAAAGTTCTGGAAATCTTGGCTCAGTCTGTGGTTTTGGTATGAAAATTGTCTAAATGATGTTAACTCAAAAACGTGTCCTTAAGAATTTATCCTTTAGGGGCCACTGGGTGGCTCAGTGGTTGAGCGGCTGCCTTGGGCTCAGGTCATGACCTCAGGTCCTGGGATCGAGCCCCACTTTGGGCTCCCTGCTCAGCGCGGAGTCTGCTTCTCCCCCTCACTCTGCCCCTTTCCTCCCTCCCACCACTCATGCTGTGTCTTTCTCAAATAAATAAATAAATAAAATCTTTAAAATAAATTTAGACAATATGTCTTTAAAGACGATTAAATCTATTCCAAAGAAGTCACTGAATGTTACTTATGCTGATTGATAAAAATGAATTAACGTCATTTTTATAGAAAAGGCAACCCAGGGCAGCCTGGGTGGCTCCGCGGTTTAGCACGAGCCTTCGGCTCAGGGTGTGACCCCGGGGTCCTGGAATCGAGTCCCTGCAAAGAGCCTGCTTCTCCCTCTGCCTGTGTCTCTGCCTCTCTCTCTGTGTCTCATAAATAAGTAAATAAAATCTTAAAAAAATAAAGAAAAGAAAAAGAAAAGGCAACGCAGAATGTTCGTGAGCGGGCATCTTTCCTAGCAGAGGAGTGGGATGTTAGACGTGATTTGGGGGAGCTCATTCTGTAGACTTTGTTGGTTCTGGGCGTTCCTGTTGTACCAGGGCGGGGGTGGTTGTGGTCTGTGAACTGATCATATGTCATTAGCAAAACTCCTCCGACATCACGGAAAGTGCCAAAATCATTGAGTCAGAAAGAACAGGACAGCGCCATGAGTGCCCAGAGGGTCGCCTACCAGCTGGGAGCAGGGCCTGCACAAGACAAGCCCAAGGCGGGGGGACTGCAGCAGTGAGAGGGCAAGACTGGCAGTAAGGACCTGGCCGAGGTCTGAGGGGTCGAGTTCTATGGATGGTGAGTGGGTTTACGTGAATCCATTTTACTCATTTTTAAAAAGATTTTATGTATTCACGAGACACACACTGAGAGGGGCAGAGACCCAGGCAGAGGGAGAAGCAGGCCCCCAGGCGGGACTTGATCCCGGGACCCTGGGGTCACGCCCTGGCCCGAAGGCAGCCCTCGGCCCGAGCCCCTGGGGAGCCCGTGGATTTATGACTGTTACTGGTGAAGGTTCTCAGTAGTCACTGGGACTGCATCTTGGATGGATGGTCCTAAAGGTGTCGTGGGCTTGGGGGTGACCCGGCTCCTCCAGCGCCGTGGAAGGGCCGCTGCTGGGGCAGCTCCGGGGTGGGGCTGCTGGGCCGGGGGAGCAGCAGGCGGAGCCGGGCGCCCTCAAGGCCGTGGGCCCTTGTCCAGGAGAGAGCGGGTTCTAGCGCGGCCCCGTCTGTGGGGCCCCCGGGGAACTTCAAGCCTCCCGGGACCAGGGGGACGCCGAGCCTCCTCCTCACAGGTCAGCTCGGCGGTGCCGCTTGCCGCTCCCGATCCGGCCGGGCCAGCCTCCGGCAGAGTTGAACCCCGAGGCTGTTGCGGGGACACAGGCCCCACGTCATGGCCGTGCAGGGAAGGGTGGCCACCCCCACGGCCCGGCCCATACTGCCTCTGTGGGACCCAGGAAATTTAACAAAAATCCCCTACCCCTGGACACGCAGAGCAGGACTAACTCCATATTGTGCTGCACCCACCACCTCCTGTATGACCCCCACATGACCTGCTTATTGCTTACGGCGCTGCCCACCCTAGTCAAGCCACTGGGCACACCCTTACTGGATTCGGCTCAGAACAATGTAACCCCGCCTCGTGTCCACCAAAACTGCGCTCCAGTTCCTACCAGAGTGATAGGCCAGCTCAAATGGTCACTATAGGGTGAATCGTGATTCAGTTGGCCACCTGCATGCAGACCAACATGACTGGGCAACTTTCTATGTGTGTTACAATCCCACTGGCCACGGGCCCCTATAAAGCTGCTGCACCTCTTACCTCGGGGTCCAAGTCCCTGCTCCGCTGTGTCGGGTGCACTTGGACCCAAGCTCAAGCTTGTAAATAAACCCACGTGTGTTTGCATAGGTGTCGGGCTCCTTGGTGTTTTCTCAGATTCGCAATCTTGGGCACAACACCTCAGATGAACTGACAGCCCAGGGTGACCCTCGGGTGGCCCTCGGGGTCCTGGAGCCTCCAATGACCTGGGCTGGGGGCACGGCCCCAACAGGCCCTGGGGACCCTGGGGACCGTGGGGACCGTGGGATGCGAGGAGCCCGAGCATCCAGTTCCGTTTTCCCGGCCATCCCTCCTCCCTTCTCTCGTTCCCCTGCCTCTTGTCCTAGGGGGCAGCAGTCCCTTTCCTGCCCCAAGGGATGACTCGCACGGGCCCAACGCGTGTTCCAGGGGCTCGTCTTCAGAGTCCAAGCCCTCAGACGTCATTGCTCCCACAATTCCCACCCTTCACTCCTTCATCATTGGTTTTCTTCTCCACTTAGCCTTTATTATTTTTAAAAGATGGTTTATTCATTTGACAGAGAGAGAGAGAGCGCACAGTAGGGGAGCAGGTCAGGGACAGGGAGAGGGAGAAGCCGGGACCGGGCCCGGGGTCCTGACCGGAGCCCAAGGTACACGCTTAACCCACTGAGGCCCCCGCGCCCTCTGCTTAGTTCTTATTATCGATAAACAAGTGGTTGTTTTCTTTTCTGAAAAGCAAACACAACAAAGTAGAAACCCCCTTGTCCTGAGCCTTGTGCTCGTTCAGTCTCCCCCCTTGTTTACCTGCCCAGACGCCGATGCCCCCAGACGCGAGCCTCCTTCTAGAGGGGGGTCCTGTGTGTGCATCCGCACTGCTGTGTACAACGTCTGTCATGAGCCCTGAGACTTACAACTAGTTTTTATTTTGCAAAAATCACTGGTCACAGGCCGCCGCTAAGAACACATGGAGGACCCGGGGACCCTCCCGGGCCTCCTGTAGCCCTGCACCTCGCGCTGGCATGCTGTATGCGCGGTGTTGGCGTAGGCCCGTGTGCAGGTCTGTGCCGTCTTATACGTGCGGACTCGTGCAACCGCCACTGCAGTCAGGGTACAGAGCTGCTTCATTACCACGAAGGTTTCCCTTTGGGGGCCACTGGCTGGCTCGGTGGGTAGAGCACATGTCCCCGGACGTTGTGGGCATTCTGCTGGATGCATGGCGATGCCCCCACTGCAGGTCCCTGCAGTGCTGTCCCCTGGGTTCTGCACCTGAGCTGACCCGACCTTGGACCCTCCATTCTATCTCCTCAGCTCAGAGGGTCCTCCTCTCTGTGCCTCCTGGTCTAGAAACTTCCCAGGGAGTAAGCTGGGGGAGCAACTCATCCCATTCGCTTCTCCTCCCTTGACCATCACGGCCCTTCGTTGCCTTTGTCCAGTCATTTTTTTTTTTTTTTTTGTCCAGTCATTGATCTCTCCTAAGTTCTGCTTCATTAGAAGCCGGGAGATCCAACGGCAGAACTGCCACTACTGATCTCTAGCACCTGAGATGCTAACCTCTTCCGGGCACTTTCTTTATTTGTAAGATAAAGCGTTGGTCTATATGGGCCTTAATTCCTTCTCTGAGATTCTAGATGTTGTTTGACTTCTGGGAGAAGCAGTGAGCAATGTTGATAGCTGCAGCCCTAGTTTGTATCATTTCTTTTTCTTTTTCTTTTTTTTTAAAAAGATTTTATTTATTTATTCATGAGAGACACACAGAGAGAGGCAGAGACCCAGGCAGAGGGAGAAGCAGACTCCATGCAGGGAGCCCGACATGGGGCTCAATCACGGGCCTCGATCATGGGGCTCGATCATGGGGCTCGATCATGGGGCTCCAGGATCATGCCCTGGACTGATGTCGGCGTTAAACCGCTGGGCCACCCAGGCTGCCCAAAATCTGGGTGTTCTGATGAGAATGTGGTCATTGGTTGGGTTGGAAAGAGGGAGAAGGGAGTGGAGGGCAGGGCTAGGCTTCGTAGGTTAAGTATGTGCATATCTATGATTGACTCAGATACTCCAACGTTCCAATTAAGTCACGATCCGATTCTAAAATGTAAAAAGCAGGGCAGCTCTGCTGGCACAGTGGTTTAGCGCCGCCTTTGGCCCAGGGTGTGATCCTGGAGTCCCGGAATTGAGTCCCACGTCGGGCTCCCTGCATGGAACCTGCTTCTCCCTCTGCCTGTGTCTCTGCCTTTCTCTCTCTGTGTGTCTCTATGAATAAATAAATAAAATCTTAAAAAAAAAAAAAAAAAAAGCTCGGGACAGTGGGTGTCAGTCAGAATGGGACACTTGATAAAACTGTCTGCAGGTTCCCAGGCTGGACACATTTCCTGCCCTGGACAGGTCTGTCTCAATGTCCAAATAGCTTTACTTCAAAGTGTTTGTGGGAGAAGAGAGAACTGAGTGACTGGTTATTCAGTGCTGGTGGGAGGACTGGAGGGAGGATGGGCTTAGGAATTAAGTCTGGGTTTAAGCGCGCACCGGGCAGCAGGAGCTAACCATTTTTCTACAGACCAGCATCCAGGGCACTTTTGAGAAAGAAGGAAACCCTGGGAGGGAAGAGCTTGGGGAACAGGAGGACACAGACGTCTTTGAAGCTACTTAGGTGTGGAGGAGGTAAGTCCCAGTAGTGTTGGGTGCCCCAGGGAACAATTGGGGGAAGTTCTTTTTCCTTAGAGAAATTTTTTGAGAAATTGAAATGTTTTCAACTTTATAGGAAAGTTACAACAATAGTACAAAGAATTTCTGAATGCCCTCTATCCAGATACATAATGAAAGAAACTTTCCTCCGCATTAAAAAAAAAACCATTTTCTTTCTCTGTAAGCACATGTATATACATACATAGAATCTGTATTTTGAACCGTGTGAGGTGAGGCTGCATACAGCACGCCCCTGTTGTTTCTTAGTATTTCAGGGTTCTTTTTTTTAAGAATGAAGATATTGTATTTAGTTATCTATCTATCTATCTATCTATCTATCTATCTATCTATCAATCTATTTATTTACTTATGATAGTCACACACACACAGAGAGAGAGAGAGGCAGAGACACAGGCAGAGGGAGAAGCAGGCTCCATGCACCGGGAGCCCAACGTGGGATTCGATCCCGGGTCTCCAGGATCTCGCCCTGGGCCAAAGGCAGGCACTAAACCACTGCGCCACCCAGGGATCCCCTATTTATTTATTTTTAAAGATTTATTTTTTAAAAATTTATGATAGACATAGAGAGACAGAGAGGCAGAGACACAGGCAGAGGGAGAAGCAGGCTCCGCGTAGGGAGCCCGATGCAGGACTCGATCCCAGAACCCCGAGATCACCTGATCCCAAGGCAGATGCTCAACTGCTGAGCCCCCAAGGGCCCCATATTCCTTTTTATCTTTTGAGGGGAAGTATGCGTAGCAAGGAGACTAATAGATACTTGAATGAGCAGAAATGAATTTGGGATAAAAATCGAGAGATGGTCTCCTATGGCAAGTCTAGTCCTTTACCGAAAACAAGGCTTTCTATAGGGATTTCTCTCAAGGAAAGTATGGCACTGTACTTGCTTGTCTTCTCACCCATCTTCCTGGGTTATTTGGAACTAATTCCTGTTTAGGAGTCACTTGATGTCAACCTTCCCCACTGATTCCCCATATGTGAACCAATTTCAGAACTGCTTCTCCGGGCGCCTTCCTGGTCTGCAAGATCACGTGTTATTAACCAGCAACAGAAATGTCGTGGGGGAGGGACCAGAGAAAAGGGACAAGAACATCCTCTGCCTTGAGGGCAGGGAGGGCGGGGAGACTCCAAAGACTAAGGTGTCAGGGTTAAAGGAGTCTAGAAGCCACGTTTCATCTCCAAGCCAGGCCTGTTTCCCTTCTCCCCTCCAGGAAAAATGAAGCTGACTGTGGTGCAGATCCTCTTTATGATGCTGCTGCTCCTTCTGGGTCTGGGAATGGGCCTGGGCTTGGGGCTTCAGATGGCTGCAGCCGTCCTGGAGGACAGCGATCAGTCCCTGATGGAGTTTTGGTCCAGCGACTTGGAGGACACGGCCGAGGCCACTAAAGGAGAGGGCAGCCGGACTACGGAGAACTTGGTGCTTAGCAGCAAAGGCGTGCTGCCCCCCGGCTGGCTTGAAGACCCCATCCTCGGTGAAGACGAAGTGGCAGGAAACAAGGTGGGAGGGGAGCCTCTCCTTCCCAGCAACAAAGCCTACCTTCGGTCTGACCTGCTGGCCAGGGAATGCAACACCCTGATGGCGCCCAAGGTGAAGGGTCACAACCGCACGTGCATAAGCCAGTACACGTTCATCCATGAGGACCTTGACGCCGTCCAGGCCGTCTGCAACAGTCCCGTCGTGGCCTGTCAGCTCAAGGGAGGCAAATGCCACAGAAGCTCCCGTCCTTTTGACTTGACCTTCTGCAGGTTGTCCAAACCTGGCCAGGTCACTCCTCACTGCCATTACATCACTTTCATTTTTGAAAAGTATATTATCATATCCTGCAATGACATGAAGGTCCAGGTAGTGTCTGGACAATGAAAGCCTTTTCTCCTCCTCCTCCTCCTCCTCCTCCTCCTCCTCCTCCTCCTCCTCCTCCTCCTCCTTCTTCTCCTTCTTCTCCCCCTGCTCTTCTTTCACCCCCTCCCACTGCTTTCTCATGCGGCATCCCCCTGGGTGCTCTGCAGACCGGCCCTGGAGACAGAGGCTGGCCTATTCCGTATCATTCTCCCCCGAAAACACAGTCCTTCTGTGCCCGGAGTTTCACCCAACTTGTGTTTAATTCCTGGGGTTAGAGGTGGCAGCCCGGGGTCAGGGGCCACAGTGGCTCAGACCCTCCGTCGCCCCTACCCTGAAGGGACAGCAGTGAAGAGCTGCTCTCACGTCTGCGGGGACCCAGGGCATCAGTCTCTCCGCTCTTGGGTGTGGACTGCAGGGGCTGACCGTGGCCTCCCTTGTGGGTTCATGATCCTTCCTTGCAGTTTGCAAGCGTCTGGGACACTCACCTGGTCTCTCAGGCTTTCCGGGGCACCTCTGAGCGGCTGGTGGTGCCGCGATACAGGTGAGCGCCTGGAGCTGCGCTGCCCTGGTGAAGCCCTGGATCAGGGTTCCCGTCTGGAGTCCCCCAAACAGACTAGTCCTAGGGGTCTGCTGGGAAGGTGCAGGCTGGTGCGGATGGAGATAGAGCATGTGTCCCAGCAGGGCAGTGCTTTTTTTTTTTTTTTTTCACCCTTTCAGGCCTTTTCTCTGCCCTCCCATTTTTTACTACCTGCCTCTTTGTCTCGATTCTTTCTCCATCATTTTCTTTCTTTTGCTTCCTCCCTGCTGCCCCTCGCTTCCCTCTGTTTTCCTTTTCCTCTGCTTTTTGGGCTCTCCCTATTCTTTCTCCAAATCCCTTTAGAAATTCACTCAGCAGGTTAAGCATCAGAGTCTCAGGGTAAGATCTCTTGGTGGTGGGACAGAGCCCCTGCGCCCAGCTCTGCCCTGAGTGGGCAGTCGCTTCTCCCTCTCCCTCTGCCACTCTGTCAAAAAGCATGTTCTTTCTCCAATAAATAAACACAGAAAAAAAAAAAAAAAAGAAGTTCATTCAGCCAACACTGATAATTTACACTATGGCAGGTAAGAAGATCTTGATCTTATGGTTTAAAAAGTCCGGCACAGGGAGTTGGAAGGAGGACAGGTCATGAGAGGGATGGGGGGGGGAGGGAGGGAGCCCTATTTCCAAACTATGTCCAGAGTACAGACTCGTGCTCCCTTTAGGTGCTCGGGGATGTAGAATGGGTGGGGTCAGGGGAGCCTTATTCTCCGTGTCACCTCTGCCCCCCCTTTGCTCTGCAGAAGAATGTTGATGAAAGAATAATTTCAGTGGAGAAGGGATTGGATCCGTTCACGGGGTGGGAAGACTATGGTGTCTACATAGAGAATAGAGGTGGCTGCCCTCGGCCTGTTCCTCTGAATCAGTTTCTATCAAGAAGTAGTGTAGTTAGGGACGCCCGGGGGGCGGGGGGGGGGGGGGCTCAGTGGCTGAACGGCTGCTTTCAGCCCAGGACATGACCCCGGGTCCCGGGATCGAGTCCCAGGTCGGGCTCCCTGCGTGAGTCCTGCTTCTCCCTCTGCCTGTGTCTCTGCCTCTCTCTCTCTCTCTCTGTGTCTCTCATGAATAAATAAATAAAATCTTTTTAAAAATTAAATAAAAACCCAATGAAATCCTAGTACATTAATCTGGAAGTTCAACAAAATTTGGATTTTTACCTGAATGACTAATCCTTTTGAGAACACAAAAAATATGTATTTTTTTAAAAATCAAAATCAATCTCCTTGATCTCCCTGACATTCCCTCCCTTCTGGCCCCTGCCTTGCCAGCTGTCTTGCCCTGCCTACTGGGTGACCCTGCACAGAACAATGGGGGCTGGGAGGGAGGGACCCGGGCAAAGAAATAACTCCTTTATTATCTGCAAGGTACTAAAATCTTGTCTTCAGGACACTTTGTACAAGTGCTTCTCAACCCTGGCTGTTCCTTAGAATCTCCTCAGGAACTTCAAAAATGCAACAGATATAAGTCACAGCTGCAAAGATACAGCATGGGTTGCCCTGGGACTCAGCTGGGTGAGCGTCTGCCTTTGGCTCAGGTCACAGGGTGCTGGGCTCAGGTCACAGGGTGCTGGGGTTGAGCCCCGAGCTGGGCTCCCTGCTTAGTGCTCAGTGCTGAGCCTGCCTCTCTCTCTTCCCCTCCCTCTGTGCTCTCGCTCACTCTCTCCTAAATAAATTAATTAATTAAATGTTTTTTAAAAGGCAATATATGCCACCCCAGCGAAATATCCTTTGATTTGCCTGAGTCGGGACCTGGCCATCAGGGGGAGCCCAGGCAGGGGAAACTGGTGTTTCAAAGACTGTTACTAGAGATGTCAGGAGGTCCGGGAGACGCTGGGCTAAGCAGAGCTGGGGAGTCTGTTCTATGCAGCCTTCACAAGCTCCGCTGTTAGTGGAGGAGCTCTGGTGTGCTGATGGGGCCGGGGCGGGCTTGACTGTCCTTGATGGGGCTTGATCCCCCAACACTGCGCTTGGTGGTCACGTGGCCGGGTCGCCCCCAGGGAGAGCACCGATACCGACACCATTTGACAGGATCCTTCTGGAAGCAGTTACTAGAATACAAGATGTAACTTCAACACAGGTCGCAATTTCGGGGACATTGGCTAATATGTGGGGTCCTGTTAATCTTCCCAAGGTTCATCCCTGGATGGCCCCAATGTCTACACACGTGGGGCTAGTGCAGTCCTTAGAACTGAGCAAACGGGCCCCGCCCTGGGCCTACCCCTCCTCTTTGGAGGGCCTTTCACCTAGGAAGTCCTCCTCTTGGGTCTGGTAGTGACCGGGGCCAACAGTGCCCTCTAAGGCACGTGCCCTGGGCTTGAACCGGGCCCCGTGTGGGCTGTAGACCCGTTTCCCCCGCTCTGGGCGCTGCTCCCCTATGCAGAGCCCACCAGCCGCTCCCTGGGAGTTCTGAGACTGGCACGTGTGCAATCACCCGAGCGTCCTGAAGCCAAGGCCTGGTTCCAGCACAGTGGAGTGGTAAGTGGGTCCCTCTCTCTGGCTACCGTGGTGTTTCTTTTGTGGGATCACATGAATGTGGGGTGCCAGAAAGGTGCTCACGTGTGAATATGGGGTGAAACACATCCTAGATGCGGGATGAATTTAGGGCTGAGGGTCACCAGAGGTTGCGACTGACTCTGGGGGTTGAGAGCACGCGTGGGAGGCTCTGGCCCCATCACGTTGTCCTGCTTGGCTCCTTCTGGCCTATGGCCCTCGACGGGGCCAAGGAGCAGCGAAGCAGGGGGCCGGCGTTCTTGTCTCCCTGAGTCGGAGACTGAACCTCCCAGACAAATGGGGTGGGCAACGCGGTAGAGTTTGCTCAGCGAGGATACAGAGAAGGCTCTCAGGGGTCCGAGGGCTCCCGACCAGGTCGCCCACGAGGGTTCTCACCCCTGGCCTTTTGTTAGGACTTTCCCGGAAAGCACGCCCGCGGTTAGGTCAGCGGTGTGGAGCTTGACGTGAGGCTCGTACTCTGCCTGGGAGTCTTTGTTTCTTGTGACATCTGTGACCCTAGATCTGGTTGGAATTTATAGTGAACTCCTTTGAGGTCTGATCATTCTTTTGTGTGGTTATTTTCTATTTTCTATGGTGATGGTGTAACTGTTGGGAAAACATGTTGACCCCAGCCGTTGGGACAGGGGGATGGTTCCCCAGGGGCTGGAGAGTAGTCTGATCTTTGGTTCCTGATCTTTTTTGTTCTGTCCCAGTGTCTGCATGCATGAAATCCCCTCCGGGCCTAGTTGGAGCCCCGTTCCTTCCCTGCCCACCGTCCCTTCCTTCCCCTGCGAACCCCCTACACAGGCCCCCAGGGGTCACGCTGCACACCACGGAGGGGCGGGGCGGCTACCCCCGTGAACTGGGGCACTTCTGGGGCGCTTCGGATCAAGGTCTGCGCTTGCCTCTGATGGGCGGGTGATGGTGTCCTCCCTGGGGCTGGTCTTGATAAAGGTGAAGGATGGCCACTCCTTACATAAACAGGACTGCTCTTCTTACCCTGCCCCCGGGCTCCTTGCCCACCCTCCTTGCGGTGACTCCATGTGGCAGGTAGGGGCACAGGCCAACAACCGCCAGCTCCCTCCGGGTCCTGGAGACCTTGTTGCCCTAATACCTGGGAGGCTTACCTTATCCCCAACCCCTCCCATGTGGAAAGTGTCTAACGAGCCATCTGCCCAGGAGCCCTGTCCCCGCGCTGTAATAAAACCACCTCTTTGTACTGAAGGCGTCTCAGGATTTCTTTCTTACTGTCGGTTTTGAACTCTAACATCTTTCCTACATCAGTAGGGGATCAGGCCACAGGGTTCCCACGATGCTGGGCCAGCTGATGGGGTCCCCCTGGGATGGAGATTCTCTTGCCAACGAGTCCAGTTCGGCGATGACAGAGTGGGTGACAGTCCGCCTCTCAGCTGCTGCCCCACGACGTCCCCTCTGGGGCTATCTTGGAGAATGTCCGGGAGTCACAGCCTGGCTCTAGAGCAGGTCACGAAATTGCATCCAAAGAACTGGATTTTTTCCTTTGCCCTTGATGCCGTGGGTCGCCCCTGCCGTTCCTTGCAGACCCCCGGGAGGAGCACAGGTGGCCGAGCAGGGAGGAGCGGAGACTGCGAAGGGGTCAGGCCTGAGGGCAGCAGAGGGGGAACCTGTTCACGTGTTCACGAGTCAGATGAAAGAATTGCTAAGTTGTTGTCCTGGTTGGAGCAACTGGGAGCTGGAGGAAAGGAGAAGAATCCCAGGAAGCAGTGGAGGAGGTAGAGCAAGCACCACCTGGGGTGGGGGGCGAGTTCGTGGGAATTCCACACAAGCTTCCCCATTTCCAAGGGCAGGAGCTTGGATCTGGGCCTGCTCCGCCTCTTAGGTCTGCGTAGCTTATGTCAAGCCTGCGTGCGATTCCCAAAGTACAGTGTTGTATGGTAAGAAGCCGGTATCTTTATTCTTTCTGGTAGGAGCATAGTGAACAGATTGTGTGGCTCGCCTTGGGATTTTTTTGAACATTTGTAAAACGCTGTCTTCCTTTCTCCTCCACAAAAGACAGCTTTCTTTTTAATTCTTCTTCCTCGGACTTTTGCATCCCCTAATACCTCCACCCTCTAATTATAAGAGAAGGGGGGAGTAGGGAAGTAATATGACTTCTGCTCTAAGGCCCTGTTCTCATTTATTACTAGCTGATTACAGAGCATTTCTACTGGAAAATGTGCTGCAGAAACTTAAATACTGAGCAGTTTTGTTTTGTTTTACGGTGTCTATTTAGAGTTGGAAGCTGAACAGCTGTTGCATTACATGCTTTGCTTTTTTTTTTATTTTTATTTTTATTTATTTATGATAGTCACAGAGAGAGAGAGAGGCAGAGACACAGGCAGAGGGAGAAGCAGGCTCCATGCACCGGGAGCCCGACGTGGGATTCGATCCCGGGTCTCCAGGATCGCGCCCTGGGCCAAAGGCAGGCGCCAAACCACTGCGCCACCCAGGGATCCCTGCTTTTTTTTTTTTTTTTTTTTAAGATTTTATTTATTTATGCATGAGAGACACAGAGAGAGACAGAGGCAGACACAGGCAGAGGGAGAAGCAGGCTCCTTGCAGGGACTTGATCCCAGAACTCGATCCCAGGACCCCGGGGTCACGCCCTGGGCTGAAGGCAGATGCTCAACCACTGAGCCACCCGGGCGTCCCTATCCTGTGAGTCTTCTTTAGAATATGAGGATCCTTTTGGAACTTCCATTCCTTTCCTCCAACTCCCAAGCCTGTAATGGGCCACTCCTAACAATCCCAGGGCAGCAGCTCTTTCTGCTCCTGGGGCCTGTCCCCATGGTTCAATAAAATCACTTTTTGCACTGAAGATGTCTCAAGAATCCTTGCCCATCAGCTTCAAACCCTACTAACATTCCAAAAAACAGATCAAGAATCCTAGATTCTTTGTGTGATGTAGTTTTGGGATGTGGGTGAGGTCCAAAGCCAACAGCCAAGAGAGAATTCTTGAGATGCCTTTGGTGTAAAAAAAGGTGATTTAAAAAAATATATTTTATTTATTTATTTGAGAGAGAGACAGAGCATGAGCAGGGGGGATGAGGCAGAGGGAGAGGGAGAAACAGATCCCCTGCTGAGCAGGGGGCTCAATGCGGGAGGGGGGCTGGGGGCTCAATGCCAGGACTCTGAGATCCTGACTTGACTCTGAGGCAGACGCTTCACCCACTGATCCACCACCCACGAGCACCTAGAAAAGGTGATTTTATTAAAGCACAGGGACAGGACCCTTGGGCCAAAGAGCAGCTGCACTGAGGTTGTGAGGAGTGGCTGATTATATAGTTGGGAGTTGGGGTAAGGAAAAGGGGAGGTGTCCAAAAGGAACTTCATAAAAAACAACAACCCCAAAACACAAAAGGACTTTCATATGCTAAAGAAGACCCTCAGGAGACTGGAGGCCTTACATTAGCATTAAGATAGCTGGGAGCTTCCTGGAGGGGTGTCCAGGGCTCATCCCAGGGCGGGGGTGGGGGGTGGGGGGTGAGGGGTCGGGGGTGGTTTTGCCAGATGTCAGGTTGTGCTTTTTATTTTTTTAAATAAATTTATTTTTTATTGGTGTTCAATTTACCAACATACAGAATAACACCCAGTGCTCATCCTGTCAAGTGCCCCCACCAGTGCCCGTCACCCATTCACCCCCCCCCCCCCCGCCCTCCTCCCCTTCCACCACCCCTAATTCATTTCCCAGAGTTAGGAGTCTTTATGTTCTGTCTCCCTTTCCCACACATTTCTTCTCTCTTCCCTTATATTCCTTTTCACTATTATTTATATTCCCCAAATGAATGAAAACATATAATGTTTGTCCTTCTCCGATTGACTTACTTCACTCATCATAATACCCTCCAGTTCCATCCACGTTGAAGCAAATGGTGGGTATTTGTCATTTCTTTTTTTTTTTTTTTTCTCTTTTTATTTATGATAGTCACAGAGAGAGAGAGAGGCAGAGACACAGGCAGAGGGAGAAACAGGCTCCATGCACCGGGGCCTGACGTGGGATTCGATCCCGGGTCTCCAGGATCGCGCCCTGGGCCAAAGGCAGGAGCCAAACCGCTGCGCCACCCAGGGATCCCTATTTGTCGTTTCTAATGGCTGAGTAATATTCCATTGTATACATAAACCACAGCTTCTTTATCCATTCATCTTTCGATGGACACCGAGGCTCCTTCCACAGTTTGGCTATTGTGGACATTGCTGCTATAAACATCGGGGTGCAGGTGTCCTGGCGTTTCATTGCATCTGTACCTTTGGGGTAAATCCCCAACAGTGCAATTGCTAGGTCGTAGGGCAGGTCTATTTTTAACTCTTTGAGGAACCTCCACACAGTTTCCCAGAGTGGCTGCACCAGTTCACATTCCCACTAACAGTGTAAGAGGGTTCCCTTTTCTCCGCATCCTCTCCAACATTGGTTGTTTCCTGCCTTATTAATGTTCCCCATTCTCACTGGTGTGAGGTGGTATCTCATTGTGGTTTTGATTTGATTTCCCTGATGGCAAGTGATGCAGAGCATTTTCTCATGTGCATGTTGGCCATGTCCATGTCTTCCTCTGTGAGATTTCTCTCCATGTCTTTTGCCCATTTCATGATTGGATTGTTTGTTTCTTTGGTGTTGAGTTTAATAAGTTCTTTATAGATCTTGGAAACTAGCCCTTTATCTGATACGTCATTTGCAAATATCTTCTCCCATTCTGTAGGTTGTCTTTTAGTTTTGTTGACTGTATCCTTTGCTGTGCAAAAGCTTCTTATCTTGATGAAGTCCCAATAGTTCATTTTTGCTTTTGTTTCTTTTGCCTTCGTGGATGTATCTTTTTATTTTTTTAATTTTTTATTTATTTATGATAGTCATCGCAGAGAGAGAGAGAGAGAGAGGCAGAGACACAGGCAGAGGGAGAAACAGGCTCCATGCAGGGAGCCTGACGTGGGATTCGATCCTAGGTCTCCAGGATCGCGCCCTGGGCCAAAGGCAGGCGCTAAACCCCTGTGCCACCCAGGGATCCCTTCGTGGATGTATCTTGCAAGAAGTTACTGTGGCTGAGTTCAAAAAGGGTGTTGCCTGTGTTCTCCTCTAGGATTTTGATGGAATCTTGTCTCACATTTAGATCTTTCATCCATTTTGAGTTTATCTTTGTGTCTGGTGTAAGAGAGTGGTCTAGTTTCATTCTTCTGCATGTGGATGTCCAATTTTCCCAGCACCATTTATTGAAGAGACTGTCTTTCTTCCAGGGGATAGTCTTTCCTCCTTTATCGAATATGAGTTGACCATAAAGTTCAGGGTCCACTTCTGGGGTCTCTATTCTGTTCCATTGATCTATGTGTCTGTTTTTTTTTTGTTTTTTTTTTTTTTAAAGATTTATTTATTTATTTATCATAGACAGAGAGAGAGAGAGGCAGAGACACAGGCAGAGGGAGAAGCAGGCTCCATGCCGGGAGCCTGACGTGGGACTCGATCCCGGGACTCCAGGATCGCGCCCTGGGCCAAAGGCAGGCGCCAAACCGCTGAGCCACCCAGGGATCCCCCTATGTGTCTGTTTTTTTTTGTTTTTTTTTTTTTTAATGTGTCTGTTTTTGTACCAGTACCACACTGTCTTGATGACCACAGCTTTGTAGTACAACCTGAAATCTGGCATTGTGATGCCCCCAGATACGGTTTTCTTTTTTAAAATTCCCCTGGCTATTCGGGGTCTTTTCTGATTCCACACAAATCTTAAAATAATTTGTTCTAACTCTCTGAAGAAAGTCCATGGTATTTTAATAGGGATTGCATTAAACGTGTAAATTGCCCTGGGTAACATTGACATTTTCACAACATTCATTCTGCCAATCCATGAGCATGGAATATTTTTCCATCTCTTTGTGTCTTCCTCAATTTCTTTCAGAAGTGTCCTATAGTTTTTAGGGTATAGATCCTTTACCTCTTTGGTTAGGTTTATTACTAGGTATCTTATGCTTTTGGGTGCAATTGTAAATGGGAATGACTCCTTAATTTCTCTTTCTTCAGTCTCATTGTTAGTGTATAGAAATGCCACTGATTTCTGGGCATTGATTTTGTATCCTGCCACGCTGCCAAATTGCTTTATGAGTACTAGCAATCTTGGGGTGGAGACTTTTGGGTTTTCTATGTAGAGTATCATGTCATCGGTGAAGAGGGAGAGTTTGACTTCTTCTTTGTTAATTTGAATGCCTTTAATGTCTTTTTGTTGTCTGATTGCTGAGGCTCGGACTTCCAGGACTATGTTGAATAGCAGTGGTAAGAGTGGACATCCCTGTCTTGTTCCTTTTCTTTTTTTTTTTCTTCTTCTTCTTTTTTTTTTTTTTTTTTGTCTTGTTCCTTTTCTTAGGGGAAAGGCTCCCAGTGCTTCCCCATTGAGAATGATATTTGCTGTGGGCTTTTTGTAGATGGCTTTTAAGATGTTGAGGAATGTTCCCTCTATCCCTACACTCTGAAGAGTTTTGATCAGGAATGGATGCTGTATTTTGTCAAATGCTTTCTCTGCATCTAATGAGAGGATCATATGGTTCTTGGTTTTTCTCTTGCTGATATGATGAATGACATTGATTGTTTTACGAGTGTTGAACCAGCCTTGTGTCCCGGGGATAAATCCTACTTGGTTATGGTGAATAATTTTCTTAATGTACTGTTGGATCCGATTGGCTAGTATCTTGTTGAGAATTTTTGCATCCATGTTCATCAGGGATATTGGTCTGTAATTCTCCTTTTTGGTGGGGTCTTTGTCTGGTTTTGGAATTTTTTTTTTTTTTTCGTTTTGGAATTAAGGTGATGCTGGCCTCATAGAACGAATTTGGAAGTACTCCATCTCTTTCTATCTTTCCAAACAGCTTTAGTAGAATAGGTATGGTTTCTTCTTTAAACGTTTGATAGAATTACCCTGGGAAGCCATCTGGCCCTGGACTCTTGTGTCTTGGGAGGTTTTAGATGACTGCTTCAATTTCCTCTCTGGTTATTGGCCTGTTCAGGTTTTCTATTTCTTCCTGTTCCAGTTTTGGTAGTTTGTGGCTTTCCAGGAATGCGTCCATTTCTTCTAGATTGTCTAATGTATTGGCGTATAGCTGTTCATGATATGTTATTTATTTATTTATTTATTTATTTATTTATTTATTTTTAATTTATTTATGATAGTCACACACACAGAGAGAGAGGCAGAGACACAGGCAGAGGGAGAAGCAGGCTCCATGCACCGGGAGCCCGACGTGGGATCCGATCCCAGGTCTCCAGGATCGCGCCCTGGGCCAAAGGCAGGCACCAAACTGCTGCACCACCCTGGAATCCCTGTTCATAATATGTTTTTAAAATCGTTTGTATTTCCTTGGTGTTGGTAGTGATCTCTCCTTTCTCATTCATGATTTTATTAATTTGAGTCTTTTCTCTCTTCTTTTTAATAAGGCTGGCTAATGGTTTATCTGTCTTATTAATTCTTTCAAAGAACCAACTCCTGGTTTTGTTGATCTGTTCCACAGTTCTTCTGGTCTCGATTTGTTGAGTTCTGCTCGAATTTTAATTAACTCTCATCTTCTGCTGGGTGTAGGATCTATCTGCTATTTTTTCTCTAGCTCCTTTATGTGTAAGGTTAGCTTTTGTATTTGAGTTCTTTCCAGTTTTTGAATGAATGCTTGTATTGCGATGTATTTCCCCCTCAGGACTGCTTTTGCTGCGTCCCAAAGATTTTGAATGGTTGTATCTTCATTCTCATTAGTTTCCATGAATCTTTTTAATTCTTCCTTAATTTCCTCGTTGACCCTTTCATCTTTTAGCAGGATGGTTCTTAACCTCCACGTGTTTGAGGTCCTTCCAAACTTCTTGTTGTGATTTAGTTCTAATTTCAAGGCATTATGGTCTGAGAATATGCAGGGGACAATCCCAATCTTTTGGTATCGGTTCAGACCCGATTTGTGACCCATATGTGGTCTATTCTGGAAAAAGTTCCATGTGCACTTGAGAAGAATGTGTATTCAGTTGAGTTTGGATGAAGAGTTCTGTAGATATCTGTGAAATCCATCTGGTCCAGTGTATCATTTAAAGCTGTCGTTTCTTTGGAGATGTTGTGCTTAGAAGACCTATTGAGGGTAGAAAGAGCTAGATTGAAGTCACCAAGTATAAGTGTATTATTATCTAAGTATTTCTTCACTTTGGTTATTAATTGATTTATATATTTGGCAGCTCCCACATTCGGGGCATATATATTGAGGGTTGTTAAGTCCTCTTGTTGGATAGATCCTTTAAGTATGATATAGTGTCCCTCTTCATCTCTCACTACAGTCTTCGGGGTAAATTTTAGTGTATCTTTTTTGTATTTTTTTTTTTTTTTTTATGATAGGCACACAGTGAGAGAGAGAGAGAGGCAGAGACATAGGCAGAGGGAGAAGCAGGCTCCATGCACCGGGAGCCCGACGTGGGATTCGATCCCGGTTCTCAAGATCGCGCCCTGGGCCAAAGGCAGGCGCCAAACCGCTGCGCCACCCAGGGATCCCAATTTTAGTGTATCTGATATAAGGATAACTACCCTTGCTTTCTTTTGAGGACCATTTGAATGGTAAATGGTTCTCCAACCTTTTATTTTCAGGCTGTTGGTGTCCTTCTGTCTAAAACGAGTCTCTTGTAGACAGCAAATAGATGGGTCCTGCTTTTTTATCCAATCTGACACCCTGTGCCTTTGGATGGGGTCATTAACCCCGTTCACGTTCAGAGTTACTATTGAAAGATATGAGTTTAGTGTCACCATGATATCTATTCAGTCCTTCTTTTTGTGGATTGTTCCACTGAACTTCTTCTTAAAGGGGAATTAAGGGGGAATTAAGTCCTCCTTAAAATTTCTTGCAGAGCTGGTTTGGAGGTCACATATTCTTTCAGTTCCTGCCTGTCTTGGAAGCTCTTTATCTCTCCTTCCATTCTGAATAAGAGCCTTGCTGGATAAAGTATTCTTGGTTGCATGTTCTTCTCATTTAGGACCTTGAATATATCCTGCCAGCCCTTTCTGGCCTCCCAGGTCTCTGTGGAGAGGTCTGCTGTTACCCTAATACTCCTCCCCATAAAAGTCAGGGATTTCTTGTCTCTTGCTGCTTTAAGGATCTTCTCTTATCTTTGGAATTTGCAAGCTTCACTATTAAATGTCGAGGTGTTGAACGGTTTTTATTGATTTTAGGTGGGGGATCTCTCTATTTCCTGGATCTGAATGCCTCTTTCCCTTCCCAGATTAGGAAAGTTTTCAGCTAGGATTTGTTCAAATACATATTCTGGCCCTCTGTCCCTTTCGGCGCCCTTGGGAACCCCAATTAAACGTAGATTTTTCTTCCTCAGGCTGTCGTTTATTTCCCTTGATCTATCTTCATGGTCTTTTAATTGTTTGTTTCTTTTTTCCTCAGTTTCCCTCTTTGCCATCAACTTGTCTTCTATGTCACTCACTCGTTCTTCCACCTCGTTAACCCTTTGTCATTAGGACTTCTAGTTTGGATTACATCTCATTCAATTGATTTTTAATTTCTGCCTGATTGGATCTAAATTCTGCAGTCATGAAGTCTCTTGAGTCCTTTATGCTTTTTTTCTAGAGCCACCAGTAGCTGTATAATAGTGCTTCTGAATTGGCTTTCTGACATTGAATTGTAATCCAGATTTTGTAACTCTATGGGAGAGAGGACTGTGTCTGATTCTTTCTTTTGAAGTGAGGTTTTCCTTCTAGTCATTTTGCTCAGTGCAGAGTGGCCAAAAACAAGTTGTATTGGGAAAAGGAGAAAAAGAGAGGAGAGAAAGAAGGAAAGAAAAGAGAAAAAGAAAAAAGAAAAAAAGGAAAAAAAAAAAAAGAAAAAAGAGAAGAAAAAGAGAAAGAAAAAGAAAGAAAGAGGGATCCCTGGGTGGCGCAGCGGTTTGGCACCTGCCTTTGGCCCAGGGCGCGATCTTGGAGACCCGGGATCGAATCCCACGTCGGGCTCCCGGTGCATGGAGCCTGCTTCTCCCTCTCCTTGTGTCTCTGCCTCTCTCTGTGACTATCATAAATAAATAAAATTAAAAAAAAAAAAAGAAAGAAAGAAAGAAAAAAAAGGGTGGGGGAAGGAAACAAATCAAAAAAAAAAAAAAAAAAAAAAAGGACAAAAAAAACCCCAAACTAAACCAAAACGAAACAAAAAACAAGAAACACGGGGGAGTATCTTCCGATTCTGTATACTTTAAGTCCCTTGACTTCCCCTGGAAGTGGTCCGTCTAGCTGGTCTTCTGGGGGAGGGGCCTGTTGTGCTGAATTTTCAGGTGTCAGCACTTGGGGGAGCTGCTCTGCCCCCTGCCTGGTGCAGGGCTCAGTGGGGGTTGTTTACCCCGTGAGGCCCCAGGAGGAACAACCCCAGTGGCGGGGCCAGCTCTGGAGCCCTGGATTCAGCCCCCGCAGTAACTCCGGGGTCTCGGTCTGCAGGGCCTGGAGGCTCCGGGGCGAGGCCGCTGATCTGCTCAGCTCGGGGCAGGAGCGTCCTCGCTGTCCTGGGCCCTTCCGGCCTCTGCCTGTCCCGGGGGGAGGCCGGATCCTGGGCTGTGTCCCGGCGCCCTGTTCCCCGGGGCCTGCGCTGTTGGATTCGCGCTCCCGCCCCGCAGCCCCCTCCGCGGAGCCGCCGCCCGAGCCCCTCCGAGCTGCTCCGGGTCCCGCCGCCGTGGCGCTGCAGCCCTTAGGGAGCTCGGTGCACTGTCCTGCATGCGCTGCAGGTGCCTGTTAGTGTCCCCGGGAGCCGAGGGCATCCCCGCCCTCCTGGGTCCTGCTCTAACCCCCTGCGGGCCCCTTTCCACCCGGGAAGGTCGGTGCAGCTCCTGCTCCTCCGGGACGGGGCTCTCCTGTCCTGGGGACACTCGCCCCGGCCTCAGCCCGGCTCCTCGGGGCCCCTCCCCCTTGGAGGCCTTTTGTTTCTTTGTTTCTTTTTCCCGTCTTCCTACCTTGATAGAAGCGGAAACTCTTCTCACTGTAGCGTTTCAGCTGGTCTCTCTTTAAATCTCAGGCCGAATTCATAGACTTTCAGGATGATTTGAAGGTTATCTAGGTCATTTGGTGGGGACAGGTGATTTGGGGACCCTACTCTTCAGCCATCTTGCCCCTCCTCCTCGGGTTGTGCTTTGTCCTCAGTTTACCTTCTGCTCCCTCATCAACTGGACAATAAACAAAAATGGATCTTTATCCATAATTCTAAATCTGCAGGAATACATCTCTCTGAAGAAACCCCACCCCCACCCCCCACCCCACCCCCCACCCCCCCGCCGTGAGTGGGACCAGGCCTAACCCTGAGGCAGCTCATCCAGGCGCCTCCCATGAATTCAAGCAACAAAAACATTCTGTTTTTCCGAGATAAAAAATCTATCCCCCCTCGCCCTGACTGGGAAAGTCCCTGAACATGGTCGTGTTGACCTTCAAAGAAATCAATCATGTCATAACCCGAATGCTATGCTACTCCCGCGGTTTTTTGCCTTTAAAAGATGCCTGTAATTGCTAATCGGGGCTCTGCCACCTCTGAGGCGGAGAGCCCGTTTGCGCAAACGTCCAATAAACCCTCTTGCTTGTTGCATCTGCCTGTCTGGGGTCTGAGTCTCTGGGGCGTCCACCGGGACGCGTTGGCACCCATGAGCCAGGGTCCAACATCTCTAGTTCACTTGGGCCCACAAATTTTATAGTGCGTTTGAAAATCATATTACTTATCTACACAGAGTCCCTTCTCTTCCCCCACAAATTTTGGCCAGGGCCTCACACACCCTGAGGACAGCTGTGCTTAGAGCCGAACCCAAGGTGGTGTCTTGTGTCTCTTGACCTGGCTGGGCTTTGGACCTGGATTCTCTTCCTTGGATCCTCCAGTGCTCCCGCGTGGCTGGAGCAGACAGACGGGGCTGGGCCTCTTCCTCCCTCCTCCTCCTCGAGGCCGTAAAGTATCACCTGGCAGAGACTCGTCCCCCCGGGGGTTGAAGCGGGGCCCAAGGGACAGGGTTGGCGCTATATCCAGCAAGCCTTTGCTTTAGCACGTGATTTCCTGATGTTGCTGCCTCTCTACCCTGTGCCCTACCCCCACGCCTGCCATGTCCTCTTTTGCATGGCAGACGGAGCTCCAGTTAGCTGCCCAAAGTGACTCAGATCACCGAGATGCCACCTCCCGGAGCAAGTGGGCTGGCTCTTTAATAGAATTATGATTCGGAGTAACTATAATTCAAGTAAACAATGGATTTAGGGGGAGAATCGGGGAGAAGAGGGAAATGAGGTGTTAGGGCGGAGCAGAAGGAGCAAGGAGCAGCACAGCACGAGGGCAGCTTCACCTGCCCCAGGGGGACTTCAGGAGGCGCCAGGACGCTCTCTGTCCCTGATGGGAGCCTCATGTTTGGAACCAGATCCTCGTAAACTGACTGTGCATTTCCATCTATAAGGATATAAGACTTTTAGCTTCAAACAATTAGTGAGATTTTCAGTACCTGTATAAGACGACACCAAGAAAAGCGAAAAGAAAATAGCACTTCCTCTATGGATGCTTTTGCCAGGGTTCGGAGGTGTGCTATTACTGGATGGCCATTGTTTTCTGGAAAAAAAACAAGATGAGAGACACCTGGTGGCTCAGTGGTTGAGTGACTGCCTTCAGCCCAGGGCGTGACCCTGGGGACCGGGGATCGAGTCTCACGTCGGGTTCCCTACGTGGAGCCTGCTCCTCCCTCTGCCTGGGTCTCTGTGTTTCTCATGAATAAACAAAATCTTTAAAATAAATAAATAATAAAAAATTTAAGATCCCCACAAAACTAAAACCAATGATTTTATCTGCCATTTTAGCACATCTGCAGATGAGATGCATGGGGGTAAGTGTGCCAGGAAGAGGGGCGACGAGGTCAGGGCTGCCTGGGGGCCGGTGTACAGCAGGCGACGACACTAGGATACTGGGGCACAAGAATGTATTTCAGGGTGAAGGAGGGGGTATGGAGGGGTCAGTGGAGGCAGGTGCCGCGTCCGCCTGCTGCCGAGAGGGGCTGTCAGGGTGCGCAGCTGCACTCTTCTCGGGAGAGTCCCTGGGCCGGCGGCCGAGGGGCTTCCTCAGGGCGGAGCCTCCCCAGGGCAGCCCACGGGGACTGACTGGTACAGAGGAACAGGAACCTGGACCTCTTGCTTTTCTTTTCTTTCTTTCTTTCTTTCTTTTTTTTTTTTTTTTAAGATTTTATTTATTTTTCATGAGAGGCAGAGCCACAGGCAGAGGGAGAAGCAGGCTCCATGCAGGGAGCCCGACGTGAGACTCTATCCTGGACCCTGGGCTCAGGGCCTGAGCCAAAGGCAGATGCTCAACCACTGAGCTACCCAGGCATCCCTGGACCTCTTGCTTTAATTTTTTGTTTTCCTCTTGCCCTCATTCGATGTCCGTTAGGCTCTAGAGCTTTCCATGGGGTCGGGTTTGGGGCTGGACTTTAGCTAAAATGACATCCTTGTTGGACTTTTTCTTCTGCCCTATATGGTGCTTCTGCTACTTCCTCACCTGGGCCCCCTGAGAACATCCCTCAATGAGTCACTACCTGGAGATCTCAGGCTCTGCTTTGGGGCGACGTCGCCTAATACTGTGGCAAAGGGCAAGCCCTGACAGAGGCTGGTACTTTAGGACACACATAGTCTAAGGAAGGAGTAAATAATTCATTTTATTGGAGATTCCTTCAGGCAGACGGGCAGGGCGGATTCTAGAAGGTCACTGTGGCATCATGGGTAGTTGGGCAAAGAGGATCTGGAACTTCCCAGCCTATGTTAAAACCCTAGTTCCAGCATTTACCAGCTGATCCTGGGCAAGTAACTTCCCCGGTTCTTGTCTGTCAGCAAGGGTGGAGTGTCCTCAACAGAACAGCTGTGCCTTGCCCATTTAGGCACTCAAGGGACAGACACATACTGAATATGTGTGTGTATATATATATATATTTACAGGGCCCATTCTCCAACATTGGCTGATATGTCCTCATGCTCTTTTATTTTTTTAAAGATCTTATTTATTTATTCATTCATGAAAGACATAGATGGAGCGGCAGAGACATGGGCAGAGGGAGAAGCAGGCTCCATGCAGGGAGCCCGACGTGGGACTCGATCCCGGGACCCCGGGGTCACGCCCTGGGCTGAAGGCTGTGCTAAACCGCTGATCCCCCCACCCCCGGGGCTGCCCTGATCCTCTTTTTGTATCTAGTCAATACTATCTTAGGGAAAGATGGGCTAGACCTCCTAGCCCTTAAATCAATAACATCACCCATGATACCATGTTTCCAACTTTCTTGATCTGGAGATAGCCACCTGTCATCAACATCTGAGACTTCCACAGGGACCTTGAAAAGAGCTTTATGGTTTTTAGTTACTGTGGTGGCTTGATGTCCACATGTTCATTGATACTCTTCCCTTCAAGAGGTGAGCTTAATTCCCGGTCCTTGAGTATGGGCTGAACTTTGTGATTCATTTATAGTCAATCAAATGTGACGTCCTGTGACCAAAGTGATGGCATGCCACTTCCAAGATAGGTCAAGGAAAGCAAGGCTTCCTCATTGCTCTTGCTCTTGAATCACTTGCTCTGGGGTCATGAGAACACTCAAATAGCCCTTGTGGTGAGGAGTTAGGGTTTCCCGGGCCCGTCAGCCAGGCAGAGTGCTTCTTCTCAAAAGCCATGTGAGTGAGCTTTCTTGGAAGCAGATCCTCCAGCCCCAGTCAAACCGTTCAATGACCGCGACCCTGGCTAAAACCTTGATGGCAACTCCTTAAGAAACCCTGAATCAGAACCACCCAGCTCACCTGCTTTCAAACTCCTGTCCCTTAGAAACTCTACATAATAAATTTTTGCTGCTTTAAGCCGCTAAATTTAGGGTACTTTGTTATACAGCAGTAAGTGATGAATATAGTTATGAAATGAAAGATTTCTGTCCCGGAATGGCTTGTTATGGTGTTTCTCATGTCTTCATTCACGATCATCCTTTTCTTTTCTTTACCTGGGACCTAAGGAATGATGATACTCGGGGCCCCTGGGTGGGTCAGTCAGTTAAATGTCTGTCTTTAGCTCAGGTCATGATCTCAGGGTCCCGGGATCAGGCCCCATGGTCTGGCTCCCTGCTCAGCTGGGCATCTGCTTCTCCCTGTCCCTCTGCCACTCACCCTGTTTGTCCTCTTTCTCTTTCAAATAAGTAAAATCTTAAAAAAAAAAAAAGAACAATGACACGACCCCCTCCCCACAGCTCATAACTGACCTACTGAGTTAGTTAAAAAACAAAGATAATCTATCACTCCCAGGGCATTTTGAAATGCATCTGTTTATCAAAATGTCTCCAGCAAGGTTAAAGATTATTATTTATTTGGATTATATAACTTCCTTACAAGCAAAAAAAAAAATGATAATATCCGATGATGTCCTGGGTTAGGGTACCAGGGGGTAAGGATGTAAACTGACGCATGCTTCCAGGGGGCAATTTGGCAATGTGCAATAAAAGCTCCTAAAAACTTTTTTTTTCATATTCTTTGACCCATGGATTCTACTTTTCACAATTTATCCCAAGGACTTAATTTGGTAAGTACATGAAGTTGTATGAACAAGGATGCAGCATGGTTTATATATATATATATATATATATATATATATATATATATATATATATATGGATATATATATATATTGAGCAGCATGGTTTATAATAGTAAAAAGGGGAAAATCCTAAAGGTCTAACAATAGGGATCACTTAAATAAATGACAGTAATCTCACAGTGAAATCCTATTCAACCTCTAAAAGTGATAATGAATACCTATACTTTTAACATGGATGTTATAAATGTAGATAAATTCAGGGGAAAAAATTATAATGTGTTTATTATGATTCCATTTTACAGAAACATAAAAAAAACTATATGTATATATTTGCATGGAAAAAAATCCTGGAAGGATATATGTCAAAATATCATCTGTGGTTACCTTTCAGTGATGAGAGGGTAATTTTAATTTAATTTAATTTAATTTATTTATTCATGAGAGACACAGAGAGAGAGAGAGAGAGAGAGAGAGGCAGAGACACAGGCAGAGGGAGAAGCAGGCTCCATGCAGGGAGCCCGATGTGGGACTCGATCCGGGGTCTCCAGGATCAGGCCCTGGGCTGAAGGCAGGGTAAACCGCTGCGCCACCCAGGTATTCCGAGAGGGTAATTTTAATTGATTATTTTTGTTGTTGTTGATCTGTATTTCTACTTTTTCTTCTAGTGATTTAATGAATCAAGAAAAAAAGCAATGCAATTCATCTTAAAAACTTAGGAAAATAAAAAAAAAGAAAATTAGAAAAATACAGAACAAAAGAAAGTCGTAGTTAAGTGAACTTACTCAAAGTTAATCAGTTGATATTTTGGTGCATATACTTTTTTTAGCCTTTTTATGCTCAAATATACATACAAACATGTATATCTTTAAAAGCATGATCGGAATCAAATATCATTCGCAGCTTATTATATTTTAAAAGTATATTTTGAAGCGTTTGAAGTAATTCCAAGCTCAGAGGCTACAATGCAGTACAATGCAGTACAATCAGACCATGGGGCCTGACCCCCGGACCCTTTTATTCAAGCAGTACAATGTTTTTTCCTAAACCATTTGCTATTTGCATATGTTAGTGTATCTTCTTTACAGACATGGATGTTTGCATATGTAACCACAGGCAACCATCCACACCAGGACCTTGACACTAACATTAGGTTACCACCTAGCTCAGACTATTGAAATGTTACCATGTGTCCCAATAATGTCCTTTTTAGCAAAATAATCTAATTCAGAGTCATGCATTTTTTTTTTTTTTTTTTAGTTGTCATGTCTCTATCCTGCTTGGGTCTGATATGGTTCCTCAGGCTCTCTTTGACACGTGACTTTGACTCTGGAAGGTTATAAGCCAGGTGTTTTTTGTGGAAGGTCCCTCGGCATGGGTTTGTCCCGATTAGATTCGGATTCTCCATGGAAGTGAGGTTCGTTCTTCCCACTGCATCCAGTTCCCCTTCAATTCCAGGCTGATCCAGTAATGTTTACTTTGTCCACATTATTACAGTAGAATTTGCCAGGTTTCTCTACTAAAGTCACCGTTGTTTTTCTCTTGTAACTAATAGTAAGTAATAAAAAATTTCGCAGTGGATGCACGTGGCAGCTATGCAAGTATTTAATTCCTTATCACATTTTCAATGTATTTATTTACTTCTATCAGTAGAGACTCAAGGTTTCTTTTTTTTTTTTTATTCAAGGAGTTGTATAATCGGTCCCCGAATTAGTCAGTGGAAGCCCTCTAAATCTGGCTTCTGGGTGCTGTTGCCGTATCTCCGTTATTTGTAAGGTACCTCCTTGCTTTGAAAGACAAGATGGTCCAAGTCTATCTTGTATCTTCCTTGCCCTGGACCCGTCATTTTTCCACCTTGTTTGGGTGGAGAATAGTATTTTGTGTGTTTTGGGTTGCTGGGGTCAGAGAGCTCCAAGACTGTCAGTGGACAGAGCCTGGGACTATAGCAAAGAGATTCAATTACACATGCACCCACAGACGTACATGTGTGTTACTCATATCCTTACACTGAAAACCACCAATACCTCCAATTTCACCCTAACCCCACAGGGCTCATATTCGTTTTCTCCCTTTCCAGCTTATATCTCCATTTCCACATTTATGACTCTCCTCTCCAATATCTTCTGCAATATATTTATTTATTCGATCGATCTCCATGTGTACAACCAATCTCTGCTGTCCCCCTCCCATATCGGTGCCCACTGCCCACTCGGACTCTTGACACTGTGCCAGGCTGCCCCGTACGTACGTGGATGCTCCCCGCGTCAGTTGCCACACCCCACCCCAGGGCAGCCTCTGAGCGGGCACCTCCTCCAGCTGCTCAAGCTCCCACTCTTCATGCTGGATATCAGCCCCTCATTCCTCATCCCAAATCCCTCTCGCCCCCAAATGGATGCCCTGGTCACCTGTTTCAGGCTCTGACTTCCTATTCTCCACGCCAGCCTGATCCTTCCTGTGGGTGCCGACCGTGCTCTCTCCCACGTGAGGCTTCAGGAATTAATTGCATAGGAAGGGAAGAAAGGGGAAATAAAGGGAGGGAAGCAAAGAGAAGGGAAGGGGAAATAAGCAAAGGAAAGGGAAGTTTACATTTTTTGAACATTCAAATTATACATTAGCATTTTCCAGATTTTAAAGATTTTACTAGCTGTATGTTATTTTATTTATTTATTTATTTTAAAAGATTTTATTTATTTATGATAGACAGAGAGAGAGAGAGGCAGAGTCACAGGCAGAGAGAGAAGCAGGCTCCATGCAGCGAGCCCGACACGGGACTCGATCCCGGGACCCCGGGGTCATGCCCTGGGCGGAAGTGGTGCTGAACCGCTGAGCCACCCCGGGCTGCCCTATCTTTCATTTAAATCTGATAGTTTGACAGGCGTATTTTGCCTGTATTTTGTCAAAATACAGCTTCTCAACGTTACTTACCTTTGCAGACTCTTTACTGAACAGGCCATTTCTAAACCAGTTGTTAACTACCCGGTGTCTCCTCTTCCCTGGGATTCTCTCCACTTTCTGACACAAACCCTCGTGAACCTGATTTCCGCACAGGCACCCCGATACTCTGTAACCACAAAGTAAACACACTTTACCTTTGAATGGATGGTTCACGATGGCTGCCTGGTGTCTTCAGTCCTGCGCTTGGCCTGTTCAGTCTGGGGTCGTGGAGGGAGATACCCAGGGGAGGGATGGCTCAGGAATTCCTCTTAGAGCAAGATTTCCTGGAGGGAAATTCCATCACAGTGCTGAGCTGGGGCAAGTGCCAGGGACGTCTCACTACTTGCCCCCATTAGTCTGGCCGACACCCTCCGTGGGTGGCGCCGGCGTCGGTGTTCATGGTTCCTGAGATCGTGCAGCAGCCCGGACACGCCGCTCCCAGCCCAGGCTTCTCCTACAGCTTGTTGTGCCCAGATTGCTCACCTCAGCCCCTTTGGAAGTGACTCTTTTAATGCTAATCCTAGGATGGGAAGAGATTTAGTTAAAATCCCAAGACTAGGGGATCCCTGGGTGGCGCAGCGGTTTGGCGCCTGCCTTTGGCCCAGGGCGCGATCCTGGAGACCTGGGATCGAGTCCCACGTTGGGCTCCCGGTGCATGGAGCCTGCTTCTCCCTCTGCCTGTGTCTCTGCCTCTCTCTCTCTCTCTCTGTGACTATCATAAATAAATAAAAAAATTTAAAAAAAAATCCCAAGACTAGATTGAGAAAAGAGCAAGCCATTTGTAGAATGGGAGCTGTTCTCCCTGGAAGGCCCTGTTTAATGGGGTTGCATGTTTTTTATTCTGAACAAGCAGCATCACATCCAAAAATAACCAGGTAACCTCACCAACACCAGTGCCCTGGTTCCACAGTTCTTTCATTCTTCACAGTGGTGGTCACTTAAGTCCATCTTGTGGAATTCAGGGACTCAGCAAAAGATGAATCTTACCTTGGGTCATGCATTTTTTTTTTTAATTGTGGTAAAATATATGTAAACATAAAAATTTCCATTTTAATCGTTTTAAAGTATTCAATTCAATGGCATTAGCTCCATTCACAATGCTGTGAAAACATCACTACCATCTGATTTCTAAAACTTTAAAAAAATTATTTATTTATTTATTCATGAGAGACCCAGGCAGAGGGAGAAGCAGGCTCCATGCAGGGAGCACAACGTGGGACTCGTGGGACTCGATCCTGGGATGCTGGGGTCATGCCCTGGGCCAAAGGCGGCGCTAAGCCGCTGAGCCACCCAGAACTTTTTCATCTCCCAAACAAAAACTCTGTCACTCAAGTCACATTTTGTATTCATCAAACTAATACATACCAGAGCTGAAGCTACAATCCCTTCCCCACCACTTCCTGAATCCCGTCCAAGTCCTAAGAGGCACCACTTGCAGCGCCGGGTAATTTCTTTGACCTTATCTTTTAATTCTAACACTGATTCTTTCGTTCCCCCTGACATTCATATACTTATTTTACAAGTATTTCTTCTTTTTCTGTCATTGCTTTTTCCTAGCATCCTGTTTTTGTTTTATGAAAACAATAGCTCCTCTGAACTCAGAATACACTGATCGAGGCCTCCTGATTAATTACTAGGACTTTACCCTCTGGTCCCTGCTCCGTGAGGTTTGCTTTTGCTTCATGTTTTTTTTTTTTTTTTTAACTGCAATCTTCAAAGAGATGTGGAAACCATTCAATATGTGAAGAAAATGGATTTTGCAGACAGAACTAATTTTGGAGATTGGGGGAGTAAATTTCTCATTAAAATAAAGAGAATTCAGGGCAGTCCGGGGGTTCAGCGGTTTAGCGCTGCCTTCAGCCCAGGGAGGGATCCTGGAGACCCGGGTTCGAGTCCTGCATCGGGCTCCCTGCATGGAGCCTGCTTCTCCCTCTGCCTGCGTCTCTGCCTCTCTCTCTCTCTCTGTGTCTCTCATGAATAAATAAATAAATAATCTTAAAAAATAAAGAGAATTCAGTCTTATTAAATGATACATGTAAGCATATACATATGTGTGTACATAGTGCATGGGTGTGTAATTCCAGGAAAGTGGTAGGTGCGGAGTTTATGGTGGCTCTAATTTTTCCTTTTTTTTGGTGCTTTCCTGACTCAAAAACAAACCCCACGGCATCTACCATGTGTATGAGCTGTGCCACCAGAGGGCACCAGTGCATGAATTTCACGATTGTTACTATAAAACCGGTTCTTGGCTCTGGCCTGGGCCCCCAGCTTTCTTTTAAAAATTCAGAGGGGGGGGGGGGGGATTCAGAGCAGTGAGATCTTGCCTTTGGCAACAGCATGCTTGGGGCTAGAGGGTATTATGCTACAGGAAATAAGTTTAGGCAGAGAAAGGGAAATATCATATGATTTCACTTATATTTAAGAGACAAAACAGATGAACACAGGGGAAGAGAAGGAAAAATAAAATAAGATAAAAATTGAGAGGGAGGCAAACCATGAGAGATGCTGAATTCTAGGAAACAAACTGAGGGTTGCTGGAGGGGAGGCGGGCGGAGGATGGGATGACCGGGTGATGGGCGTTACGGAGGGCACGCGACCTGCGAGCACTGGGTGTTCTATGCCACTGGTGAATCACTAAACACTACCTGTGGAACTAATAAAATAAATAAAATAAATAAAAATTAGAATACTCAGGTATTTATTTTACTGAATAAAATCTGTGAAGTTTAACCAATAAGTTAATCATAATCTTTCCTGGATGGCAGGATTTGGTTAATTGTTTCAATAGTTCTCTTTTCTTAGTCTTCAGCAATTACTATGCATTATTCGAGGGATACAAATCAAAATGATATATCTCGTAAAATAGTTCAGTTTCAGCATTAAGTGCACAGCTCTCAACCGTTGTGAGGGAAAGAAACTAGCATAAAGGTACAAAATGGGGACTCACTAATTATTTCTCTGTCATTATTTCAGATTATCACTCCAAGGCTAATCTCATGAATAGACTCATCAGAATGTTCTTTTTCATCTAATTCCATTAAGAAAGATTGAAGACACTTCCCTCTCCACCACCTCCTATCTCCACGTTTAAGAACTCTATAATTAGGTCTCTCATTTCTTTTTAAAAATGATAATATAAATCAACCAAATAGAAAAGAATAAAAATAATACTAAAACATACACATTTCCATTACTATTTTTTTAAGTGTTAACGACTGGACATATTTGGTTCAGATCTTTTTATTATTATTATGTTTTATTTATTTATTCATGAGAGACATAGAGAGAGAAGTGGAGACACAGGCAGAGGGAGAAGCAGGCTCCATGCAGGGAGCCCGACGTGGGACTCAATCCCAGGACCCCGAGGTCATGATCTGGGCCTGGGCCGAAGGCAGATGCTCGCCCACTGAGCCTCCCAGGTGCCCCCTTTTTATTCTTTTTAAGAAAAACTAAAAGGACACAGATGTAGCTACTGTTACTCCCCCGTTCTTTTCTTCTCATTTTCCAGAAGTAACTACTCAAGAGATATTAGTGGCTATTTTCCCTGTGGATGCTTTTATGCTTTTATTAGCTTTGCACATACCATTGACAGTCTATATAAATACATGTAATATACTATTTTGTGTTTTTAAAATGTACAGACCTTGATTCGTGTTGTGCATATTCTTTGCTGCTTGCAGTTAACAATCAGCATTATCAACACCACTGCATCTAGATCCTGTTTGTTGATTTCTTACTATTGTATTCTATATTGCAAGTATATCGGATTATTTATTTTTCCTTTATAAATGGGCAGTAATTATATAGATGGTGCTTTAATGAACTTTCTTGTGCATCTTCCTTTGCCTATATATATGTTTTTCTAGGGTATATACTTGGAAGAATTCCAAGTTGCACTATGTATGCAATTATATAATTTTCATAACAGCTTACATTTCCCACATTACCAGGGGGACTGAATAACTTCTCTTTTTTTTTAAAATTTTTTTTTTTAATTTTATTTATTTTATGATAGGCACACAGTGAGAGAGAGAGAAGCAGAGACATAGGCAGAGGGAGAAGCAGGCTCCATGCACCGGGAGCCCGACGTGGGATTCGATCCCGGGTCTCCAGGATCGCGCCCCGGGCCAAAGGCAGGCGCCAAACTGCTGCGCCACCCAGGGATCCCTGAATAACTTCTCAAGTGAAGACACATTGGACTATTTTTTGAAAGTCAGTAGAGTTAGATTTCTATCTTGTATCATACTCTACAAAAAGATTTCATACAAATCAAATCTTTAAAGTTTAAGACATTTAAAAATCACATTATAAAAGCAAAGCAGAAAAAAAAGTAAAATGTATTTATAGTGTTAAAGGATATGCAAATCACCAGTTGTGACTCAGTGTATAACTTTTAAGGCCTCTGGAGGAGGAAAGATATCACAAACAAATTTGTGAAAGAAACATCCAAATAGAAAAACTATTTGCTCATACACTAGAAGAATTAATATCCATTGTATGTAAAGTGCCCCTAAAATCAATAAACATAAATAACCCAGTAGAAGAAAATGCAAACTATATGAAAAGGAAATTCACGAAAGAATAAATTGTCAGTAAACATTGAGATATTTAATAATAACCGTACAAAGAGAATTTTTTATCTTTCAGAATGGAATATGATATATTTGACAGTAATGTTAGAAGGACTTAAACTCTTTATGAGACTATGCATTAACAGGTTTTTTTGGGAGAAAACTTGTCAATGCATACTGGGTTTTATTTATTTATTTTAAAAGATTATATTTATTTATTCATGAGACACACAGAGAGAGAGACACACACAGGCAGAGGGAGAAGCCGGCCCCATGCAGGGAGCCCGACGTGGGACTCGATCCGGGGACTCGATTCGGGGACCCCAGGATTACGCCCCAGGCCGAGGGCAGGCACTAAACCGCTGAGCCACCCAGGGATCCCCCACACACTGGGTTTTAAAGATTTATTTTTTTTATTTTTTATAATAGACACAGAGAGAGAGAGAGAGAGACAAACAGGCAGAATGAGAAGCAAGCTCCATGCCAGGAGCCGGACGCGGGACTCGATCCTGGAACCCCAGGACCGCACCCTGGGCCAAAGGCAGGCGTGAAACCTCTGAGCCACCCAGGGATCCCCAACACTGGGTTTTAAAATGTAATATTTCTTTGACCCAGAAAAATTTAAGCATATTAAAATTGAAGTATAACAGTTGTAGAAAAGCATACAAAATGTGCATATCTCAGGGAAAATCACAAATCAAATATGCACATAAACCATAACGTTTCCTTCTAGGGCTCTATCCTTTGGAAAGATTGCCAAAGACAAAGAAGTTTAGATAATGATGCCAACTTCCATGTATTTTATTGCTGTTTGAATTTTTAAAATTCCAGTTATCTTGAAATTTAATTCCAAAGCTGTTTCTATCTAATCGCAGCTCTGCTCTGGACGAGGAAGGGAGTGAAATAGTGGATCCTGGGGCCCAAGAAGAGAGGGAAGCCAGGCTCCTTCCCGTGCCCCCGAGGCAGTGTTGGAAGCAGCAGCATCAGTGGGAGGGGGCTTGCGACCTCCGTGGACATGACCCCTGGAGAAAGAAAGCAGTGGGAAGGACCTGAAGGACCTGCAGGATTGCAAGATGTCAGCATCCCCAGGAGATTCAGAAGTTTCCCCAAAGGGCCCCTGGAGGCTCAGCAGTTGGGACGCCTGGGTGGCTCAGTGGTGGTGACCCCGGGGTCCCAGGATTGAGTCCCCCATTGGGCTCCCTGCAGGGAGCCTGCTTCTCCCTCTGCCTGTGTCTCTGCCTCTCTCTATGTCTCATGAATAAATAAATAAAATCTTAAAAAGAAAGAAAGGACAACGATACTGAGGGACAACAGGCCGATACTGAGGGACAACAGGCCGTGTGTGCTGGCCTGCACACCCCGCAGATGCTCCTCAACCTCAGGGCGTCCTGCGGGGAGGGGCCGTTGGGGCGGTTGCAGGTGGCCGTTCTCGTTCCCTAGCTGGCAGCCTGGCCTCGCTGCCCTAGCTCCCAGGACAGGTGTGTTGGGAGAACAGGAGCTGCTGGGAACCGAAGAGCCATGGTCCCCACCCTCCCCCAGGGCTCGGGGCCTTGTCCCCCAGGCGCCCAGAAGGGAAAGGTAAGGACTTTTCCAGTCCATGTGGTGATAACCCGGTTCCCAGCAGGTGCCCGACGGGGAGTGGGGGGCGCCCACGAAAGGAGCAAGGGGACAGGACTTCCACAGAGACGGAGAAGATGTAAGAAGCTAAGAAGGGAAATGATTTGATCGTTTTGAGCTCCCTTCGTTTGGGAAAACCTGGTTGGCTGCTTGGGATTGGTCATCCTTAGGTTTTGATTTTTTCACCTGGAAGCTTTTTTTTTTTTTTTACCTGAAAGCTTTTCAAGCTTAGATTTTGTTTGCTTCCCCAGCCAACCCGGGCGTCAGAGCCGCCTCAGGCCCATGGCTGCCTGAAGGGGGGACAGGTGGCCTGTGGCCTGTTCGTCCCCTGGGCTCCCCTCCAGCTCCTAGAGGAGCCGCTGATCCTCCAGTCTGTGCACCTGCGGGGGTGGCACCTTCCAGGCCTGTCGCCCAAGGCCCTCCTCGCGTGGGCCCCTGGCCCTGGCCCGGGCCGCAGCGCCTCTGGGGCTTGGTGATTCTCGGCACCTCCTGTGCGTGGGGTCATGCGGTTCTTGTTCCTTTGAGACTGAATAATTCAGTTGACTGGGCGAGACTCCCCATGCTGCTGCACGCACAGAACCCTCTGCCTTTGCCAGGTGCCGGAGAACCTCCCTGTGCACTTTGCACGCGCTGTCTCTGCGCACGTCCTCGGAGGGGCGCCCGGGCCTGGCACGAGGCCGCCGCGGACACAGGTGTGCCGATACCTGCTCAGCCCGACGCTCTCCTGTCCCTTTCTCCTCAGGTGGTTCCTTTCCACAGAAAAGTGGAAAAGGGAGGGAGGCATATTCTAGGCTCTGGACATCCTCACCTCAAGGAGAAACAATGTACTAACAGGCTGTTTCAATTGTTGAATGAGTTTACGCTGGAGCTGAACCAGCGCCTGGGTTAGCGGGGTCACTTCCCTGTGAGTGGGTGCCTCATGAGAATGTCACATTGGTCATCCACACAGTAAGGGTTCCGCCTTCTTGTCTACACATCTGGGTTGTAGCATAAGGTGAATTTTTTTTTTTTTTTTTTTTTGCATAAGGTGAATTTTAAGATTGTTCTACATGATGATTATTGCACTCAGGTTAGAGATGTGTCAAAAATGTCCCTAATTGAGGCCAGCTAACATTGCCTTTTGCTAAGACTACTGCAACTGAGCATTGGTTTTTAGCTTTGCTTTTCCAGACATTGAATTTTACCAGCACAGCCCAGATTAAGCAAATGTATTGCTGTACGTTAACTTAGAATGAAATCATACAAATTAAAATGAGACCTAGAACTGCCAGAGAGACTGATTCTTATCCCTTGGTCATTTTCCAGTGGGTTGCCTGATTCCAGCAACCACGGCAAGGAGACCTGAGTACAGGACCTTGGTGAATTTTATCAGCCATCTGATAGCCTGATGCGTACGTGTCTAGTGAAAGGAATTTCCCATCGTGAGTATAATATGTTCTTGCTGATTTGTTTCTATGATCAGGCTTCTGGGTGACACTAGACTCAGTGATCCCGAACTCTGGCTGAAACTTGGCATTGCCTGTGGAGCTTGTTAAGATAATAGATGGCCACGTCTCCTCCACCCCTAGTGAATGCAATAAATCTCCACAACCTTCAGCAATTTTGTTAAAGTTTTACCAAAGATTCTGGTCCATGGGTGAGAGTTGAAAATCACTGGACCAAATCTTTGCAGCTAGGTTTTGGCAATCCCTTTAGGCTGGCACTGTCGGTCATGGATTCTGTACTTGTGTTCCAGGTTGGCTGAAGTAAGGTCCTGCACAAGGAGCCAACACCCTATTATTCCTCCATTACAATCCTACCTAGAGATGCTCATCTTTGAAGGCAGGTGAGTAGTGAGTACATTCCCTGAATTTCTGTAGAGGCCTGGAGGTGGTGGAGACAGTTGTTTAAGGAGCAATGCTCAATTTCATCAGGAAAAGCATTTCTTTAGGTCAGATCAGATGTTTGACAGGCTAATAATTGTTTCCCAAGACACATTTTTTCGATTCTTCCTTTGAGTACTAAACTACACTCTCTGGATTCTTTGCCTTAAATGTGTCCTTGGCACTAAGTTCTGGCAGCGTGATGTGAGTCAAAGAAGTGGGAGCCAATTCCTAGCCATGTTTCCTTCAGAGACAGCTGGTGTCTCTCCTCGTTTTCCATTCCGGGCACTGATGCACCCACAGATGCATGGTGAGCTGGCTGCAGCCACCTGCACAAAGGCAACACCTTAGAGCGCCAGATGCGGTACAGTGGCCCCCTGGGAAGAGCCTAGTCCTTCAGTGATCACACAGAGCACAGCCGCCTTCCCACCTCAGACAAGCTGCCTCCCCTGGATTCTTACGGGAAGGAGAAGTGAACTTTTATCTGTCGAGGTGCTGTATCATAGGAGTCTTTGTGGTGTCACATTCCTCTGTGCCGTAATGACAACAGAAGCCTACAGGACCAGTCGTCTCAGATCTTTACTTACTTGTTGCATCCCTGTCACTAAACCCATCTCCAAAATGTCAGAGTCAGAATGTCAACAAATGAGATACTAACAGACTTTCACTGTCCATTTGTCTAAATGTGCCACCTAATGTCTTTAGGTGGTAATAGATTTTTTTTTAAAGATTTTATTTATTTATTCATGAGAGACACACAGAGAGAGGCAGAGACACAGGCAGAGGGAGAAACAGGATCCCTGCAGGGAGCCCAATGTGGGATTCGATCCTGGGACCCTGGGGTTATGATCTGAGCCAAAGGCAGACGCTCAACCATGGAGCCAACCAGGTGCCCCGCATCATACATTTTTAAGGAGAATACTAAATGGGTTTATTTTGGTTAAGAGACAAAGATGGTATGTATTTTTTCCCTATTCTTTTCTTTTTTTAAGATTTTATTTATTTATTCGTGAGAGACAGAGAAAGGGAGGCAGAGACACAGAGGGAGCCTGATGTAGGCCTCAATCCCAGGACCCAGAGATCATGACCTGAGCTGATCATGACCTGAGCAGATGCGCAATGGACTGAGCCACCCAGCCGTCCCTTCCCTACTCTTACAAGTGCTGTTGCCTACAGTCCTTCACTGAGTAATTAAAATTTTAAATGAATTTTGCATCACCACTTCACACCCACTAGGATTGTTATTATATATATATAAAAAAAGAAACTGACAGGTTTTGGTGAGGATTGGACAAATTGAAGCCCTAGTGCATGGCCGGTGAAATGTAAAGTTGTGCAACTGCTATAGGATAGAGCGTGCTGGTTTCTCAGAAAATTAAAAGAAAAAAAAATAATTATTTTATGATTCAGCAGCTTCACTTCTGGGCATAGACCCAAAAGAATAGAAAGTAAGGACTCAAACAGATATTTGTGCATTCTTGTTCATAACAGCATTGTTTGCAAGGCCAAAAAGTAGAAGTGACCCAAGTAAGCGTCCATCGATGGATGAATGGATAAACAGCATGTAGTGTAAACATCTAATGGAATATTATTTAGCCTTAAAAGGGAAGGAAACTCTGACATGTGGTACAACACGGGTGAACCTTGAAGACATGATGCTAAGTGGAATAAGCCAGGCTCAAAAGGACAAATACTGTGTGATTCTATTTACATGAAGGATCTAGAGTAGTCAAATTTATAAGGGACAGGAAGTAAAATGGGACAGTTATTGTTTAATGCATACAGTGTTTCATTTTGCTAGATGAAAAATTTCTGGAGACAGCTGCGGGGATGGTTGCACAACCATGTGAATGCACTTACTGCTGCTGCAGTATGCACTTAAAAATGGCTAAAGCAGTAAATTGTATGCTATATATATCTTACCACAATTTAAAAAAATTACTGTTGTATCATATCAATGGATTCTTTTTTTTTTTCCTATTTTATTTATTTGACAGAGAGTGAGTGAGCACAAATGGGGAGTGGCAGGCAGAGGATGAGGAAGAAACAGGCTCCCCACTGAGCAGAAAGCCTGACTTGAGGCTGGATCCCAGGACCCTGGGATCAGGGCCTGAGCCCAAGGCAGATGTTCAACCGATTAAGCCACCCAGGCACCCCTATCAGTGGATTCTAACATAAAGAATAAATTGTGCTGTGAGTCAAGGTTATGGACAATATTCATCACATTAGTTTGGTATTATTGAAGAGCGAATGCTAATGGAGACTGGATGACAATCTTTTGAAATCTTACGATGGGTAAAGCTGAAAATTATGGTTTTGATTTATCTTAAGGAATCCAGCGGATAGAGGCTGGGATCTGGATTTTTTTTTTAATGCAATACTAGATTAAAAAAAACCAACCCATGTAAATAATCCTTGTTTTAGTTCCACGATTCTAGTTCTAGGTTGTGTATGGATCAGACCATTTATCTGGAGAGAAGGAGATAACATCATGATGATTTCATGCCTTCTTTACTGTACTATATCCTACTCTCACAAATATATTGTATACTGTATAGTCCCAAGATAGGTGGAATGAGCACAGCCCAGGTGAGATGGCCCATAGCACGTGCCCAGGCTAGCCTACAAGCAGAACTTCTTTGGCTGGTGTATAGGAGGTTGACTTTTAGAGCGTGTCATGAGATTTCTAAAGTTTGATGGGATCCTCATTCATTCAGACATTACAATCAAAAGTCACAAGCTTCCATGTGAAGAGCAGTTTGATTTTCTGGTATTTTTTCCCTAGTCACCGAAATGGTGTCTGGCAGTACTTGGCTCTAGGCCCTTATTTACATCAACTGGTTGATCAAGTAAGCTCTGAGCTCTGAGTCTGAAGAGAAGAACAAAGACTGGGGAATAAATGAGTAGATTGGGTTTCAGTGCAATGTGCAAAAGTAATAGACACTATCCCTGCCATCTCCCTTCACTACTTCTTATCCCATTTTTCCATGAGTTGTTAAGAATCATAGTTAAAGGATATTAAGGAACTTCACAGACACAGGGAGAGAAATTATTACTTGTACTGGAAAGACAGATTTCCTTTATCATACAGATTCTCCAGCCTTTTCTGGAAGTGGCGTATTCTCAGATGAAGCCACATCTACTGGCAAGTGAGGAAAGGAACTGTAAATAAATGTGACTGTGCCAGAAAGCGAGGAATTGTTTGGGGTTTTGTGAACAGTGATGTCTAAGCTAAAGCCAAAATGTGGGAATCTACAAACATAGCATTGGACAATTGAAAAGTACGTCAGGGAGCTTGCTATCCCGAATGTTTAGGTGTTTATCCTGAGGTGCCTCCTACTAGAATCTATATCTTCAGGTTCTCATTGAGCATTGCGTTGTATGGAAAGAACACAACAAGTGAAATGTCCACAAATATAGTACTGGAAAGTTGAATCGCACAATTTCTTGAGGAGCTTCAGGTTCATTTCATTTCAAATTATGCTACAGAGAAAGGTAATTCCAAACCCCAAAGCCCCACATAGCCATACTGGAGAGACTTCACTAGGTCAATGCACTTTATTAGTTCTACTCAACTAGGGGTTCACATGAACACAACGCAGGAGTACACTCCAGATGACCATTTCCTGTTTCTCCTGGAGCTGGCTCTCTGTCACTGCAGGCATTCATCCTCATAACACACTCAAAATGTGCTAAAGTACTTGACCTGTTTGAAACCACTTCTCAGAGCGCCATCAACCAACTTAGCCCACGTTGCCTTTGCATGGTGTTAGGAGAAGAAAGGGAGACGGTGGATGACTAAAATGAATGGGATCAAAATGAGCATTCTCTATTTTAACCTGCAAGGATCAGTATGGAGAAGGTTATATCCTCCTACTCTTGACTTCTTAGAGAATATTCTTTTAGAATGGCTACTTTTTTGCATTGTGGTAGATGTTGGCTTTCACATCATTATCCAGAGCCATAATATCATCTACGTAAACAGGAACAATTTCCTGAATATTATTTTGCCATCGACAAGTAATAAGGACATAGCCCTGCCTATAAAAAGAGTCATATTCACAGTCTGTCATTTTAGCTCCTCTTGTTAAATTACAATAGACTCCTTCTATTACTTCCTTGCTCCTGTGACATTTCTTAACTCCATTCTTACAAGGCACATTTAAGTTTTTACAGGTCTTTTGCAAGTCCTCATATGCTATTTGGAGGAAGAAATGTTCTCTGACACAACTGAAATTGTCGTGAACGTTTTTCATCTTGATTTCTTCAGTACAGTAGGCTGAATCAGTTAGTGGTCTTCCAGGATCGATAATAATACGTCTTAGGAAAGTATCTTTGGTAGGAGGTTTGGCAGGTCCTGGGCTGTGTATGTCCCCCAAGTAATCTTCAAACTCTTCTAGCTTTTCATCTGTGAAATCACCAAAGTTCTTCAGAATTATAAATTGCAGTGGCTGCATCATCAGCAGGAGCAGCAGAGCCAGGGGCTGCATGGTGAGCAGAGTCCACATGTCCTTTTGCGGAGACTAGGAGAGATAAGGAGATAAGTGCCACTGCCACAGTGTGTCTGCTTTTGTTCCTCAGCCACATTAACTCCTGCTGTTCTGAGCTCTAAGACTTTGGACAATTTTCAAATTGACAACTCAGAATATATTTCAGTATTTCTGAAACGTGGACTGAAAAGTAGCCCATGGTCAGCCTGGAAGACTGTGGACGTGAGAGGAGAAGGTGAAGGGAGAAGGGAGAGAAAAGGAGAGAGGAGGAAACAAGGAAGGTGAGGCAGAGAGCAAGGAGGGGTGGAGGGCAGGCAGGAGGAGACAGGAGCCCAAGGCGGCAGCTGGGGAGAGAGGCCGAGAGGAGGCTCCTGGGCTCTCACCCTCTGGAACAGATGCCTCCCTTCCCTTCTTGGGAGTTGGGAACCTCCGCTGCAAAGAGCCTAAGTGACCCCCACACCCACACTCCCTGTTCTGGGAGGACAAAGATTCCTCATCTTGTGACTTCTCTTTCTGCCTGGACTGCAGATGCCGGGGGAGAAGGGATGGAGCCAGGTGGGGGGTGGGGGGGATCAGCGGAGCACCACCTGCTGCTGCTTCAGGCGCTTTCACCACCACCCCTTCGCCTGGGGCTGCTCAGTCCCCTGGGCGGCCTCTCTGGAGAGCTGCGGTGCACCCCGTACCCTGTGGGGTTCCCCATCCTTCCTTGTTCTCTTCGGTAGGTTTCCTAGGCTTCCTGTTTCCAGGGTGACCAGGCTTCACATCCCCAATCTCTCTCCACCCTGCGTTGAAGAACTATTTTAAAGCGTTCCTTGCGAGAGCCTGAGCAGTAGCACCGTGTGGCAGGAATGGTGCCCTGCTGCTGGATGGCAGGGCAAAATCGGCCCCTCTCGGGCCAAGTGTCATCTTTCACAGAGAGCCCCGGGGCCTAGCTATCGTTTTCCATTTCTGGTCCAAAGCTGGCTGCTAAGCATTAATTCTCCAAAGAGGCTTTCCTCCCAGAGAGAGGCAGGCACCTGAGGTATGCTGGGGAACAGGCTTCCAGAGCCACCTCTGCCCATGGCCTCTTTACCGCGCTCAGTCTTTGGGGTGTCTGGGCCCCAGAGAACGGTTGTTTCTAGCTCTGGCTGGAGAGGTCCTAACACTGAGGGTATTGGCCTCCCCTGTGAGCGCAGGAGCTTGGAGTGGAAAGGGATGAAAACAAGTCTGAGCAGCTGAATACATGCAGTCTTGGGGTCACCCCAAAATAAAATAACAATAACAAATAATCACGGCTAGCATAAGGAGCGGTGATGGGCCCCCCTGTGCTAAGCGCTCTCGTGCACCATCTTCATCAGCTGAACGACCTTTGATAAACAGGTTGCTTTTTAGTATTGTTTTTGGTTCTATTGTAATTAGCCTCTCTTGGTGAGGGGAAGTCGCTGAAAACCTTACGCTGGCTCCAGCAGCAGCCTGGGCAAGCCCGGCTCACGGGCCCTTCTGACGGCCCGTCTCTTCGCTGCTCTAGGGCCCGCACCAGTCCGGTTTCCCCTCCTGGGGCTACTGTGTCCCTCCTCTGCTGTCCTCGTAGCTCTACCAGAAACCGCGAGCGCACTGCCAGGTCTAGAACCGTCCCCGAGCCCTTGGGGCGCCGCGGGGAGGGCCGCCGGCGGAGGCCTAGCTGCGCGTTGCAGGAGCAGGTTTTCTTACTCCACGGCCTTGGCATCAGGAAGTCCCCCCTTAAGGCCACCTGAGGGGTTCCCATTACTCGTGACCCAGACACTCTGACTTACGTGGAGATGGAGACAGAGAGCCCCTGATTCCAGGATGGATCCGATCGGTGTCGACGTGAGCAGTTAGAGGACAGAGTTCAAGAAAGGCAGGTGTTGTGCACACCCGACGGAAGGCTGAAGCAGGAGAGGAGAAGTGGACTGGAAAGGAAAACCGGTGGGTGGACAGGGGAGGGGTGGCCCTCCCTCCCTGCCCTACTCTGAGCCCTCCCTCCCTCCCTGCCTGCCCACAAGCTCATCAGGCCACCCGCGGCCCAGGGAAGCTCTTTAGGAGAGCACTCCGTCATCGGGACCGTCCAGGGAGCTCAGCACACACTCCCGCAAGTGAGAACTTGGAGCCACTGAGGCATCTTGGGCTGGAGAGAACCGGACAGCAGGTGCATGGACGGCAGAGCTCAGGCTCCTGCCCAGGACACAGCTCGGGCCTGTCTGCGACACCTCCTTGATTTTTTTAAAAAAATATTTTTATTTATTTATTCATGAGAGAGAGAGGGAGAGAAGCAGAGGCACAGGCAGAGGGAGAAGCAGGCTCCACGCAGGGAGCCGGACGTGGGACTCGATCCCAGGTCTCCAGGATCATGCCCTGGGCTGAAGGCGGCGTTAAACCACTGAGCCACCCGGGCTGCCCCCTCCTTGATTTTTATAGCCTAAACTTCTTCTTCTTTTTTTTTTTTTAGCCTAAACTTCTTAATCCTATAGTTATGAATTCAACTTGTAGTTTTTGTGCTTGTCAAAATCCTTTCTCATCCTGAAAGTGTATGCATTTTCGCTTCTATCCTATTTTACTACTTCTATGGATTTTTTTTTTTAAAGACTTAAGTCTTTTACCCATCTGGAATTCATTTATTTTGAAGTGTGGTAAGAGATGGGTTTTGTTTTCACATGATTTGTCCCAAATCCCATGATTTGTCCATAAGCGCGCACAGTATCAGTTATTTGGGGAATGAAATCCAATCCACTGTCTCATCTCTTATTTATTTATTTAAACAAAACTTAAAAAAAAAAAACAGTTGATGCTTAACCAACTGTACCATCCAGGTTCCCCTCTCACCTCTAACTTAAAAGTTACCTTATGGGGCCCCTGGGAGGCTTCATTGGTTGAGTGTCTACCTTCGGTTCAGGTCATGATCCCAGGGTCCTGGGATTGAGCCCTGAGTCGGGCTCACTGCTCAGTGGGGAGCCTGCTTCTCCCTCTCCCCTCTGCTCAGGCTCTCTCTCTCGCTATCTCTGTCTCTCTTTCAAATAAATAAATAAAACCTTTAAAAAAAATAAAAGTTACCGTATATGTTAAATAATTCTGTTCCTGAACTGTCTATTGTTTTTGATGGTAATTTTATCTATTTGTGTGCCAGTGATATGCTTTTCCTTATTCTCATTTGACAAAATATTTTGATATCTAATAAAGCAAACCACATCCATTCCTCTGCTTGTTCAAAAACCAGCACAGAGAGAACAGAAAGTCGATTACTGGTTGCTTGGGGGCAGAAGAGAGGAATGGAGATGAGCAGGAAATGAGCAAGACGGACAGACAGATGGAAACAAAAAACACAGAACAGATGGCACCGAATCATGCTCAGGCGGTGTTTCTTAAGTTTTCACCTGGCAGCCTCACAGCAGAACCACCTGGCCTCCCTCTGGATTATAGATTCCTTGGTTTTTCCTCAGACCTCATGAATCAAAATCTTTGTGAATGGGCCCATAAATTTGCATGGTTAAATTCACAAGGTGAGTCATAGCCCACTAACATCGGGGAAGCACTTCCTTATACCCATAAACATGTAACTGATAGTATAGAAAACATCCCAAGTAGCGTGGAGAGTGTTAGGCCTTCTCAGCAAATGTTTTTGGAAAAAAAATGAGTTGCATTGCTTTTCACCTTTTGGCTGTTGTGAATAACGCTGCTTTGAAAGTGGGTGTACAAACATCTGGTTCGATCCTACTTTTCCTCTCTGCTTGTAAACTTGCTTGGGAGGGTTTGGGCAGCTTAGGTTTATAGGTGGGGAAGAGCCTGAAAGGGACTGTGGGTCCCAGGCCTTTTCTGTGACGCAAGTCCTGAGTCCCTGGTCAGGACTATTAACCACTATTTTTACAAAAGTAAAAGATTGAGAGGAGTCATGAGCCCCTTAGATACACGAATATATATTACAGAGAGATTATTAAATGGTCTTTTAAAAGCAGATTATTTTTAAAATGCAAGATTTTGAACAGATCTTACAATGGGCATCAATGGATTATGATCATAAAATACCTATATAGCTTTAGTCACAAAGGGAAAAACGAAAATTGTATCTTTCAAATTGCTGATAATCATACCTTACAAACTCAATGCTGGTGAGTGTGTACAGTGGGCAATCACACATTTGTGATTAGAATGAAAAAGTTGGCAAATATAACACAAAGCTTTAAAAAGCTGATTAATTTTCTCTTGTTTTAATAGGATTCTTTTTGTTTGTTTTTGTTTTCTCTACAACTTTTTTCTTTGCATTTTTTTAAATTGATTTTCCTTCACAATGGAGATAGAAGGGTGATAAGAGTTTACAAATACTCTCAAAGTAGTAATTCTTTATATAGATACATAGTGGCAAATAAGAATGTTTGTAATTGTTAAGATTATTTTGAGGATACAAGGCCTATCTTTTGCCTACTTTATTTATTTATTTATTTAAATTCTTATTTATTTATGATAGTCATACAGAGAGAGAGAGAGGCAGAGACATAGGCAGAGGGAGAAGCAGGCTCCTTGCACTGGGAGCCCGACGTGGGATTCGATCCCGGGTATCTAGGATCGCGCCCTGGGCCAAAGGCTGAACCGCTGCGCCACCCAGGGATCCCTATTTTTATTTTATTATTATTATTTTTTTCTAGATGCGGTTTTAAAATGAAAATGTAGAAGGGCACCTAGGTGGTACAGTCAGTTAAGCTTCCAACTCTTGTTTTCAGCTCGGGTCTTATATCAGGGTCATGGCGTCAAGACCTGTGTTGGTCTCTGTGCTCAGCATGGAGTCTGCTTGAGTTTCTCTCTCCTTCTCCCTCTCCCTCTGCCCCTCTTTCTGCATGTGCTCACAGATATGCACTCTCTCTCTCAGATAAATAAAGAAATCCTTGAAAAAAATGAGAATATAAAAAAGGCTTAATATAGTTTTCCAGTCAAGATGGAATAACATGGACCTGATTTACCCTCCCACCTGAAACAATTTTTAAAACTGACAAAATGCTAGGATGCTTGGGTGGCTCAGTGGTTAAGAGTCGGCCTTTGGCTCAGGGCATGATCCCAGGGTCCCGGGATCGAGTCACACATTGGGCTCCCTGCATGGAGCCTGCTTCTCCCTCTGCCTGTGTCTCTGCCTCTCTCTTTTGTGTCTCTCACGAATAAATAAATAAAGTCTTAAAAAATAAACTGACAAAATGCTGGAAAAACTACTTTCAAGACACTAGCATCAGACAACAAAACACACTGAACTTTGGGAGACAGGAAACTAGCAAGGTGAGCCATACAGTTTGCTTGGGTTCTGCCTTGAGAGAGATTCCAGACAAAAGTGAGGGGATGACAAGCTTAGGAAGAGCCTGGAGACCACGAGACATGAGGAGGAGGAACTGAGGAAATGAGGAGGCCAAGAAATGTGAGTCCATAGGACAAAGTACCAGAAAGGAAAGAGCTGCCTTGAGCAGAGCCTTGAGCTCAAGTATGCAGCAGAGGACTGTTTATCACGTGTGGGGGAGAAAACCACCTGCGGCTGGGAAAATAACTTGTCTACTTGTCTAAAAGGATCAGAGGAAATAGTGCCTTGGCCCATGAGCCAGGCTGGAAAAAGTCAAAATTCATGGGGCATTAGACAGCACTAGGGAAGGTCTTGCCTCAGTAGCAGGGAATAATTAGCCCTAGATCACCATGGATCTGCATCTTCATAGCAAATCAAAAGGATTGACATGGTTCCAAATAGCTGATGTGTATCCCAGAAAAAAGATCAGGGAGGTTTACATGAATACAAGAATATCTTTGTGAGTTAAACCAAGAAGGTGGAATTCACAATGTCTGGCATCTAATAAAAAATTACTAAGCATGAAAGGAAGCGAACACAAACCATAATGAGCACACTAATCATCCAATTGAATTAGACCCCAAACAGGCATAGAACAAAGGCATTAAACCTATTATTATAACTGCTCTTATGTGCAGAAAATTAATTAGATTCATGGGCAATAGAAAAAAATCAAATTTATAAAGATAAAAACTAAAATGTGTGAGATAAAAAGTGCACAGATGGGATTAATGGCAGATTAGATATTACAGAAGAAAGCTTAGTGAATCTGAAGGTTCCAGAGATAATTCAAGTGAAACAGAACAAGGAAACAAAGCAGAGTGAAAAGAACATCAGCAGACTGTAAAATGAATTCAAGCGACCCCAGATGGATAATTTGAGTTTCTGAAAAAGAGAAGCAAAAATTAGGAGAAATAGTGCCACTTTCAAAAGTTAATGGAGAGTATAAGTTCACAAATCCAAAAAAAAACCTCAACAAACTCCTAGTACAAAAAAAGAAAGAAAGAAAGAAAGAAAGAAAGAAAGAAGAAAGAAAGAAAGAAAGAAAGAAAGAAAGAAAAAGAAAAGAAAAAAAAGAAAAGAAAAGAAAAGAAAAGAAAAGAAAAGAAAAGAAAAGAAAGAAAACCGTATCAAGGCACATCATAACCAAATTGGAAAGCAAAAAAAAAATCTAATAATGAAAAGAAAAACCTTAGAAGCAACCTCAGAAAAATAGACATGCTATGGCCAGAGAAACAAAGATAGGAATGTTAGGGGTGACATTAGATTTCTTATCTGAAACAATATAAGTAAGAGTAGGGTAGGAAAACATCAAAGTACTCAAAGTAAGAAAATTTCAATGCAGAAATTCTATATCTGGCAAAAATATCTTTAAAACCCTAAGGCAGAATAAAAACTTTTTCAGATTGCAGAGTTTAAAGAATGCATCACCAGCAAACTCTCACTACAAGAAAATTTAAAGGAAAGGCAAACAGGCAGAGAGAAAATTAATACCACTTGGAAATGTGAATTTACACAAAGAAATAAAGAAATTATAAATGGTAATTTCATGGCCAAATAAATATTATTCTTTTTCTTACTATTTAAATTTATTTAAGATAAAACAGACTACAAGTGCCTGGGTAGCTCAATGGGTTGAGCATCTGACTCTTGATTGCAGCTCAGGTCGTGATCTCAGGGTTGTGAGATTGAGCCCCGTGTCAGGCTCTGTGCTTGGCACAGAGTCTACTTGTCTGTCTCACTCTCCCTCCTCCTCTGGCCCTCTCTGCTCCTCCCTGTGCTTGCACACACACACACACTCTCTCTCTCTCTCTCTCTCTCTCGCTCAAATAAATAAATAAAATCTAATAAAATAAAATATAATAAGACACACTAAACTAGTAGCAATATGTAATGGGATTTGTAACCTATTTCAAAATAAGATGCATAGTGAACGATAGCATAAAATCTGAGAGGAGAGGAATATAAGTATATTATCCTAAGGTTTTTATACTATAAGTGAAACAGTACAATATCAGTTGAAAGTAGACTATGATAAGTCATAGACATACACGGTAAAGCCTCATGCAACCACTTAATTAAAACCAAGAGCTATAGCTAAAAGCTAAAAAGCCAACAAAGGAGATAGAAATGGAATCATTAAAAAAAATTGGTAAATCAAGTGCAGGAAAAGGAAGCAAAGGATAGAGGAGACAAAAAATAAATAGCAAGAGTTAGACTACAACTAACTTGTATCAATAATCTCATTAAATACAAATAATCTTAGCATACCAATTAAAAGCTAGTGATAGACTGGATTAAAAAACAAATTTCAATATACATCTTCTATAAGAAATACACTTTATAGGAAGACAAAAATAGGTCAACAGTAAAGGAAGTGGAAACATATACTGTACTAATGCTCATCAAAAGAAAGCTGGAGTGCTGTATCAGACCAAGATTTCAAAACAAAGAATATTACCAAAGCTAAAGGGGGTCAATTAACTAACAGGACATAACAGTCCTAAATTTTTATGGCCCTATAAATAGGGCTTCAAATTACACAAAGCAAACAGAACTATAAGGGGAAGTGAACAAATCCAGGATTATAGTCTGAGCTTTCGATATTCGCATCTCAATAACTGATAGATCAAGTAGGTAGGAAATCAGCAAGATTATCGAAGACTTGAGTGAAATCCACAATTTACCCCAACTGACATTTATAGGACTCTACAACAAAAGCAAAATACACACTTGTTCAAATGCCTACAGAACACTTACCAGGATATACCAAATTTTCTGCCACAAAACAAGTCTTAATAAACTCAAAAGGATTCAAGTTAGACAAAATATATTCTCTGACACTGGAATGAAATTAGAAATGAGTAAGAGAAAGACCTCTCAAAAATGTCAAAATATTTGGAAACTAAACCGACCAATTCTAAATAACTCATAGGGCAAACATGAAATCAAAACGGAAATCAGAAAATATTTTGATCTGAATATTGTTGAAAACAATCACATAGCACAGCAAAATTTGTGGGATGCTGTTAGAGCAGTATCGAAGAGAAAACTGCACTACACATCTGCATTAGATGCGATGCATATAGATGATAAAGGACTTGTATCCAGAACATGTAACAATGAAAATGCAAATAATCCTATAAAAAATTGGAAAGTGTTTTGACAATTGAGAAAAGAAGATATATATGGATGACATGACAAACACAAGAACAGGATGTTTAATGACATTAAAATGCAATGTAAAACCACAATGACATGCCACCAGACACCTACTAGAATGGTTAAAATTAAAATGACTGACCTTACAAAGTGTGGGTGAGAATGTTGATGAACTGGGTCTCTCATATACTGCTGGCAAGAATGTAAAATGAGTTTTTGGAAGGTAAATAAACATCTCCCATATGATCCCGCCATTCCCCTACTAGGTTTTACTCGGGAGAAAAGGAAATGTACGTCCACTCAAAGACTTTTACATGAATGTTCATGGTAGCTTTATTTGTAATCGCCAAAATCTAGAAACAACCCAAATTTCTACCATGGGGTAAATAGATGAATGAATTGTGGTATATCCACGTAATGATATGCCACTCAGCAAGAAAAAGGAATGCGTTATCAATACACACAACAACATAGATGAGTCTCAAAATAATTGAGTTAAAGAAGCCAAATACAAAATAGTACATAGTGTATGATTCCATCTCTATAAAACTCTAGAAAATGGAAATTAATCTATAGTGAAAAGAAAGCAGATCAATGGTTTCTTGGGGATTGAAAGTGGGGGCAGGTGAGAGGAAGGAATAGCTAAAGGACATGGAACTTGGTAAATGTTGGATATGATTTAATGGACACAGATGTATGTCAAAACTTAGGAAATTAGGCAATTTAAATATGTTCAGTTTATCATATGTCACTTCTATCTCAATAAAGCTGTTTTATTTTTTATTTTTTTTAAAGAATTTATTTATTTATTCATGAGAGACATGGAGAGAGAGAGGCAGAGACACGAGCAGAGGGAGAAGCAGGCTCCACGCAGAGGCCTGATGTGGGACTCAATTCCAGGACTCCGGGATCACGACCTGGGCTGAAGGAAGGTGCTCAACCGCTGAGCCACTCAGGTGTCCCAATAAAGCTGTTTTTTTTTTTTTTTTCCAATAAAGCTGTTTTTAAAAAATTAAAATATGAAGTCACATAACGAGCCTTAGTGGTGGTTCGCTGATCATTTTCCACGCGCTTGGAATTTTGTTACCAGGGAGAAGAAAACAAAGTCTTGGGCAGAGGCTGGAGCAGGGATCATCGTATAAAGATGAGAACTGCAGAGCGTTTGAGGAATTTGGGGGCTGATCGAAGAAAAAGAAATGGCCACCATGTCATTGCGCACACAACGCGCTTTCTGTGGGCGCTGCTGGACAGGTCTGCGTGTGGGTAAGTCCTGGACAGCAGGAGGCCTCCCAGAGACTAGATGTGATGGTGTGAGATGTAAAAGGTGGGGGTCAGCAGAACTGGGGGCCTCTGAGTCAGCAGCTCCAAAGGGCAGCAGCAGCTTGGGGGCGGCTTGCAGATGTTGGGGATGGTTTTATGGGGTATGCAAACCCTACGGGCTCTGACAGGCAACAGAATGTACTTAGCAAGGTTACTTACCCAAGACACCTGGATGGGTAAAAATTTGAGATTGACACTGGTGGCCTTTTGAGCCTATGGGTCCCACTTGCTATAAAGAAGTAAACATAGGGCCCATACGCAGGGACCATCTCTGATTCATTTAGATAACAAGAACCCGGGGCAGCCCGGGGGCGGGGGCGGGGAGGCCAGCGGTTTAGCCCCGCCTTCAGCCCAGAACATGATCCTGGAGACCCGGGTTCAAGTCCCACGTCGGGCTCCCTGCGTGGAGCCTGCTTCTCCCTCTGCCTGTGTCTCTGCCTCTCTCTGTGTGTCTCTCATGAATAAATAAATAAAGTCTTTAAAAAAAAAAAAAAAAACAAGAACCCTCCTTGGAACTCACTAGGAAAAAAATCTACAAGCCACCCCCGAACTTAGAATCAGCCCTCACATCTCCCCATTTGGGGGCTATATGAATAGGGGGTCAGGAATTAGACTACCCACAAAGAACATTCTCCTTTCTTTCCACTTTCAGGGAAATGTATTTTCTTCTTTCGCTCCTGGCTATGGCTCTCTTCAATGGGCCTAATACTGAAATCTCTGGGAGACCAGCACATGTTTCACTACTGCTCACTACTGCTCACTATTGTTACCTGGCCTGAAATACAAAAGATGTAAACAACTCACATGGCATATGTACAGAAACTCACCGTATTTGGTGATGGAAGAGAGAAAAATGCATTATATATATTTTTTGTCTCTTAGAGAAGGACAAAAAAAAAAGCAACCAAATTAGTATCTTAATAAATGATCCTACCATGCACATAGCAGGAAAGGTGGTGATATCTGTAATATGTAAAGAAAATCACTTCCTACTGATAAAAAAGAAGCCATCGGCCAACAGAAAATAGTGTTTGTAAATGACCAGATATCATCTGAAAAGAATCTCACCTTGAGTAGACGTGAACAGATTCATATATATATATATATATATATATATATATATATATATATTTTTTTTTTTTTTTACAGATTCATATTTTGATCAGAAAATTGTGTTTGCTCAGTGGAGAATGGCTGGGCAGGCTTGAGGGTGTGTCGGAAGAAGTCAGGAAGTGATTGGGAAAATCTTAAATAAAAATTGGGCAGAAAAAAAAAGAAAATTGGGCAGAACAGAAAGGAGATAAATGATACACTTGAAAGTTATTTAAGGACATAAAAATCATAGGACCTGCTGTTAGGATGGATAAAGGAAATCAGGAAAATGTGTCAAGGATAAATTCCTTGGGTTTTTCCATAGCAGTTTTGTTGAAGTATAGTTTACATAACATAAAATTCACTCATTTAAAATGCACAATTCCGTGACATTTAGTAAATGTAGAGTCGTACAATTGTCACCCAATCCAATTTTAGGACTGGATTTCCGTGGCCTCTAAAAGATCCCTCGTGTGCATCTGCCATCACTCCCCATTCTCCTGCAACCGCTCCTCTATTTTGTGTTTGTACTTACGATGGTTTGACTTTTTAATGATTTTTTTTACTGTATGACGATGTGACAGCGGTACACATTCAGCAAAAACTGTTCTTCGAACTTTGATTTGGACGTTTCCCAGGGGCTGGCTAGGGACATGCGATCCCACGCTCCATGATGCTGGGAGGCCACGGGTGATGAGGGCAAATGTGGGGGACACTCACAGCTATTCTTTTTTTTTTTTAAAGATTTATTTATTTATTTATTTATTTATTTATTTATTTATTTATGATAGACAGAGAGAGAGAGAGAGAGAGGCAGAGACACAGGCATTGGGAGAAACAGTCTCCATGCAGGGAGCCCGACGTGGGACTCGATCCCAGGACTCCAGGACCACGCCCTGGGCCGAAGGCAGGTGTGCAACCGCTGAGCCACCCCCGGGATCCCTACTTACAGCTATTCTGCACCCGTTCCAAGCTTTCTGTTTACATTTTTAGGACAGTATTCGAAAATCTCATGAGCTATCCAACCCCTTGTTATAAGGTGGGCTCTGTGTTAGACAATTTAGGCCCGGTGAAGCTAAGGCCAGGGCTCTGCGAGGACCCTGCTCCAGGCACGTGGCTTTCTTCTACTGAAGTCAACTAGCCACGTACCTCCTCTTACAGAGGAGGGTTGCACCTAGGCCACGTACCTCCTCTTACAGAGGGTTGCACCCAGGGCCGACCTGGATAATCCACCTCTCAAGATCACTAACTTAATCACATCTGCAGAGTCTCTTTTGCCATATAAAGTAACAGTCGCCAGTTCCAGGGATTAGGACCTGGACATCTTTGGGAGCCATTATTCAAGCGTTGCAAGCCTCTAGGGAAAGCTACAAACCTATTATTTATTCTAACACTCAAAGGATCCAGTACTCATTTGTCTACAGCAATCTTTCTACCTACTCCTACTTACGTCTTTGTTCCCGTTCCTAGCACCTTTTTCTTCTTCTCTTCGAATCTTAGCTGTTTGAATGGATCATTCATCAAGGTCAAGATTTTAGTTTTCATAGGTACCTACACTAATCCCTCCAGGCAAAAGAGACACATATGCCCCTCTCTCTCTTAAGATATTATTCTATTGTCCTGTATCCAATCTCCTGTGGAGTGAGGGTACATTTATTTATGCTTTTTCCTCACTGTAGCTGGCAAAATGCCTTACATATGGAAGTTTCTCAACTGCTTGTAAATATCTATAAATATCTATAAATATCTACTCATTAACTGCTCTAATTGCCCCCTTAATAAGCCACGTCCCCGTAATCTCATTACAGTTCTCTCCACCAGGTCTAAGGGCCCATTCAACCAGTCTGGACTTACACAAACATGCCTTTCAATTATTATTATTAGTATTTAGATTGATTTATTGATTTATTTATTTAGTGCATGCAAGTGGGAGTGGGGGGTGGACAGGGAGAGAGGAAGAGAGAGTATCCCAAGCAGACTCCACACTGAGCACAGAGCCCGACTCAGGGCTGGATCTCATGACCCTGAGATCATGACCTGAGCCAGACTCAAGAGGATGCTTAACCAACAGAGCCATCCAGGCACCGCACCTTTCAAGTTTTATAATTTATGATAGATGACTGCCTGACATGAGAAATGAAACTAAAAAAAAAAAAGATCATAAAAAATATAATCATATACATATTATATGTGATTATATATATATATATGATTTTATTTATTCACTCGTGAGAGACACAGAGAGGTAGACAACAAGCAAGCTCCATGCAGGGAGCCTGACACGGGACTCGATCCCCAGACTCCAGGATCACGCCGTGGGCTGAAGGCAGGTGCTCAAGCGCTTGGGCCACCCGGGCGTCCCAGAACATATTTTTGAGCTGTAATATAATTTGCCCCTCACTGAGCCACATTCATCGCCATAATCGTACTGTCTGGTAATTAAGCACAAAACGAAGTAGTTCATTTAAACAGTTACAGTGAGTATGATTTTCATAAAGACAGCAGAGCAATTCCAGGGCTTTCTAAAGGAAGACAAGGGGGAATTTAGCAGAGCAGAGAGCTGTTGGCAGACCAGCAGAGGCACCCACCAAAGGGGCTTGACGTGTACCCAGGGAGTCCAGCAACTCATGCTGTTCTTGTCCTTTTCTTTTTTCTTTCTTTCTTTCTTTCTTTCTTTCTTTCTTTCTTTCTTTCTTTCTATGATAGTCACAGAGAGAGAGAATGAGGCAGAGACACAGGCAGAGGGAGAAGCAGGCTCCATGCACCGGGAGCCCGACGTGGGATCCGATCCCGGGTCTCCAGGATCGTGCCCTGGGCCAAAGGCAGGCGCCAAACTGCTGCGCCACCCAGGGATCCCTTTTTTTTTTTTTTTTTAATGATTGTTCTTGTCCTTTTCCACCTGGGCGAAAGTCAGAGCTCCGTGTTCCAGGAGCCGTGGGCTAACAGGTGCTGAAACCATGACAGATTGAATAGTGGCCTCGAAGTGAGGTGGCCTGACTCCAGAAACTTGTACAGCTTGTCATGACGCCTGATCATTGTGTTTGAATGCAAGACGCACAAAGTCAAGTGATGCAAAGCCTGAAAAGAAAATAGAAAGCAGAAGCCACCATGGGGTGCAAAAGGGAGACGATGGTGTTGAGGGTGCAGTCTGGGCAAAAGAGAGTTGGTGTTGAGGGTGCGATCTGGGCAAAAGAAGAGCACACGGATGTTGGATGAGAAAGGGATATGAGCGGAAAGGTGTCAGAAGTGGAGAAATAAGAAATAAGTGTGGGCATCTCTCAAGAGCCCATCCTTCCGTCCCTGCTCCTGCGTCCCTACTGCCAGATTCTTCCTCCAGGGGGGCCCTGCCTCCTGTGGCCAGGAGGGGGGTTTAATGGAGTGGTCTGAGAGCTCAGCTCATGTTTCCATAAAAAAGAACATGGGGTTCTTAGAACAGCCTGAGCTGGGGCGAGCGAAGGGAGCAAGCTGAGTGGCACAGCCTGCAGCTTTCATGCCTCGGGCTCTGCCAGCCTAGGGCCTGTTCTTTGACCATTTGCAGGACAAGCCCCAGGGGCCTACTCAGGCCCCCAGTGAGATCCCAAACTCAAAGTCATAAGGGCCAGAATTAGTCAATTGAGTTGAGTCCCTTACCTATAGAGGAGAGAGGAGTGTCATCAGTGAAGTGAAGAAATCAAATGTGCAGAGAACCTGAAAACTAGGATGAGGTTTAGTCCAACCTGTTTTCCAGAGAGACAGCAAATGTAGTAATTTGTTCTCCCGGGAGTAATACACGAGAATGTCCCCCCTTCCTGTACCTTTACCACCACTATATGACCATTTTAAGTCTTATTTCTGCTGGTTGGACAGGTAAAAAATGATATCACACTGTTTTTATTCATATTATATATGTATATTTTTTGAGATTTTATTTATTTATTTATGAGAGACACAGAGAGAGCGAGAGGCAGAGACACAGGCAGAGGGAGAAGCAGGCTCCATGCCGGGAGCCCGACGTGGGACTCGATCCCCAGACCCCAGGGTCACGCCCTGGGCCAAAGGTGGCGATAAACCACTGAGCCACCCGGGCTGCCCTCATATTATCTTTAGTAGAAAGAGGGGAAAAATCTCCAAATGTTTATTGACTATTTATTTCTTCTTTTGTTAATTTTCTGTGTCCCTGACTTATTTTTCTGTAGGTGTATTCATCTGTATCTTATTAAACAGACAGCTCTCTTTATATATTAAAGACACCAGCCCTTTGTCAGCCATATATACTGCAAACGCTTTTCTCTAATTTTGTGTAACACAGTGCCCTGGTCTAATGGTAATGAAAATAGTAATGATAGCTGCCGTTTAATTCTCAGAACAATCTTGTGAGGTGGGGTTTTTATTCAGGAGCAATCCACCATTATTTTTTCTGTAAAGTTATGGGCGAGTTTGCTTTCTCTTAGAAAATAAAGATGAAGAAAACAAACAAAAAAGTGGAACCTTTTCTGTCATAACTACCCAAGGACTACTAAAAGGAAAAATTGTGTTACCTTTTAAAATTTCCTGTTAAGTTCCCCTTCCATAATTTTTATGTTCTTGTGAGGGAAAAAAGTAACACCTGTTTAATCTTATTTGACTTTATGACATTGCTTTCAATAAGCAAATGTTAAATGTGTTAAGACTTGACTTGTGTACTATTGTTGTAATTTTTCAAGTTAAAAGTGTCCCTAAAGGCCACTTCCTATATCTGATTTTTCCCAGTAAATGAGGCAAAGCAATTCTAAGACTTTCCACAAACATCTAGCCTTCTAAAATGGAGAGGTGAATCCTTCTGCCTATACAAACAAGCTAGCTATTAGAGGGTGGTCGGGATATGCTACTCTTAGGATTTCAGAGTGTCTTCAAACTGAAATCTCAATGTTCTCAGTAATGAAAAACCTGAGATCAGATGCTTATGTAAGGAAAGTGCTAGTCACCCAGTAAATCCAAAAAAGCAAATGGATAATGCTGGCCATATTTTGCCTTTTTGACATTTCCTTGGGAATCTACAAGAACCTCCCCTATCCCCTTCTCCAATAAGACCATTTAAGTGTGTGTTAAGCAACTACAGAATACTAAATAAAAAGTTTGGCCAAAACCAACCATGAAGGTGCAAAAAAATAAATAAATAAATAAATAATAAATAAATAAAGATGAATGGCCGAAAGCTTGGGCTATGGAATCAGACCTCCTTGTCTGTTCCTGGGGGACCGCCTACTACCTGCATGACTTTGTACCTTACCTAAAGTCTTTGTACTTTAGTTTCCTCTTCACTGAAGTGGGATAATAATAATTTACCTCATGGACGTTGTTCTGAGAATAAAACCACAATACGTACATTTTGGACCGGTGCCTGGCACAGTATAAGAGCTCAGTTGTTACTATTAATTTTGTTATCACCTGTTATTCATCCCTGTGGTAATGATCATATGTGACCTTGGAAAAGTCTAATATATCAATAAACATAAAGGTCTAGACATTTAAAACAGCTGCCTTGGCCGCAGCCTGCCGGCTCTCCGGTCGCTGGAGGGAAAGGGTGGCTTTCGTACGTGTGGCACTAGTAGCACGTCGGCTACTTTGTGCTTTTGGAAACATGAGTCCCCCCTAGCGGTGCAGCTGTATTTACTCGCAGGTGTGTCCCGCGGCCAGGGGGGGCTTCAGGGTAACAGGCTGTGTAGCCAGTCCTGGGACAGCGTGTATGAGACAGGTGCCTTTTGGTGAGACTGGCCTGTGTTGCCCGCCTGCTGTCCTCAGAAGCTCGGCTTGTGGAGGCAGCAACTTTCCGTCTCTCACTGGAACTAGCTGTAGGATGCTCTGTACCTAGAAAGGTCATCTAATCTAGGGGTGTTCAAACCTCGAACACATCGGCAAGCCTAACACTGGTACAAATCCCACGTGCCGTAGTCCTGTCTCTGATCTACAGAACTCACGGCTCCCGGACTAGAGCCCAAGGATTTGTATTTAATAATAGTTCCTAAAAAAAAATTAAAAAAAAAAATAGTTCCTAAAGCTAGTAGATTTTTAGGGTAAGTCTTGGCTAACAGGATACAATCTCAAAATACAGCGCATTTAAAATTTTATTTATTTATTTATTTGTTTATTTATTTATTTATTTTAAAAGATTTTATTTATTTATCCATGAGAGACACACACAGAGAGAGAGAGGCAGAGACACAGGCGGAGGGAGAAGCAGGCTCCCTGCGGGGATCCCGACGTGGGACTTGATCCCGGATCCCCAGGATCACACCCTGAGCTGAAGGCGGACACCCAACTGCTGAGCCACCCAGGTGTCCCCCAAAATATGCATATTTATTTCTCTGTCATCTAATAGTCCCAAATTAAGCAGTCCAGATGGTCAAGATACATCTTCTTCACACAAGTGTTCAGGCACATGCCTTCCCTCCCTTTTGCTGCTTAGCCCGTTTGTAGAACACCATGAGTGACTACAGTTGAGTCACACTCATGTCCATTTTGGGATCTAGCTGTTGGGAAGAAAAAAAATGACGGAGGAGGCCAGTCCACTGTCACAAGACCTGGATGTTGTGAAGTGGGACACGTCCCTTCAGCTCAGAAAGCCTGGGAAAAAAGGCTTCGCAGGGAAGCCCCAGGCCTCACTGGACCTCTCTGACTTGAGACCGAGGAGCGTGGTTTGGGGTGGGCAACCCGAAAGTACCATTGCAATGGCTGTGCTGCATACCTGAGTCTAAGAAGCCAGGTGTACTCCAGCGTGTACATTGTGTAGATAAGGAAATTGACTCCTAGGGATGTGGCATGACTCGGGCTGGGGGGCACAATGGGTCAGGAAAGATGTGAGAACTTACCTGTGATGTCACGGAGGCTATCCTTATTTCAGCACCTCCCTGGGCCCTTGGAGCCAGGAACCTGTTTTGCTTTAGAATTGTGGGTTAAAGGGAATTTAGTGCATTTTATGTTGGAAAAGCCAAGGGAATGGTTAGAATCAAGAAGGGCACTGCTCCTTGTGCTAAATAACCCTCTTACTATGCTTTGCTCAAGCCTGTCTATACTGCATGCTCTATCCAACTCTATCCAACTCTCTCTCCCATGGTCCTCATGATTGTGTCTGTCTCCTTTGTCCCCTCCTATCATCCCCTGTAATATCTCTGCCACCACAGGGAGATGATGTCTGCTCTCAGGTGTCTTTCTAGCAAGTGCAGGAGACACGTGGGCTCTTCGTAGCCAGGCGGCCTTGTGTGATTGCGCTGATTGGGGTGATGCAATGAGAAAGGGAAGACTTCCTAGTGTATCAGGACCAGCCCGGCAACGGAGCGACGACAAGAACTGGGCTCTGGAGTTGGACTCCACTGTAGGAAGGACGTCACTAAAATCTGAACTAAGTTTGGACCAAGAGGAGAGCCTGGGACTGCTCTGCTAACGAGAGGGCCTGACCCGAGTTTGGGGAGTGGGCGGTGGCAGCAGCCTCGCTACCTGGAGCCACCCCTGGAGTGGAACCCACAGCCAGTACCTCCCCTCCGGGGCCCTGGGTTCTCTCCCTACGGGAAAGAAAACGGTGAGCCCAGGCATTTCCCTCTGTCACCCCTGCCTGGCTGCCGAGGGAAAAAATCGAGTGCTTGCTACACCCCTGCCTGGGCCAGGCCACGGCGAATATTCGAGCAGCCGCTGATGGAAACGCAGCCCGAAGACCCAGAGGATCTGCCCCAGTGCCGCGTGTCGGTTCATTGTCAGAGCTCTGCAGTTCTAATATGAGGATTCCGCACAAAATGTGAAAAATAGGGGATCCCCGGGTGGCTCAGTGGTTTAGCACTTGCCTTTGGCCCAGGGCATGATCCTGGGGTCCTGGGATCGCGTCCTGCGTTGAGCAGGGAGCCTGCTTCTCCCTCTGCCTGGGTCTCTGCCCCTCTCTCTGTGTGTCTCTCATGAATAAATAAATAAAATCTTTAAAAAATAAAAAATCTGAGAAACATTAGGCAAATTGATATATAAGGAGGAGTGACGCACAGTAAGAAAAGTGCTACAGCGATGTGATGTGTTCACGTGCCTGTATTTGAAATCAGAACCTTAAATAAGCATGGTCTCAGGAGGGGTGCGGGGAGGGGACAGGGAGTGAGGCGTGCCTGGCAGGACAGTCGCACGGACCTCGTGCAGGGAGCTGGGCCCCAAAGCGCAGAAGTGAACCGCTGGGAGCAGAAAGGTCCAGGCACCTCCTAGATGAGCCTCAAGAGCCCCCTGCGCACTCGGCACAGGCTCACCACGTCTCCTGCTGCTTGGCGGCCACCCGGGGTGCCCACGCTGGGCCCAGCGAGCACGGTGATGACAGCCTTGCTCTGGCACCTGCTGTGCCTGTGACACCTGTGACGCTTGTGACGCCTGTGGCGCTGAGGATGAGGAGTGGAGGTCGCTCCCGGTCACTTGGATGGCAGCCCCGGTCGTGTGCACGGTGCTCACACTTATTTGAAAAGAAGCAGCGACAGTAACATCCCCGTGCTCGCCCAGCAGTACTCTAGTGTCACAGCCAGAGCCACTGAGCATCAAGTACCAACACCGGTTTGGGGCCTTTTCTCCTTGATTTTGTCCCGGGGGGTGGATGCCGCTTCTTGCGTCTACAGCTGAGCGATGATGGCACCTGATTTGGCTCAGAGAAGCGGGGGGACCTGTGCTGGGGGAGCGGGTCTACACTTCCATGCAATTCTCCACAATTCCGGATTCTTCCGTTCCTCCGGTTCGTACAGGCGACCTAGAGGTCAGTGTAGGGCTGCGAGGGCAGGTGTGGAGGGAGGGTGGGCCGGCGACAGGCCTTCCTCAGCAGGACTCGGGGCTCGGGCTCGAGGCCAGGAGTCAGGACACGGGCCACTCGCTGCCTGGCCCGTTGGGGACCCGCTTGTGTGCGTGGCCAGGTCCTGCACTGGGGTTCCAGGGGCATCCGGGGGCACCGGGGGCACCGGGGGGCATGGGCGCTGGGGGACATGGGCGCCGGGGGGTCACTACTAGGGCGGCTCGCTGCCCAGCCTGCTGGGGACCCGCCTCTGTGCACGGCCAGGTCCTGCACCGGGCGCCACGGTGTGGGCACCGAGGGTCACCTGCAGAGGCTGAGCTGGCCGCGGGAGCTCCAGGTGCGGCTGTGCCAACCCCCGCCCGCAGCCGGAGCCATGGGGCCTCGAGTCGCTAAGTCCCAGCTCAGCTCGTGTGACCACCGGCTCCCGGAGCTCGTCTGCGGCCACCGTGTCGTTGAGAGGGCCGCTGCCGCTACCTGGGCCGTGCCCCCGGGCAGCCACCGTGTCATCTCCCAAGAGCCCATGATGGGGAAGACGGGACGTCGTCGGTCCCCCCGAGGCTGGTACGTCTACATAAGAGTCACGTTCGTTAGTCACCCACGAGTCTGCACCCCGGCCACCGCTTGCCAAGTCACATTGCCCCTCTGCCCCTGAGAGTCCTTCCTTGACTATGTCGGTGAGGCACTCGCGGCCCCTGCAACACCGAGCCAGGCCGAGGGACAGCAGGGCCCGGGTGTCCAGCCCAGGTCCCGGGGAGCCTCGTCTCCAGGAGGAAGCTCGAGAAGGAGAAGATGGACATAAGGACGTCTTGTCCTTTCCTTACGGCACCGGTCCCAGGGCTGTCCCTCCACGTGAGCTCGGACGCTTTGGTGGGAATCCTAGCTCCCTGCTTGGAGCCCCCCGCTGCTAATCCACCCCTGCACAGTTTACTCTGCTCCTTTGACCTCAGTGTCTCCCATGTGAGAAAAAAAAAAGAGGGACCCCCGGGGGGCTCAGCGGTGGAGCGTCTGCCTTCAGCTCGGGGTGTGACCTGAGGTCCTGGGAACGAGTCCCCGTCGGGCTCCCTGCATGGAGCCTGCTGCTCCCTCTGCCTGGGTCTCTGCCTCTCTCTCTGTATCTCTCTGGAATAAATAAATAAAATCTTTAAAAAAAGAAAGAAAGAAAGAAAAGAAAGAAAGAAAGAAAGAAAGAAAGAAAGAAAGAAAGAAAGAAAGAAAGAAAGAAAGAAAATGTGAGAATTATATAAGGGAATGTGTTTAAAGTGCCCCAAACCAAGTAGTTACCTCTCCCTTCCCCCTCGTCTCCTGTCCCACTGGGAGGGCCTGCAGTCTACACCGTGGTCATGGTACTCTCACCCAACACGGCCTTACTACTATCCGGTCTCCCACAGCCTCACATAGTGCCTGGCACGTGACAGCCATTTCAAACCTGTGATCTCCCCCACTCTCACCCCCCACCCCCTTGTCATGGAGTTTCTAGTTACCAGCTCCTTGGGCACGTGGGGCTGCACACAGAGAACCCAGCCTGTCAGCAGGGCGAGACCCGAAGCCGTTCTGTTTCCTGGAGTCTCTGTTGCTGGTGTCGGTGAGGGAAGGAGGGAGGGAGAGTGGCAAGAGACAGAGGAGGGGACGACAAGCACGGGTGCTCAGAGGACCTCATAAAGTGTGGGTCCGGCTGTCAGAAGCCCTGTGACGTGGGCAGCAGCACTGTTTCCTCTTTTGTGGAATCTTCCATTTTAGACTTTAACCCACTGATTTGTTTTTAGCTTTTTTGAAAACCTACAGCATAGGGGGTTCCCGGGTGGCTCAGCGGTTTAGCACTTGCCTTTGGCCCAGGGAGTGATCCTGGAGTCCTGGGATCCAGTCCTGTGTCAGGCTCCCAGCATAGAGCTGCCTCTCTCTCCTCCTGTCTCTGCCCCTCTCTCTCTATGTCTACCATAAATAAATCTTAAAAAAAAAAGAGACCTACAGCATAGATGACATTGCACATCATTTTATATGTTCCTTTTTTTTTTTTCAAGTTCATTGATTATATAGAGTTCTTTTTTCCTCCTTTTTAGGGCTGCAAATTCCTTGAGCCTGGAACTTAGTTTCAGCTCCTTTTCATTCTGTGCAGAATCAGACACTGGACACAACACAACATGGCTTGACTAGTGTGGAGGATCCTTTACTTGAGATCAATGCTGGGAAACTCAATGAAAATCTTAGAAAGATCGGTTGTAGAGGGTGATAATTCTTTTGCTTTAGAAAGAATTTCTTTGTCTCTCTCCTCTAAGGGCCTCATTCCATTATATCTCCTGCATTTTCACTCTTACCTCCTAACTGCTGCTTCTTGTCCCTCCAATCCTTGGATACACTATTTTTCTTTTTTTAAAAATATTTTATTTATTTATTCATGATAGACATAGAGAGAGAGAAAGGCAGAGACACAGGCAGAGGAAGAAGCAGGCTCCACGCAGGGAGCCCGACGTGGGACTTGATCCCGGGACCCCAGGATCACGCCCTGGGCCCAAGGCAGGTGCTAAACCACTGAGCCACCTGGGGATCCCCTACACTACTTTTCTAAAAACATCACTTGCAATGACATTATTTCAAAAAACTTGAGATATTTCTATGGCCAGCTGGAGGTTATCCAGTCCCCTGGGACCACTTAGTCAAGGCCCTTCTTGATCTAATCTCAACCTGCCTCTCAAGGCTGTCTCTCATTATTTTGGTACACAAACCTGCTCTAGTCAAATCAGCGTGACCCACCCTTCTCTGAATACACCCTACTCTGGCTCTCCATTTTTGGCACTTTCTTGACGGTCTACCCTTTTCCACCTCTTCAAAGTCCAATTCAGATCATATTCTTTCTTTAACACATTTTTCACTACTTAAGCCCACCAGATCCATTGTTCACTTCCCCGATCTTCTTATCCCTCATTTCTTATTTTATTATTATTATAGTATCATTGACATGCAGTGTTAGTTTTAGGTGTGCAACATGTTGGTTCAATAATTCTATATAATCATTCGCTTCTTACACCACTTGACAAGAAGACATGTGGACTTATATTTTTATTATATTTAATTTTAAAATGTTCTGTGTGTGAAATTAGAGGAAAGACTGAGTACTAAGAATATATAAGCCTTGATAATTGGGTTGATTGAGGGACACCTGGGTGGCTCCTCAGCAGTTGAGCATCTGCCTTCCGCTCAGGCCACGATCCTGGGTCTGGGGATCGAGTCCCACGTCAGGTTCCCTGTGAGGAGCCTGTTTCAATTTCTGTCTATGTCTCTGCCTCTCTCTCTGAGTCTCTCATAAATGAATAAATAAAATCTATTAAAAAAATTGGGTTGATTGATTATTGATCTACGATTAGGAATTAAGTGGATGTGTTCATGTGTGTGTCTGGAGCATAGATGTGCTGCTGATTGAAGGGACAAGGGAAGGAGGATTTGGATTTTTTCCTAAATGTTCTCTACTGTCAACATCAGTAGTGAGGTGATAATAGTAAAACAGAAAGACAATGAGGAGAAAAATGAAAAGGAAGAAGAATGCAGTTTCCACACTGAAACTATTTTTCTGAAACATCTTTTTCAAGTGCACAGAATTCACAGCTACCTGGGCTTGGTTTGGGCTGCTAAGGTGCCCATCTAAAAAAAAATACCCTCTCAGACTACAAATGCCTAATACATTGCAATTCATTTGAGTTGGGTTTTGATCCCATTGACTGAAAGCATTCTGCGAATAGATTTCGCTGAGAGTCTCAGTTACTTACAGCTTAGTGGGAATGCATTTATCTGCAAGATTTTTGTTTCTCCTTAGAAGGAGGGAGGCTAAGGGAGGAAGGGATGAAAAAGCAGCTGGAAGGAAAAAAGAGCCAATACCGCCCAGGGAGAGGGGAAGGACAAGGAATCAGAATTCCGAACACAGAAACGGGGACTTAAAAGACACATTTCTGCCACTTTAAAATTTTGCCCAAGAAATGATGCTGCTTCGGGCCCCAACAAGTCATCTGCTGGGGACCACTTGATCCTGCTCAGCATCTGAGGGCTCTGCTTCCTTGGTGACCTCCAAGCTTCCAGAAAGACAGCAGTGACAGCAGGACTCCCCCCACCCCCACCCCAGAGAGATGGGTAAGGAGCAAGCTTGCCCGTGCGCAGGCAGCTCACAGTGGTCAACGTCCTGCCTCTCTGAATTCACCCAGTTGGAGCTTGATGCTTGCAAATGACCGAGCTAACAACCAGCATAGGTGCCCCCCCTTTTCCATCTGACCTTCCGCTAAGTCCAGATAAATAATGCAATAGTCAGAGTCTCTCAGCTGAAAAGATGAGAACAGAAAGGGCCTCTAAGGCTCGTGCACTGCCGGTGCCTGCTGCAGCTCCCCGTGTTTCTGGTTCTCCTGGGACGGCAATGTCATAACTCAGAGTCAGTGACCCCATAATCTGGCGCTTAGCTGCCCTTCTTCCTCACTACTCTCTGTACTGACCCTGGCCTCCCACCAGGAGAACTGGAATTGTGGAGTAACAGGCCTGGAGACCTCAAAGACGGGCTGGGGCGAGCGCCTAGCTTGCTGGGTGTGGGGACCACTGCTCGGGAAAGAACAGAACTTCACAAGGTCCCCCCGCCCAGTAAGGAGGCCTCCTCCCTTCGCTCCAAGCGCTTGCCCCAGCCCCGAGGATGCCCTGCTCACGGCTGGATGTGGGTGAGCTGAAGAACCGGCTGTAGGGCCGCCAAGGGGACAGGAGTTAGGACCCTGGATGGCAAGGTGTCTATTGCCTCCAGGATGCCCGAGAGGGACACCGAGCTCTGAGAGTCTCAATCCCTTCCTGGGAAACCCTTGGTCACTCCTCTCACCGGCTCCGAGGGATGCGGTTTCTGACCAGGCAGGCAGTCCTTGCCATCTCCCTTTCCCTTTCTTTCAAGGCTCAGAGGCAGCTGCTGAGTGGGAACAGGTGCAGCTGGAACTATAGGTACCCTTCAGAGGAGACCCTAAACTACTCCAAGTGCCTCTCCACCGAGGAGCAAGCCCGGGGGTGCAGTGTGACCAAAGCAGAAGCTCGGTCCAGTCACAAGACTTAAGGGAGGGTGCCCAAGAGCCCAGTAATCAAGAGTCCTAATATATCAATGCAACACTTAAGAATCTTAATTTAATGCAAAATAATCTATGATCATGAAATATCAAAACGCTGTATAATAGGATCTGACCCTGTACTGGCAAAACTCACTAACTCATGTCACCCTAGATCCAATCCTGTCAGATTAGGTCTTTATTTAAAACCTGGGTATTTTATTCTTCAGACATTTCTGCATTAAAATTGATTTTTAAAACTCTGTTTATCTAGATTACTGGGATTTTGGGTGCCCCTTAAATTTTGAACGTGAAGTGAGTGCCTCCCTCACTTTACCCTAATCCCAGCTCTGCCTCGGATTCACTTTTGGCTCTCGACAAATGACTGCAAGAAGAGGGACAAGAAATTAAAACACATGCAGAGTTTATGATTTATTTATTTATTTATTTTTGAGTTTATGATTTAATTCAGTTTTTTTTGTTTTTTTTTTTGTTTGTTTGTTTGTTTTTAGATTAAAGCAGAATAAAAAGATTCCAGCTCAGCAATACTGGGAGGATAAATGGATGCCTCCCCAGTGGCTACGGAGTTTACTCAAGGCACTACCCAGGCCCATGGTTCAGGTGCGCCTTGGCAAGGGCTAGCATCCCTGAGAGAGGGAAGAGACGGTCTCAGGCACTGGTCTCCACTTACTCAACATACCTCTGCAGAGTCACTGGCCCCAAGTGATCACAAGTGACAACAGCGAACCCCACTATGGGGGAAATGTGGTACCTGCAGGCAGGATATCTGGTGCCTTCGATGAGCTGACAGGCTGTCATTTTGAACTTTGTCACACTCTGGAAACATAAGATGGAAGAATGGTTCTGACAAACCCTCTTCTTGGGAGAGGTGCACACCCTGTTGATCTCTCGAGGCCTCTCGTGGATGAAAACGTGCTCCTTCTTGCAGGCGTTGTCAGGTCCCCTGATGACTCTTTGTAAGACCATCTGGTTGCAGTACCTTACAGGAATGTCACTCTGAGGGTAGTCCACGTGCAAGTGCTCCAGGGTTGGCACCTCTCTTTCCTCATGCAGCTCGTTCTCCCAGAACAGAAGCAGCAGGAAAATGATCACCATTAGGATCATCAGGGGTAAGAGTCCCTTCACATCTTCTGCCCTAATTCCTGTAGAGTGAGAAGCGACAAGACCTAGCGGAGGGCAATCAGATTCCTCCAGCCGCAGCCCCTGACTGTGCTCCCCAACCCCTGGGATAGTTGACTTCCTTCTCTCTGCTAATTAAACTCTCGTGGGACCCTGCAAGCTCCAGCTAGAGGTGCGGCTCTTCAAGAAAGCCCGAAAGTGATAGTAATGTGGTTTTCTATGGCAAAACAGTTTTGTTTATTTATTAAAGATTTTATTTATTTATTCATGATAGACATAGACAGAGAGAGAGAGAGAGAGAGAGAGAGAGAGAGAAGCAGGCTCCATGCAGGGAGCCCGACGTGGGACTCCTTCCCAGGACTCTAGGATCACACCCTGGGCCAAAGGCAGGCGCCAAACCGCTGAGCCACCCAGGGATCCCTAGAATTTTGTTTATTTAAATGCTGAATATTACATGCTAGAATCCAAAAGGATTTCTTACTTACCTTAAAATAAAAAAATATGAAATTACAAGAATAAAAAGAAATAGATTGGCATTGGTGAACATCAATATGGAGCAGGCCACAAAAACCTTGACTATATTGGTACGTGAAGCCCAGGCTGTATAGCATTTCTATTAAAACTAATGTCAGCCCCGTATTTCTTCAGCGAATATCACCAAGTAAAAAGAGGCCTACATAATAAAGTAAGTTGAGCCAATTCTCGTACAGTAAATGCAGACAGAATAAACAAATCAGGAAAGATTGCTACAAAGGAAATGGCAAAACTCCGTTAACTTAAGTGAATGCTTGTATAGACAGCCACAATACTTGCAAAATGCCATTCATGGCTGTGGCATTGAGGATAGCCACACTGCCACCAGCGGGTGCACCAGCAACATTGTCCTCTAGTAAATTCCACTTGTCAACTGATTTTCTGTTTATACCTCCTTACTTCTTTTCTCAAACGCACTTTTAAATTTTGATAATATCTAAATGTGTTTTAGTGTTAGGCTAATAATTAAGTAGCACAAGAAATACATTTTGGGTGAGTTTTGATTCCTAGAAATTCTCTGGAAATAAAGCAAATAGTTGCAAAAAAAAAAAAAAGAAAGAAAGAAAGAAAGAAAAGAAAAGAAAAGAAAAGAAAAGAAAAGAAAAGAAAAGAAAAGAAAAGAAAAGAAAAGAAAAGAAAAGAAAAAAGAAAGCCCTCTCAGGCCATCTCGGCTCTCGGAGTTTGGCGTGGAACTGTTCTCTGACCATCCCTTGTGTTGGGCTTGCTCTGCTTCTGCAGGCTCCCCGAGCGCCCCTATTGCTCCCGAACCACCAGAGCGCTTACCATGGGGCACACATGTAGCAGGATTTGCTCAAAACTACCAGGCCTGATTGTTGTTCCCCCTATTGCTGGATGACTCCCTTTCCCATAATTGTCTCAACGCTGATTCCATCCAATTCCACAGGTTTTTGGCCCTGTCTACCGATCTGTTTTTCCCAGTTCCTCCCAACCTCTCCTACGTGGTCAGCAACTCTCACCTTTTGTTTTCGCTGCAGCTCTCACAGGCAACATATCCTTGCAATCGTGGATCGTGGACTGTGGACCGTGGACCTGAGACAGTCCTTTGTGTCTCGCTGTTCCCTGACAATAATGGGCAGGGAGCCAGGTGAATGCGGGGTGGGCCTAAGTAAAAAGAGCAGAAAGGGAGGAGCCTGTGGGAACGTGCTTGGGCGCGGGGAAGGACAGCAAGTTCCCTTCAGAGGGACAGTCGCGGAAGGCAGCTCCTGACTGCGTCCTCCGTAAACCAGCGCGGACTTCCCCAGCGTTTATGGAGCCCTGGTATGTGTCCCACGCAGCCCCCTCTCTTCTCCGGGTGTGCAGGCCTTTCTACAAGCCTGGGAAGTAGCCCTTACCCCCTCATTAAAGAGCAGGTGAGCTGCAGAACGCTTCGGATGGAGGGGGGATGATGAGTCACAACAATTTCCCCCTCTCGACACTCTACAGTCCACTCTACAGTCGAAGGCCAAGTTCTAGCAAGCGGCATTCCCACGAGGCCCAGGACCGGACAGAAACAGTCCCCGACGTTGACACTAGTCTGAAGGGTATACATACGTGAGAGGGGGAGGGAGCACGAGCAGGAGCAGGAGGGGGGAGGGGGAGCTGGGCAGGGGGCCCCATCCGGGCTCGATCCCAGAGCCCTGGCGTCATGACCTCAGCAGAAGGAAGGCCGAGGCTTAACTGAGTCACCCAGGCGCCCCTACCATTAGTTTTGATAAAGCCCTGGGCTGCTGGCAGAGTATGGCAAAGGTGCCCAAGCCCTGCTGGGCATTGGAATGCCCTGGGCATTTCTCCACGCCACCTTGAGACATTTTGCTCTAATTGCTGTCAGGTGTAACCTGAGTTTGAGATTAGTGAAAGCTCCCCCGGTGGTTCTAATATGGAGCCAAACTTGGGAACTCTTGAGACACCGACGTGGGGTGCAGTGGACGAGGGTTTGGTGAAAGACGGTGGCATAAAGCATTGAGAACAGAAGACGTTTTGTTGCCACCATCTCCTGGTCATTTGATATAGAAATGGGGAAAATTGACTTGATTTTATTATTTCTTGCCCTGAAATGATTTCTCTTTTGGGAGAGACAGCTACATAGTCTCCTCTGTACACATCGGTGTCTTTCTAACTGGTAAGAAGAAAATGATTTTGGGGTGGAAAATACTGGAAAAGGCTTCAGAGAATGGGTCTCTTTCTATACAATAACAACAAAAGCATAATTCCAGAGCATGGGAATGAACACCCAGGAGGTTATTATTTACTTTCCCCAAATTCGCATAATGGGCATCCTTTCAGAATTGAAACCATTTCGTTTGGGATATGTGTTGCCTGGGGCCCCCAGGATGTAAATGCATAATTTTTTTAAAAAGATTTATTTATTTATGAGAAACACACACAGAGAGAGAGAGAGAGGCAGAGACACAGGCAGAGGGAGAAGCAGGCTCCATGCAGGGAGCCCAACGTGGGACTCCATCCTGGGACTCCAGGATCGCGCCCTGGGCCAAAGACAGGCGCCAAACTGCTGAGCCACCCGGGCTGCCCATAAATGCATAATTAGTTGTTTCTAGGGGATCCCTGGGTGGCGCAGCGGTTTGGCGCCTGCCTTTGGCCCAGGGCGCGATCCTGGAGACCTGGGATCGAATCCCACGTCGGGCTCCCGGTGCATGGAGCCTCCTTCTCCCTCCGCCTGTGTCTCTGCCTCTCTCTCTCTCTGTGACTATCATAAATAAATAAATTTAAAAAAAAAATTAGTTGTTTCTAGTGAACAGATTTTGATTTGCACATTATCTGCAGAAACATTTCCACTGGATAAAGAGAAATAAATACACATATTGTAACATGTTCATTATATCCCGCTGGGACTTCCAAGTAGCTGAACTACAAATGGTATATTAAGGTTATAAAACCAGAAGCAACGTTTGTTACAAAATTCATCCTCAACTGAGGCAGGTAGCCTTGTCCCTGCTTTTCAGAGTGTCACTCTGCAGAAATTGAGCTGAGCCTGGGTTCACATGTTAGACGGTGCCGGCAGCCCAGGAGGAAACACCTGTGATGCCTAAAACTAACCAGGAGTTGCCTTCTAGATGTAAGGGCCTTGCTTGCGTCAGCAGGAGACAGACAGGACACTTCACGGGAGAGAAACCTGTCAAAAACAATGAAAAGTCAATCTGAGAAGAGAAAGCCAAAATGAGTGGTGAACGACGCTCAACTTTATTAGTAATCAAATAAATGGAAATTAAGGTAATCAAGAGATATCAGTTTATGACTATCAGGTTATAACAAATTAGAACATCTAGGATGCCTGGGCGACTCCCTTGATCAAGGGCTGCCTTCGGCTCTGGTCATGGCCCAGGGTCCTGGGGTGGAGCCCCACGTCGGGCTCCCAGCACAGCCGGCCTCGGCTTCTCCATCTCCTCCTTGCTCGTGCTCTAATAAATAAAGAAAAATAGAAAAATCTTAAAAAAAGAGAGAGACAATCTTACATCAAGTGCTGGCAAAGATGATAGTGGGCATGAAGGTTGGTGTGGGGACACTGGAAGACAATCTGGAAGCATTTGGTGAAATTACCGAGGGGTGGTCCCTGAGTCCTTGTCATCCCGTCCCAGGTCCAGACCCTGACAGTTCTTCCGAGGGGAGCGCACGTAGGGGTGTCCATGGAGCCACGACCAGAGGCAGAGCAAGGCTGGAGGCCACCTCGGTGTCCCCGTGAAGGGAGCGGATGAAGAAGGCAGCGTCGGGGGGCAGCCCGGGTGGCTCAGCTGTTTAGCTCCTACTTTCAGCCCAGGGCGTGATCCTGGAGACCCGAGATCGAGTCCCACATTGGGCTCCCAGCATGGAGCCTGCTTCTCCCTCTGCCTGTGTCTCTGCCTCTCTCTCTCTCTGTGTATCTCTCATGAATAAATAAATAAAATCTTTAAAAAAAAAAAGGCAGCGTCAGACACGTGAGATAAAATCATGTTAAGTGGTCTCATAATGCACTAGACTTACAGAGAGCAAAACGACTAGAACTCGAAGAAAACATGGTGCTGTGTGATGAGCAGTAAGAGTCCGAAGGAAGATTCTCCCTTTAAATACTTAAATTTAAAACATCCATGCTCCAGGGTAAGACAGCGTACTTTCCAAGGGGGCCCAATAGCTGAACGGGAGGGAAGAACATGGATCAAAAGGTGCCGTGAGGGCGAGAGAAATAGAAGCAGCAGAAGGAATAAAGGGGGAGTAATAAAATTGAATAAAACAAAAGAGAGGCCTAGCATGGGCTGCAAAGGGACTCGGTCCAAGTCTGTCCCATGTGCCTGAAAAGGGAAAGGACGGAAAGATGGAGGGAGGGTGGCAGGACGAGGAGGAGGGGGAGGGAAAAGAGGAAAGGGAGGAGTTGAAGGATGGGGAGGAGGAGGGAGAGGACCAAGGAGAGGAAGAAGGAGAGGAGGAGGGGGAGGAGGAGGAGGGAGAGGAGGAGGAGGAGGGAAAAGGGAAAAGATAGGAGTTGAAGGACTGGGAGGAGAAGAGGAAGAAGGGGAGGGGAGGAGGCGGAGGGAGAGGACCAGGAGGAGGGGGAGGTAGGGGGAGCCAGGAGAGGATGACTGCACAGGGGGAGAAGGAAATGGAGGGAGAGGCGGGGGGCGGGTGCTGAGAGGCGCGGTGTCCTAAAGGCGCCCCCACAGCCGCCCCGCCGGCCCTGGAGCAGGGCGCCACAGGATACCGTCTAGCGCACCTGCCCTCTGAGGGCGCCGAGTCCCCGTCCTTTCCTTGGCCCCCGTCCCACTCCTGTCGCTGGCACGGGTGGTCCTCCAGGACGTCGGGGATGAGGCCGCAGGGTCCCTGCCTGGCTCCGGGGCCTGCAGCACCCACGGCACCCCGGGGTGTGGGCCAGCGGGAGGGCTGCCCTGTGGAGGTGCCCCAGGTGCTGGACCGTGGCTGCTGTAGCTCAAGCCATCATGTCTGCCTTCCAGCCACCAGGGAGAAGGAAGGCACATAAGGGGCATGGCACTGCCCTCTAAGGGCACACCCCAGAGTTTCATGTGCCATCTCCCTTCATGTCTCCTTGGCAATCACCTGGTCGCACAGGCACAGTCAATTGCAAGGGACGGGGGTAAATGCTGGGCTTATTCTGAGTGAGCATGTGCCTGGCTAAAATGCTGGTTTCTTCTTCTTCTTCTTCTTCTTCTTCTTCTTCTTCTTCTTCTTCTTCTTCCTTCTCCTTCTCCTTCTCCTTCTTCTCCTTCTTCGTCCCCTTCCCCTTCTCCTTCTTCTTCTTCTTCTTCGATTTTATGTATTTATTTGAGAGAGAGCGAGAGACAGAAGGAGACAGAGAAGCAGACTCCCTGCAGAGCCCGATGTGGGGCTCAATCCCATGACCCCTAAACCCCAAAACCATGATCCAAGCTGAAGGCAGTCACTTAACCAACTGAGCCACCCACGTGCCCCAAAATTCTGGTTTCTTACGACTCAGGAAGAGGGGGAGAACAAACACAGGAGACCACTCACACTCACGCTTCTCCTACTTGCCTTCGGGGAAACTGTTCTAGAAAAGGCTGCTGAGCATATGCTTCAAGAAAAAAGCGCCGGGATCAAAAGTTTCAGAAACGTTATTTACGATATTCCTTCCCCTGGAGAGTCACGAGATTCACAAAGCGTGAGATTCTGAGAAGTTTGACCAATTTCATCGAATTCAGAGTTTTACAAACGGATTTGAGCCTGGAGCTTCATTTGAGGGGTCCCACTCTTTTTTTTTTTTTTTTTAAGATTTTATTTATCCATTCATGAGAGACAGAGAGAGAGAGA